>NC_064616.1:660792473-661134973 GCF_023898315.1 Schistocerca nitens | reverse complement strand
TCGGGCATGGATGTGTGTGATGTCCTTAGGTTCGTTAGGTTTAAATAGTTCTAAGTTCTAGGGGGCTGATGACTTCAGAAGTTAAGTCCCATAGTGCTTGAGGTAAGCATTTTGAATCCCATATTTACTAGAATTTTTCTTGTTCGGACCATAATATAGCGGTAATTGAAAAAAAGGTTCATAAACCAAGAACGCTAAAAATGCATTTTTTTGCCTGATCGATTTCGACAGATCTATGCTGTCATCATCGGATCTTCATGGTAGTGGGGTGTACATATGCTGTATGAAGCTACTTGTAACACTCATAGATAAAATGTTATAAAAATTCAAAAGCATAAGATCCGGTGATGACAGCATTTTTTCAGGAATATATCCACACTATTACCTCTGAAAATTTGTAGGTGGAGTTCTTGTTCACCCTGTACATACTGACGGAAAGAGGAAGTGTTACACCATGAGTCATTTGATCGAGAGCTACCAGGCTTGTAGTACAATATTTCCATGCCTGTAGGATATTTTGATTAAAAGTTCATTCTTATTTGAGTTTGAGTACAGAAAGACGCCAGTTATATGGTGTGATCATATGATGGATATTTGTTTTTCTAAGATCTGGAATTTTTCGGCTGGGGATCGCAACACAATATGGACGACGTGCAAGTGTACATTATCACCATCTATCGGACTTCTAGAAAGCTCTTATCAAGGCATGAAGAATATGGAATATTATAACGATGGATCGCACTGGGGGCTATTGTTCAATGACTGCAGAACTTACGGCGAGGGAGATACGATATTGCAGTCCATGTGTTATCCCGAATTACGATGTAGCGTTCCTTTGAACATACATGCATGTTCAAACGAACATTGCATAGTAATTCGGAATAACACAGGTACTGCAGTACCATATTTATCCGCCGACACCGGGCAAACGACTTTAAAGTAAAATGTCTCCCCTGTACGGGAATATACATAATGGATGTACGAGTACATATTGAAGACACGTGGTTGATGAGATATAGAAGTTTTGGCCTCGCCGCAAGTCGTGCTCGGGTAGCCTACTGGTAAGGCTCCCGCATGCGATGAGGGGTAAATCGGGATTCGAGTCCCGGTACGGCACAAATTTTTATTGTCGTCATTCCATTATACAGTTGCTGGTTGTTCATATTCGCAATTCCGAATACGCTTGATGTATTATGGTGAGGAGGTGGACTCAGAGCAATATAGCGGTAGAAAAGTGATCAGAAGGTCTGCATCACGAAAATATCGTAGGATAGTTCCACTGGTTCTGACGAACAGACGCCTGATAACAGTTGAAATTTGGGCGTTACAGGTAGAGCGTCACCACGAAAGGTAGAGAACAGATTCCTGGAAGCTGAGTTAAGATCACACACTGCCATGCGTCGTTTCTTGCTGACAGCAGACCGCAGACTTCAACTGGGACACGGAGTGGTATTCTATAGATTTCAGCGACGAATCTCGCTTCTGTTTGCGGCATTCAGATCAAAGCTAATTTTCCGTAGACAATTTGGTAAAAGGTGGCATGAAACAGCGATTCTCGACACTCATACCACTCCAACTCCTGAAATCATGGCGTGGGAAGCTACTGGATGTAACAACAGGATTTATTTGGTAACTGTGGAAAGGAAGCTGAATTCACACCAGTATGTAGCACGAGTGGTACACACTATTGTTATACTCCTCATTACCACAGTATCAAATGGAATATTACGGCAAGGTAATGCAAGCCTACACTGCAGTTTACACAACAATCGCCTTGAGGACTGTACGGATCCTTGACTCATCTGCACAGTCCGTGATTTGTCATCCGTACATCACGCCTGGGATGCGATGGGATGACGTATACTTTAATACCAGTCTCCGGCCAGCAATCTTCACCACCTGACACAGAATATATTTCAAGCATGGCAGCGAATTCAAAAAATGGTTCAAATGGCTCTAAGCACTATGGGACTTAACATCCGAGGTCATCAGTCCCCTAGACTTAGAACTACTTGAACCTAACTAACCTAAGGACAGCACACACACCCATGCCCGAGGCAGATTCGAAGCTGCGACGGTAGCAGCAGCGCGGTTCCGGACTGAAACGCCTAGAACCGCTCGGCCACAACGGCCGGCTCAGCGATTTCATCAGGATAACAATTCGAAGCTGTTTGCTATCATGCCACAACGAATAAAACGCAAACGTAGACACTCGTTATATCAGTGTACTTGACTTTTCACGAGATTTCGACTGCCGTTAAAAGAAAATCATTCCATTAGAAAATACTTGTTTCAATATTTCACTTACTATAAGAGAAAAGAATATTAATCGTACAACAAAATTATGTCCCCCCTGCAAACTATCATTTTCTGAAAACCTCGTTTCGAAATGTTGAGCCGCTGCATCATAACATCTAAAGTAAGAGGGCTGGTTGGAAAGTCTTCAAATTCATTTATATGAAAACTCTTAAAGTTTCTTAAATAAAACAAACGTTATTAACATTCTGCATCCTTCCTCCTCATGTCTACATACTTACTTCCCAACCTAGTCACCTTGGCGCCGAATACATTTCTCCCAACGGGAGACCAGTTTCTTGATACCGTCTTTGTAGAATGCTTGTACCTGTTGATGCAGCCAAAATCTCACCTCTGCTTGCACCCTTCATCACTATCAAAGTGAAGTCCTCACGTTCTCAGAGGTGTTCCTTAAGTTTTCGATACAGATGGAAATATAATGGGGCAAAGCCGGGACTGTATGGAGGATGGTCAATGAGGCGTCGGACTGTTCCAGATATCGCAGTGCTCGTGTGTGGTCTGGCATTTTCATGCTGAAAGAGAGGAGGCTCAATGTGTGAACGAACTTTTAGAATTCGAAACTCGATTAAATTACGTTATACACCCTCGTGTTAGACCATACAATTCGAAGCCCTCTAGAAGCAGAGGGCCACAAATATGTAGTCAGGAGGAATAAAGATGCAGAATGTTGATAATATTTGTTTTATTTAAAAACGTTTCAGAGGTTTTACATAAAAAATGGGAGGAATTACCTTTCAGCACGCCCTCGTAATTAACGTACATTGTCTAACATTTTTAAAACACCTAAAACAGCCATAGTGTAAGTCTGCTTCCTATTAGCTATGTATGACACACAACATCAACATCGAAACGCGTGGTATTAGATAACTAAGTTAATCGCTGCAAGAGAATATAAATCATCGGCTGTTATGGGTGTACATCCTAAATTGAAGATGCTATTTAAGGTAGAAGTGGTCTCGCGGTTCTAGGCGCTCAGTCCGGAACCGCGCGACTGCTACGGTCGCAGGTTCGAATCCTGCCTCGGGCATGGATGTGTGTGATGTCCTTAGGTTAGTTAGGTTTAAGTAGTTCTGAGATCTAGGGGACTGATGACCACAGATGTTAAGTCCCATAGTGCTCAGAGCCATTTAAGGTAGAAGTATTTTCCAGTGGCGGCTCAAATTCTTATAATTTTCCGAGAGCTCCCTTCGAATCCGAACACGCTTCAGCATGCTGCTCAAAACTGTATTGGGTCTTCCCTTATCCACTATAGTCTCTCCTTCAGAGCTTCTAGTCTTGCCTAGTTACCAGGAGACTGATGTAGGTCAGAGGCAGTGGAAGTTTGAAGGTCGTATGTGAAATATACTAATAATACTAGCTTGGAATGCCACTAGGTTGGTATGTGGTGCCAATTGTTGTCCCGCCAACAACTAAAATTACGCTGTGTTTGTTCTTCGACAGCCACCTATCGACCCTAAATGAAAGGAATAATACCACAGACGCTTCTTGGATTCCAAGAATCTGCTCGTATTCATGACGAGTGAGGTTCGTATCCTCCTCTGGCCATACTGATGTAGGCTTTCCATCGATTCCCTAAATCCCTTAGGTCATTGACAGTGCGGTTCCTTAAAGTAACATGGTCGCATCCTTTGGCAAATGTTCCTCTCCGTCTCTGATGAATACGATGTCGATGTCGCAGAAGCATTAAACCCAGATCATCAGATCATCCTTCCTTCCATCCAAGTGTGCGACGCAACGTCTTACCCCAGCTCAGACTGCTCCGCGTTGATGACTGTCCAGAGCGGAGCTTCGAATCTTAAAAATGTTGCCATCAGGGCGGTTAATATCTGAAGATGCTCTCGTCTGAAGAGCGAAAGTAGTACTGTGTAGTCCCTTTTATTTGGCGCGTTCTATCTGTGCACCAGTCCCTAACGGTCGCTGTGTCCGCTACAGGCGACGCTGCATACGCAGTGCTATGCTTGACATAGGACAAAGCCGATAACAATCGGTAAGCCCATTCCTGGAACGGCTTTCGGTGCGCATCGCTATTTCTATTTTAATACTGAATCGCTGGCAGAAATCGTTCCTCATACGTCCCACGCATTGCATCCCTGTATCGCTTGCGTTTCTGCATGTGTGTGTCTGGTGCACTGCAGCAAACGCTGGAAAACGGTGACTGTAACTACGATCGTGCCGTATGACCAGTCAGCTGTGAAAACTAAGCGGGCGAGAGCCCGGCATTGTGCTCACAGAAAGTGCGGATCTGGTCGCCAACATCCTAGACGCGGTCGTTGCTTCTGGGAAAATGCCCACTTTGACGCCAGCTCGCCTCTTTCAACAATCGAAGTTTTAGATTCCGGTTTCTAAACCTCTTGAATGTTCCAGACTGATGGCAGCAAATTACAAACGTGGCCCAAGTGAGGAATGCAGTACTGAAATGTTATTACATCAAAAAACGGCAATATGAGAGCGATTTAGGATGATATAAAAAAAAGCATGGAACTGGTGAATTCCATTGATAGAGGATTGATGTTCACGTTTACAGGATTCTATAACGAGAACTACTTCACAGTGGAGTGTGCTATGGAATAAAGCTTCGTGGCCAACTCAACTACCCTTCCGCTGGTAATGCATCACCACCTCATTTCTCACGGACAGAAGCGAAAAATTCACTCTGCTGAAATTTTTACTATCTTTACAAACTCCTTGTGGGATTTTTGGGCTAACCTTGGAAGATTGCGTTAGGCGAGCTACAATAATTCCATCGGTACAGTAGTGCCCGTATGTTGCCCACCCCTGTTTGACTACCAAGGCCACAAGCTGATTTTATTTATGATAGTTGTTTGTGCTCACACTGGTGGAGATGAATTTCCCATATTGTAACTTTCATTAAATGTAATACACAGAAGGTAATGCATACAGGTTTTTTCCACCGTGTACAAACGCTATGGATTGATCGTTATTAGGATACGGAACAAAAAAGGTCTAATGAACATATGTCCGGAAATACGTGGTTCCCATGCTAGAGACCATTTATTCAGTCATACTTTGTTACAGAGACTGCGGTCTAATACGCGCTCTACCACGCAGCCACAGCTACAGTATGCATGGTTTTCTCCTAAAGGTGGTACTGTTCCTCATACATCATGCCCTAACGTCCTCTCCTGCCATACTAGTTGGCAATGTTCAGTCCGATTAACTTCTCTTATAGTGGATGTGATACAGCGTTGTACACAATGGTTCCGTGTTCGAATCGAGAGCTTGCCCATGTGGTGTTCACTTACGGAGAGGCAAATGGCTACTGGCGGTGGGCAGCAAGGTTGAATCGGGAGACCTATCCCCGCCGACAACAATCAGAGCATTCAATGTTTGCAACAGTGTTTAGCCGTTTGTCTGCGACAGGGTCATTTCAGGAAAGAGGAAATCATGAAGGACGTACCCGAAGCCGGCCGGGTGGCCGAGCGGTTCTAGGCGCTACAGTCTGGAACCAAGCGACCGCTAAGTTCGCGGGTTCGAATCCTGCCTCGGGCATGGATGTGTGTGATGTCCTTAGGTTAGTTAGGTTTAAGTAGTTCTAAGTATAGGGGACTGATGACCTCAAATGTTAAGTCACATAGTGTCAGAGCCATTTGAACCATTTTTGAATGTACCCGAAATGTTCGGACACCAGACCTGGAGGAAAATGTGATTAACACTGTGGAAGGCGACCACCACCGTGTCAGTACCAGGCAGTAAGCTCGCCACTACAGGGTAAGCCAGACGACCGTGTGGAACATTCTCCATGACAATTGTTACTACACTTATCACTTACAGCGTGTGCAGGTCTTACTAGTGACTGACTTTCCAGTCATGAGCAGTTTTATCATTGGTTTTGTGGTGTCACCGACAGACACCACACTTGCTAGGTGGTAGCCTTTAAATCGGCCGTGGTCCATTAGTATACGTCGGACCCGCGTGTCGCCACTGTCAGTGATCGCAGACCGAGCGCCGCCACACGGCAAGTCTAGAGAGACTGACTAGCACTCGCCCCAGTTGTACAGCCGACGTTCATAGCAGAGGTACACTGACAAATACGCTCTCATTTGCCGAGACGATAGTTAGCATAGCCTTCAGCTACGTCATTTGCTACGACCTAGCAAGGCGCCATTACCAGTTATATTGAGCTTATTATACTTTTGTATCATCAAGAGCGATGTACTCCAATTATGGATTAAAGTTAAGTATTACATCATCTACGTACTTTATTTGCAATTCTCAAGACATTGTCCTGTTCCAGACCTCACGCCAGTCAGCGTGTATTTAAACGCGTGCATTTCGGCTTCCTCTAGCAACACGGTGTTGGCTCTTCTGCCAACACTTCAGGTTTCTTCACAAGTCAACCACGATTCCGGGATTTGTGTCATCTATCCTACTCAGAGATGAGGCCACCTTTACGCGGAGTGGTATCTCCAGCTTTCATAACAGTCATCTGTGGGATAGTATACAAAACCCCCATGGTATTGAGACAGCGAGTCATGAGCACTGGTGCAGCCTGAATGTGTGGGCCGGGATAATTGGCGACCGTATTTTGGGACCAGTGTTACTTCCACGTCGCCTAACAGACCGGAACTATCGGTGTTTCTTGCGGGTGACTGTCTCCCCTGCTGGAAGAGGTGTCATTGATGATTCAGAGGGTTGTGTGACTGCTACATGATACTGATCAAACCCACTTCGTCGTTAACGCCCGCAACTGTGACTGATGGTACGGCGCGTATTAGACTGCAGTCTCTATAACAATATATGACTGAGTAAATGGTCTCTGGCATTGAAACCGTGCATTTCCGGACGTAAGTTCATTATATCTTCTTTGTTCCATATCCTCTCATCAATCAATCCCTTGAATTTGTACACAGTGGAAAAAATCGCCCTGTATAAACAGCATGGAAAAGTATTCAGCTATAAGATTTGTAGTAAGCCTTTGCTCCGTCACCAACGATTAAGCATCTAGGGGCAACGTTTACAAAGTATTATGAAGTGGACCGAAAACACCAAATCACGAAGGTTAACGCTTCACTGACATTAAGGTCATCAAAGAGGAAGGGGTGCGAGCATTAATTCAGTTGGGCAAAAATGGTGAATAAAGAGGTCACGGAATTATCAAAGGAACCATTTCGCCTTAATGACTTAGGGAAATCACGATAAACATAGTCTGTCTGACGGTCTGGTAAGTGTGTTTTAAGAACTGTCACTTCAGTTTGCCGGCGGGATATGACAGGGAGACTTGGATTTATTGTAAGAATTCTGTAAAAGTGTAATGTACCCGCAAGAGTGCCATACAGGTGAACGAAGTTTTCTGCAGTACTACTCGACAAACACACACACACACACACACACACACACACACACACACACACACACACAAACACAAACACACACACACACACACACACACACACACACACACACGAACACCGCGATTATTCTTTCCTTGCACACATAAGCAGATGACACAGTCAGGCAGGGTTGGTTGGTTGGTAGGCTGGCTGGTTGGTTCGTTGTGGGGACAAGGGACTAAACAGAGAGGTCATCAGTTCGTTGGTCAAGAATTAGTTCATCTGGAGTTAGTGATATAAACCAGAAATCTGACTGAATTATGAAAGTACCTAGGAGTGGTAAAAGCAAGGTACTGAAGGCAATGTTGATGCCGGTGATGAGAAATACTTTAAAAAGATGTGAAAGTGCGTGGATCAGGTCATTGTACAGGTGAGAGACTAGACGAGAATTCCCTCAGTGTTCATTTGTGGCGAGAGGACCTCACCTGCACTAATCCTCCGTAAACCCGATGTAAATGTTCAAGGATGGTCAGTTACCCATCAAACGGGCGGGATGGCGCACAACGCGTTACACATTACACGTCGTAAACACGTTCAACTGTGTACAAGTAAATGGAAAGCTAAATTGAAACAATGGACGTACGACTAAAAGCTTGCGTAGTTTAATTTAATTGTTGCCGACACGTACGGTATGACAGCGGTGGCAATTAACCGGTGGGGGGGTGGGCGGGGGGACGGGGGGTGGGCGGGAGGACGGGGGGGGGGGGGACGCAGGAGCATATACTCTGCCTGCCTGTTCCTGTTCCTCTGCTGTAATGATTTTGCTAGGCAGTGGCCTCTCGGTTAGTGATTGCACGCAGTTCTAGGTCGCCGTCAATTCGTGAGACATCAAAACTAGATCGAGCTAGAGGCCGCCTGTCTAAATTTTTAAAACATTGTAAACATGGAGCGAAAATATGCATGGTCACCAGTTTTTAGTTAAAATATGCAATAACCGCTGAAAAGGAGCCAAACATGCAAATGTATATAATCTGGTCTGTAGTTGTAATGTTCTGGCTAATCTGTGTATACTTCAATGCGTAGATTGCCCACCTCGGTTGCTGCTGGGTCAGTGCGGCAAGTTGCTAACCAAAGGGGCCCAGGCTCGATTCACAAGTGGATCGGAGATTTTCTCCACTCGGGGACTGAGTGTTGTGTGGTCCTTATCTTCGTACTGTCATAACTGGCATAGAAATCACGTTCATGGGATAACATGACAAGTCTGAGCCTATGTACCTTCGTACCAGGATATGGCTTGACTAATGAATCTTCTGAATCGTCGTTAACACACTGTCGTATTGTCTTTCCACTGCTGAGATGGCCGCAGGGGCACGTTCCGAAAGCCTATATTAAGAAACTTATAGATTCCATTAGACTTTGTACAGGGTTCAAATGGCTCTGAGCACTATGGGATTTAACTTTTAAGGTCATCAGTCCCCTAGAACTTAGAACTACTTAAACATCACACATATCCATGCCCGTGGCAGGATTCGAACCTGTGACCGTAGCTTTCGTGCGGTTCCAGACTGTAGCGCCTAGAACCGCTCGGCCACCTCGGCCGGCGAAGGAGAATCACTCAAGATGATTCCATATAATAAAAAACTGTTTCTAGCAGCTATGGAGGGAGTTTCCAGGTTCTTTAACGTGGAAGTCGAAGATGGATTACGCACAGATGGGAATTACTGAACCACTTTTGTTTTTCTGGTGATATTGTATTGTTTTCTTCTTGTGCAGATAAACAGTGAATTAAAGAACCAAGCTGATAAAATCTGAAAGAAGGAATGAAAAGCAGTTACAATAATACTAAAACAGTTTACAATAAATGGAGCAGAAAATAGCACACATTAACAATGAAGTCGTAGAACCGGCTGATGAGTTCTTGTATTGTTAGGGAAGTGACTCGTTGCCAAGTGTGGAAACCATACAGGAGGTGAGATTTTATCAGTGAGTAATGGGTATACACAAGTTAAGAGTTACTGAGGGGGACAGGAAAACACATAGGCAGATTTCAAAAATGGTTCAAATGGCTCTGAGCACTATGGGACTTAACATCTGTGGTCATCAGTCCCCCAGAACTTAGAACTACTTAAACCTAACTAACCTAAGGACATCACACACATCCATACCCGAGGCGGGATTCGAACCTGCGGTCACGCGGTTCCAGACTGAAGCGCCTAGAACTGCACGGCCACACCGGCCGGCCAAGCAGATTTACCTTTTCTATTTGGCCTCCAGAGTTTGTACTCTATTTAGACGTCTAAAACACGTGTTTGATTTGTATACTTAATCATAGTAAGAGAACACATAAATGAATATTTACGGAAATAAAATCTCAAGCTGTCACTATTACATCCACAGTAAATTTTTAACAACTAGGCGTTAATTAGACATTTTTGAGTTATCAATTCACACTGCTTCTTAAACGTAATCGTAATCGATATATACAAATGGAAACATGAATACGATTAAAACGTGCTGACTTTTTGCTACACACTCAGAGAAATCAACAACTGTTTTATAAAGGCAAATGGGGAGAAAAGGGAAGAAGCTGACTGAGGAAGGTGGTCTTAGAACCGTGTCACCATCACACCCAAATGAATAGTGACTCATTTTTAACCTTTGAAATGTGAGTTTGAGTATGAAATTTGGAAGAGAGCATTTTAATAATGACGAGGCGAAAATCCGAAGGACTAGCACAGAAAAGAGAATAAATAGTATGAAAAAGTATGTTTTATGCAATAACTCGTCAATGGAAAAGTTGTGTATTTCACCTCCCAGTTTAGCAAATGAACTACGTTTCCTGCACGCAAGTGTACGTGCACTCGTATGTGTGTGTGTGTGTGTGTGTGTGTGTGTGTGTGTGGGTGTGTGTGTGTGTGTTTTTTTGTGTGTGTGTTTGTGTGTGTGGATGGGTGTAGGGAAGTGTGTTTGTGTGTTTAACGGGTGGGCGTTAAGGAGTGGCAAGCCTTTTCAAGGTTTCGCAGTCAGAATCTGAAAATAAGGCTTATCGTTAGGAAGATATTATACGAGTATTTGTATACAGTTGGACGTTAAAGGACTAAATTTTGTCTCAAAATACGTGTTTAATAGTCACACGTGTACAGGTATGAAAAGCATAGTTATTTTCAAGAACTTGTAACGAAAGGAGCGGGCTACTCGCGAGAATGGTGGTAAGATCCCAAGGGGGCCCTACGTACTTTTAGAAAAGATTGGCAATATTCTTTACAGCAGCCATTCAGCTTTATACGGACTGCGTTCCTTGCTGAGGAAGCCGTTTAAACTTCTAACACCAGCTGTTTCAAATTATCTCAGAAATTAAATCCGGGTCTGTAAAGCCAGACTTAGGGTATATGTCCTATATTCCAAAGCGGCTTCCCCCTTTACGGCCCTCAGCTGCCCATAGATTAAAGGGCAATTCGTATAAGCTGAGCCCTTGACGAAGTAAGAAGTTGGTAGGCCGCTGCGTCGGCAAGGAGCCTTCAATGAAATGAAAGCAATTATGTGAAGAGGCGCCGGTGCGCTGCGCCGCCGTATTTCATTCGCGGGATCTGCTCGTTCCGCTCTTCGCCTAAGGCCATATGAGTTACGCAAGTCCTAAATTTTCTCAAATTTTGTGGCTAATGCTCTGGCCTGTTCCAAAACGCTACTGTGTAATAGGATTGTTGCTTAATCCTACCTTTTTACTCATATCTCCCGTTCGCTGCCACGACAAATTACGTGACTTTCCATTGGGGTACACAAAGGCGGTGTAATCCGTTTTCAGGAACAAGAATACGCACGCGGTTCATCCGTGAGGGCGGCTGGGGTGGGGGGTGATAACACGACTTCAGAGCTCAGGTATACCTGCTTTCAAGTATCATTTTCATAATATATACAGCTTTCCTAAATTAAAAAATTAAAGCACGCGCATTTACATCAATATATTGAAAAGTGAAATGCAATAGCAAATGTTGGCGGAATTTCATGTATCCATAGAATACCCACTGTGCTCTTCGGAAGCCTATAAAAGAGAATAAGACCAGGAAAAGTAAGCAGAATCGGTGAGAGAGGGCAAATGAGAAGTTAGCCTTTCCCCTGGAATTTCTTATGAACTTCATCAGTAGCTGTCCACTATATGAAAACTTGTCGAAGTCACACTATTACGCTTTATCGACTGAATACATCGTGTTTTGCTGAATGAAACTGATGGTTCGTCTGACATAAGTCATAGTCCGTCATTTTAAAGATGGTCGAGAAATAGTGGAAAAGTGAAAAATGGTGCCTGAAGAATGAACATGAATGTTACATAAAACCACAGAAAGACTTTTTTTAAATAATGAAACGAATTACACTCAGAAGAGTTACAGGTTTGTCCGTTGGTACAATATGAATACCGTCAATGTCGTGTGCGTCTACTCTTCCACTGCTTATAACGTGTACCCTGTCAGCACACAGTGACTTTAACAGCCAGCATGAATTGTTTCTCACTTGTACCAGCAAGCAGATCTGTTTGAGTGACGACAGGCAGACGCTATGAACTGCTGGAGGGACACGCGTTACTCTTCCAAACAGCCCTGCCTTTTGTTTATTTCATATTATCAAAA
The DNA here is from genome assembly GCF_023898315.1 of Schistocerca nitens. NCBI lineage: Eukaryota > Metazoa > Arthropoda > Insecta > Orthoptera > Acrididae > Schistocerca > Schistocerca nitens. The sequence continues at coordinate 661,122,744 of NC_064616.1, read as the reverse complement.
AATTACGTCGATTAGTAAATAAGGAGTATCGTACTACTGAGATTTTTTTTTCAGTTATTCACTTTTTGTGTTTATTTGATATTATAAGGTACATCACTGCCAAAGTTTATAACAAATGCAGATCTACCACCCTCAAACAGAGTAAACTGTGCCATTTACCATGTTTTCATGCTCATAATGTCATTAGTGTGACTTACAAAAATGAGTTTCTTTTCTGTTGCAGAAGGCCAACGAGTTAAGAGGTATTCCACAGAATGTATAACGTTAGTGTTTACGCATTAATTTCAGTGTCAACAGAGTCAAAAACTCCAGTTACAGTGAAGAAAGACTTTCACTCTTCTGCATATTTTAGCGAGCTCTGTGAGTGCGTGTTTCATTGTACCGCTGAATACGTTACAGAGTCTCTTAGCGAGCACAATGCGCGGCTAGCAACGCAGTCAGGCAATGGGAGAGGAATGTCAGCGAGATTTCAAGTGGCGCACTTCGGACCCGTGTACGCCGACCGCATTAACTGGACAATTAGTGGCGCGGACAAGCTTCGGAAGACCTGGGCCAGATAATTTCACTGGCGCCATTGTCAGCTGCAAAGGAGCGCCGTGCTGGCGCCACTTGCGCCGGCGCGTGCCGCATTACATCAAATAATGCGGCCCATTACAGGTCCGCGATAACGAAGCGTTTGACACGGCGGGGGTGTTCATTACGCTGCCTGACATTGCCATTGTCGCATTCCACGCCATCAATACTTCTCAGAGTCATTAATCCACTCTGAGCTGGACGCCACGGCCATCAATTCAGACCGAGCAGCAGCAGCCACCGCAACAGCGTCGAAAGCCCGCGGGCTGTGCTGTGCTGGAACGTGACGCCGAATGACAAGTGGAACGATTTCGTTCGCCTGACACCCTTGCAAATACTTACTTGTCATTTTCGCTAGTACATTCGCATTTGTGGTTTTGTAAACGAGTTGCTGCACGTATTCATATACGAAATACAAGTTAAAGTAGTTAGTAAAGCTCTGAAAATCACCACACCGATATTTGTTAGTATCGGGCGTGATGCGCTCCAACCCGTACAAACATTCGAAACAGTCTGAAATATCGTCGAAACGATTTTCTGCCATTACTGCAAAGAAACTGTTTCCAAATCTAACAGGTGCAGAACAAGAGTAACGGGCCCTGGTTACATTTATAGTTAGGGCAGAACGGCTCTTTAATATTGAAAATTTATGACTGTGGAGGTCGAGGAAGAGTCATGCTTATCAAATCGATTATGGAAAACTTATAACACGTAGGTCGCATATGACCTTGGAAGGCGCGTTGCTTTGGTAAGAACAATGCCTACACCATTCGGTGGTCACGCTTACTTCATGTGATTCCACAGACCTTATCAGCAAGCGTTCCAGTTTCTGTGACCATAGAGCCACTGAGCGCACTGACATGACCGTCCAAAATGCTTCCTTGTCTGAAAAAGGCAGCCTCGACTATAAGCCTCCACTGGTATTTCCGGAACTACTATGACGTTTAGTTTTCCTTTCACTATTAGGATTCGTAGTTTTCCTAAGAACTCTCACGCTTACGTAAAACTACATACAGTAGCATTACATATCCCGAGCAGATTTGCGACTGTTGTCACGGATGCAACAACTAAGGTGGTACCGGCGATGTCTGGAAAGTTTGACATGCCGGTGGACCAACACAACACTGAAATTATCACCGAAGGGCTGGGGTCTCGGGAAAGTTGCCGTGGAGTTATTATGAGGAAGCATGGATGGTCACAGAATTGCCTCCGGCGGGACAGTGTCACAGACACTTGAAGGCTGACGTAAAGTACCCCGAGGAAGACTTCTTATAAAGTTTCAATAACCAGATTTACATGGAGACTCTAGGAATATGTTACAGCTTCCATAGGGATCGTGAGGACAAGATTAGATTAATTACAGTACGCACGGAGGCATTTTAACAATCGTTCTTTCCGTGATCCACACGTGAATATTTTAGTAGTGTACCTCTAAAATTTTTCACTTTTTTAACTTCTTAATTTTCCACCTTTCTCATCTAGTTGTTGCATAACAAAATCCTGTCGCTTTTTGCGTTACCCTTAACTGCGGATATCTGATGATGGAAACAGCCGAAACGGCGCAACATATAAATAAAAATATAATATCGATCTTCTCGGTCTTATTCACAAGATTTTTCATAAAAGGCAGAAAACAAGCTGCAGAAATTTTTCCATCAAGATGTTTGGATGGTTTTGCCTAACTACGGCCCAGTCGGACATTGCACAGAAAATATCAGATTTGGGATATATTCCTGAAAATCTCTCGGTGTTACGGTTGCACGTTCCTGTACGCGATTAAAGAATGAATTCTGCGTTAATGTGCTACGAGGCCGTTTGGGCGGCATGCGAACACACACGAGGGCAGAGAGAGTTGCAGGCCGGCCGTGTGACCGTGCGGTTCCAGGCGCTACAGTCTGGAACCGCGTGACCGCTACGGTCGCAGGTTCGAATCCTGCCTCGGGCATGGATGTGTGTGATGTCCTTAGGTTAGTTAGGTTTAAATAGTTCTAAGTTCTAGGGGACTGATGACCACAGATGTTAAGTCGCATAGTGCTCAGAGCCATTTTTCAGAGTTGCAGTTATGGACCTAATAGAGGTACAGGAAGCCTGATCTTCTTTTTCCGTTGCTCTTCGCATTCCGTCATCTGCAAGGAGAACAGTACAGAGTCCAGAAAATTATAGTTAGTGTTGGGTACACCAACATTCCATTGGTGCACAATACGTTACAGACTTGGCTTCCTCGACAAGCACGTCAAATATACCCACTATTTATGAACGAGTTTAAAACCACGCACGGAACATGAGAAGTAACGAGCATCGAAGGTACGCTTCTGGCCTGATAAATAGAAAGTGAAAAGACTTTTGATGCAGTTTTGTGAACGTTGGTAGCGACAGAATAAACATGCTTCAGCAGTCAAACCACGAACATCTGTGTGTTAGTGTAGCGTAGCTTCTGGGAAAACGAACAGACACAGCAGTAGCACTGGATTTCAATTATTTCAGAATTTTAATGCACATGTAAGAATTGGGAAGGCGCAGAAGCTGGATGAGTGGACTGCTGATAACCTCACTAACCGCGTCACGAGCAACTGTGCTTTTCTCTTACCTCCGCGAAAAGAAAGAACTATTTTTCTACATGTAAAATAAAATGAGTATTGTACAATACGCTTGGCCTCTGGAGAAATTAATGAAAGCGCTAAATAAAGAACTACTTGTCGACATTTGAAATGAAATAGATATTGTACAGTACGTAGTGCCTATGAAAAAATGATGCCCAAAACAGTAATGTATGTGAGGTAGTATAAAGCTCACTTTCTCCATCATGCCATCACACCTCGAAGAGGTGTTCGGTTTGTCATCACAACTACTACAAACCATCGGTAACAAGATATACATTTCCCCATTTACGGCAAAAGTGTGACTGATGGTGGTGGTGGTGGTGGTGGTGTTGCGGGAATGGGAGGAGCAGCAAAGAAGTTAATACGCTCCGTTCAAATTCGTAACTTCAGTTAAGTGTGCAAGTGAAAAGTGTCATAACATTAGCAAGAGGGCCTAAATTTTTAAGTTCGCAAATTTTCTGTTTACATGAGTTTCAGCCTCCAAACCAACTTGAGCGTGTTTAATATTCTGCCAGAGGTTGCAGAATGATGTGGTATCTGGTCACTTAGGTCCTTAATTGGTATTTCTCCGTATGAGGCTTGGTTTAATGTGTCCAGACAACACGCGTCATTATTCCTCAGCAGAGTTTATGCCGTCGAACGGGATCTGCTGTCCCACGACATGAAATTTTTTGGTCAAATGTTTAAGTGGAGCGAAAACGACTCCCTAGAGATTACACAACGGATTTTTATAGAATTTTCTTAGAAAACCGGAGAGGGTGAAATGGACAAATGGTATACCAAACTGACCAGAGTCTAGGTCTATTTCTGCGAAAAAAAAAAAGGTTTCGTAGCTCGAAAGTATTCAAGATAATTATGAGAAACATAATTAGTGCTTTGAGGAAAAATGTAAATATTTCAAGGACAGTTGCTGCTAGCTATGTAAGTGTGGTGTAAAAAATATAAATCACAACATAAATTGAAACATCTGTGTTTTCTCTTAATATACATATTCTTAATAACAATACGTAACCTGCCGATATTTAAATATATTGTATCTCATGATTTCCGCATAAAACTGGAAAATAAAATTTTGAGTAAAATAAGGTCAAAAGGTATGTGAAAGGGTTTGTCCAACACATTTAAAAAACATTTTACATGAATCTGAATGATGCTTGAAATCATATACAGAAAATGAGATGCTGATTGAGACTTCGAAGTTTAATGAATAATATAAGATCTTAGAATTTAAAGAGTAGTAGAGGATATTTGGTAGAATTTCACTCAATGGTATCCTTAAGTCACTAACGTTTGAGAGTCTTTTCTGGTGCACATGATTTTGAGCATCACTGAAATACACACAAAATGTTTCTCTGATTTATTTTATTTCTTATTTTCAGACACATCATTTTACAAAATATTTTACCTTTATTCCAGTTTTTATTTATTTTAATTTCACCACATTAATCACCGAATGAAATTACAGTTAAATCAATACAATGAAATGAATACCCTTAGCTGCATACAGGCGTTGATATACGTCAATGGGGACAGTTGAAAATGTATGCCCCGACTTCACTCGAACCCGGGATCTCCTGCTTATATGGCAGACGCTCTATCGATCCTTTTTTTTCCCTCATTGTGTTTGATTTTCTTCGTTGCATTTGTTCGGTGCGGATGTCCCATGACACCCGTTCAAGTTCAATGTTGAGCCATTGACTCAATTTTTTTAATTACAGAGGGCTGCTAACCCTCTGACCGAACACGCTGAGCTACCGTGCCGGCGTACCCCGTTGACGTATATCAACGCCTGTATGCAGCTAAGGGTATTCAATTCATTGTATTAATTTAATTGTAATTTCATTCTAACGAGCTTCACGGTCACCGATGGTATCTGCTTTTTCGGACATGTCCGAAAGAACAGATACCATCTTCATATACATTTAAACAGGCAAGTCTTGTGCGTCTTCTGTCCGTGAATTGTGTAAGCGCTGTTCTGTGTTATCGTATTTTCACGGTTTGTATATAATATTTTCTGAGGTGCGTATTGGAGACCAGGCCAGGCACTTACCTAAAATCGAATAATACCCACACTCAGACTGGACGATGTACTAGACCAACGGCCCGTAGTTCGCTGTGTGAAATCGATCTGGATTTGGCCCTCCCCCCTCTCTCGCAAGCTAGCACACTGTGCGCTAAGTTATAGCAACAAGTGTTTAGCTGTTTAGTGCTCAGTGTATGAGCTAGTTTCATTCTGGAGACGTTGCGTAACACAGATACTTAAGGTCACGCACAAAAAAAAAAAAAAAAAAAAAAAAAAAAAAAAAAAAAAAAAAACTAAATGAAGACATAGTATTGATAGTAGAACAACTGATGCAGACTGGGAGAAACTCTTCTGTGGGAATTACAAGATATTGTAAAAATATGCAGTTTACAACACAGAGATGGCAGATTAAAATGTGACCTCGGATTAGCATGCTAGACTGTGTTATCTGATTTTTATAAACCTCAGACGGAAAGTTTTCTGCCATCAGTGTTGCATCCAGGGTCTAAATCTGCCACATTTCAACGCCTGTTCACAATCTTCAATGGTGATTCATGGCATTATGCGTTCATTGCTAAAGACACAAAACAGATTGATGTTTCTAACTTTTACAGAACGATGCATAAGTTTTCGTTCAGATGTTAATAATGTGTCTCAGGTGTGGAGTCAATGGAAGACAAATCAAAATAAATTTGACAGCAACTGTTAGAGAGAAGAGAGAGAGAGAGAGAAAATTTGTTGCACACTCCAACAAGCGAAAATGTTGAAAATATTACAGGTCTTAGTCCTCGATTTAGATGGCACGTAATTCGTGCTGCCAAATTTAAGACATGAGCTTTATACCTTCTTTGTCCGGCAGATTATGCTAAAAACAGTGGGATTTATTCAGAAGAAAGGCTTCTTTTAGGAAACAGCTGCTTAATCGCCCGACAGCTGACAGAGAAAGACACCGATTGATTAAAAGCCAGATTCTGGAACCCCAGTGATTGTAGCTGGTAGAAGAGAGAGATTTGTGTTCGTTCTTAGCTTCTAATTGACAATGCGATGATTATAGAAGGCATTGAGAAGGATGTAAAAATGTCTCCTCCCAATTAATAGCAGAAAATCATTTCACTAGCATTCAGCACTTGATGAGAGAAAAGATTTAGTAATGTCCCAAACAAAAACGTCGAAGCAGTATATGGCAGAAAAACTGTGAGTTCAACTCATCTGCTACTAAAATAAACGCAAAATACCTTAACAATGATAATTGTCAACAGACCAATAGTGCATATTTCGGCGGTTTACCTGGCCGTGATTAGCAAATGTGTGTTCATCACTAAACAAAACCAAGAGACCTCTGGAGTATCCTGTCGATGGATAATGCGTAGGACACTTGGACACTTGCCTGACTCATGCCACTTTCTTGCGCGAATGCGCGGGATCTAGCGTGCTGATCAACTAAAACAGCAGCAACAACATTAATTTCTCCCTCTTCTGTCGTCACCTGGTTCCTTCTGTAACGCTGTATACGTATTCCACTGCCACTTTCACGAAACTAATCAGAGAAGTTGACAAATAATTGCCTAGATGGTTGACATCTATTGGTACATCTTGTCGCATACACCGTACAAGAGCGAACTGCGTTCTTCCTACACTCCCCATACACCATGAGCGTGTCATCTTTTTCTGCGTTGCTAAATCCCATCGTCCACTCCCGGCCTACTGCTTGGACTGTCACACACTAAGTGACCAGCAGTCGCAGTGCAAGATATCTCGTAAACAACTCGCACTAGAATCCTGCAACGAACACCACCGACTTTCTAATTTACCCTACTTCTAGTTTTTTAATGTCAATAAGTATTGTTCCATTTAAAGAAGCATATGCCTGCCCATCAGATTTAGTTATAAGTTGGCACAGGGATAGGCCTTGAAAAACTGAACACAGATCAATCGAGAAAACAGGAAGAAGTTGTGTGGAACTATGAAAAAAACAAGCAGAATATACAAACTGAGTAGTCCATCCGCAAGGTAGGCAACATCAAGGATATTGTGAGCTTACGAGCGCGGTGGTCCCGTGGTTAGCGTGAGCAACTGCGGAACGAAAGGTTCCTGGTTCAAGTCTTCTCTCGAGTGAAAACTTTAATTTTTTATTTTCAGACAATTATCAATGTTCAGGCACTCACACATAATCAACTTCGCTCTCCAAAATTCCAGGACATGTTCAGATTTGCTTGGACATATGCAGGATTTGACGGTCTACACACGGAAACATTTGAAAACGTAAAAAACATATGTTTTGACAGAGCACAGGGAAAACTGTGCGACTGTGAAACTGTTGCATTCATTTGTTGCAGTTTATGTGACAAACTCTTATGTTTTCATCACTTTTTTGGGAGTGATTATCACATCCACAAGAAAACCTAAATCGGGCAAGGTAGAAGAATCTTTTTACCCATTCGCCAGGTGTGCAAGTTAGGTGGGTCGACAACATATTCCTGTCATGTGACACACATGCCGTCACCAGTGTCGTATAGAATATATCAGACGTGTTTTCCTGTGGAGGAATCGGTTGACCTATGACCTTGCGATCAAATGTTTTCGGTTCCGATTGGAGAGGCACGTCCTTTCGTCTACTAATCGCACGGTTTTGCGGTGCGGTCGCAAAACACAGACACTAAACTTATTACAGTGAACAGAGACGTCAATGAATGAACGGACAGATCGTAACTTTGCGAAAATAAAGAAAGTAAAATTTTCATTCGAGGGAAGACTCGAACCAAGCACCTCTCGTTCCGCAGCTGCTCACTCTAACCACGGGACCACGGCGCTCCTCAGCTCACTTTCTCCATGAGGTTGCCTATCTTGCACTTGTACTACTCATTTTGTATATTTCGCTTATTTTTCATAGTTCCACACAACTTCTTCCTGTTTTCTCGATTGATCTGTGTTCAGTTTTTCAAGGCCTATCGACTTTGTCAATTTATAACTAAATCTGAGGGGGTGCGATGGGGAGGTTCCCTTGTAAGTACTATTACACTCTGTTTATTGGCTAATAATACCAGCCCTTGACTACCAATCCATTATGTGAAAACCGCACATCAATAGCGCTTTCCACCTCCGCAAATGCGGTGCACGTTTTTGGTGATTCACTCTGTATATTGCTGTGACACCTATTAATGTTTGTACAAAAATATTTTGCAAAAGTAGCTGGAGTCTTTACTAAACGTGAAACCAAAATTTCCCGTTATCGGTCATCTTCAGCTATGATCGGTTGAAAATGTGGATGAAACTGTAAAAATATTCTTTTAATTCTTCAACAGATAAACATGTTCCTAGTATTAAGTAAATTTTTCGTCCTCTCACTTCCCAAATTGCTTAGTTATGAAATATTATGAATGATCACGATACGTAGGACACAATGTGTGTACGAGATAGAAGAATTACGTCGGCAACTACTTAAAGTTCTTCCAGGTGGCTATGGAATGTCATTTGACGGTGGCGAAGAGTAAGGTCGCATTATTTTCATGTGGCCGAGTGTAATAAACTGAGAACCGCAACTAGGTAAACTGCACCACCAGACACATGACGAATACACAGAGTGTATCTCTGGTCTATAAACAAATGAGTCCAGGGATCCTAAGCCAAACATGTGGGTATCTCTCTGCCAGTGGAATACGGGAACTTGCGAATCATCGTTTGAACGATATAATAAATTTTATTGTTATGTTCGTAGTTGTTTACACTGTCGTAAGGGCAAAGGCGACTAACATGTAGGCGCGCGTGATGTTAGCTGCTGGTAGTCAACACCACTAATGAAAATGCAGATGGTGTGTCGAATACGCTGATATGGTGAGTGTTCATTTAATGGCATGCACTGTAGTGAGTTTGCGAGATGAAGTGAACTGTAGGTCAGACGGATTGAGATTGCGTTGTACACGTCAACGGCATTAAGAGACATGATTTTAGGGTACAGGTGAGCAGTGGAAACTGTCAGGGAGCTGACGATTGTATTGGAATAAATACCCCAGTAGGAAATGGGTATCGTCAACAGAGCACGTGGTGTCATAATACCACCAACGAGCAACAACGAACTTTATGGCGTCCTGAAGTGGAGAAACCAGTGTTTGACCGCCTTAATACGTGAGCACTCGAGCAGACACCAGTACTCTGGGAAAAGGAATACGACAAAAGCATTTACATCCCTACTATTCGCAGAATATTCAAGCTTTAACTCCTGCTCATTTTGATCATCGCGTCGTGTTGAGCTAATCGGAGCTGTAGCGCTGTAGGTTGCTTCCTTGTACTTTCTCGTATGAAGCTTGTTTCCGAGACAATATCTGCAACAGCCGCGTAGTCATGTATGGACCGTTGGTAACCCCCATGGTACAGTTGTGATGTTCCAACAACAAAGCTACGCAGAGAACTCGCGGGTGAACATAGACCAGTATCTGCTTCATCCCCATTATCTGTAGCAATGTACGGAGTGATACTCAAAGAGGTAATCCCAGTATTGTTGGAAGATATCATATTTGGTCTTTGCGCACGTGTGTTGTTCCAAATGGAACTCTATTTCATTTGGCACATGTTGCTCTTTGACAACTGTGTCAGATGTTCTCTGAAAGTAAATAGGAAGAGGAGGTTGTATTTCGTGCTCAGTTCGATCAGGTAATCTGATCCGACATTATTTCTCCTCTTGCGGTCATGTGAAAGCCTTGTGTTAGACACATCTAACGACCCAGGGCATGAACATTTGCTGCCGCTGACATTGTTCGAATGACACCAAAGTTGTCCGAACGGACATGACAGAATTGTTTGTGTTGATGTCGTGCTTGCGCAAAGTGCCGTCAGTCTCATCATTGTCAGCAGACCAACAGCAAATTTGAAAATTTCGAATTTTTTCTTGTAACTTTCGACCTACTCGTTTCCGTACCAGAACCCATTCCTCAAACTGATATGTTTCTCTCCTCCGTCTTCACTGAAAGTTTGTACCATGGTCACGGAAACACACTGCGTTCGTGCAGTCTTCAGAATTTTTCCAAACACATTAATGTAATCCTTTGGCCTAAAATTCAGAAAAAGCTTTTAATTGAAAGGTGGCTGAAAATATTGTGATAGAAGAAACATTTTGGAAGATTAAAATTTTGTGCCGAACTGTCTGGGTCAACTGTCTTATGGAGTCAGCAACCTACATTTTTTTAACTTCGTTTTTTTCTTTTTAAATTCGATTGGGCCTCCATTCTCCCCTACAGTCCACACTTCACTCGTCACAATCGCTTCATCGGTGTCGGCTACTTCTGCCATTAAAGACTTCTCATTGTTCAGCAATTTAAGTTCCTCAAAATAAATCCACCATCCGCATGAATGTCTTTCCATAAGTGTCGACGAGAGCCCCGACGGAGTGATTTGACGGTGTTGAAACTAAGGGTACCTTCCGTTAAACTGAAACAAAGTAAAACTTATGACGTTGAATTCTCGAATATGATTTGGCCTGACGAAATTGTGAAAGATAGGTTTGTATCTCGTTCGCAGGTGCTTCAGTAGATACCAGTGATAATTTTCAAGGTGGGCACTCAAATCTTCAAGACCGAGATGTATAGTCCGTAGGACATTGTACACAAAGTGGCAATCTAACCAAACGTAGCTGTAATGTTTAGCGGGTGGGAAGAATTCCCAGTTCAGCTTAACAAATGTGATTGCGCGAGGTGCCGTCCTGGTAATGAGTCCCAGTTTTTTTCTCGTCCAACGTCAAATAACAGGATGATCGCGACACAAGAGTTGATGTTCGATGGAATCGAGAATTTGACATTGGTTGAAGAACGGCTGTCTGTAAGGTTAGCTCAGTTCAAATTCTCACACTTAGACACGATGTTTATGATCGCTTCATACCATATTGATTGTATGAAAGTGGGTGTCATTCGATGGAAGGCGTTGCAAACGCTGGGCAGACTGAGCTGCGCGAACTTTTTGCTGCGGGAGCAACAAAGTGCACTGCATGAATGATGTGGAGCTTCGAAGCACTCCCTCGCCCAGTTGTTCCCGGACTGGTAACGTAATCTGGTACAAGATTAACAGCGACTTCTCGAGAGGGTGATGAATCGTTTTAAAGGTGGAAGGATTCATATAAGCATTTAGTTATGCTGTTGTTAGTATCACTGATGATTTTTGTGTGCCCTTTTGATGGGGTTCAAAATGGTTCAAATGGCTCTGAGCACTATGCGACTTAACTTCTAAGGTCATCAGTCGCCTAGAACTTGGAACTAATTAAACCTAACTAACCTAAGGACATCACACACATCCATGCCCGAGGCAGAAATCGAACCTGCGACCGGAGCGGTCGCTCGGTTCCAGACTGTAGCGCCTAGAACCGCACTGCCACTCCGGCCGGCCTTTTGATGGGAATCACCGACCACTGAGTCCCTGGAGTTTTAAGCCCAAGTACCCCAAAAATGTTAGATATGATGGTACCTTGAAAACATTGTATTGCCAGACATACCTAGATATTGCGGCCATGTGTAATGTCATATCACTATACATCACGAACTAATCGGAAGAAATTTTTATATTAAGATAAAAATAAAACTAAGTCTATGAAAGTGAGAAATCAAATACATTACAAATATGGACAGTGATCATAAAAGAAAAATAACAAATCACTCACCGTTCATCAATAGCATCACTTTCGGATGCAAATTTTTGAACTCCTTTCGAGGAAACATCATTATACCCGTAAGTTAGGAATTATCAATGAAAATACTGCCTCGGGCATGGATGTGTGTGATGTCCTTAGGTTGGTTAGATTTAAGTAGTTCTAAGTCTAGGGGACTGATGACCTCATATGTTAAGTCCCATAGTGCTCAGAGCCGTTTGAAAATACTAAGCTCACTGGGAAGATTATCTCAATTTTTATTCCTTCGGCTCAAATGGCTCAAACTACTTAAACTTAACTAACATAAGGACATCACACACATCCATGCCGAAGACAGGATTCGAACCTGCGACAGTAGCGGTCCCGCGGTTCCAGACTGAAGCGCCTAGAACCTGTCTGCCACACCGGCCAGCACAGATTGATTTGTTAACAGTTAAGTACCTAAAACATATAGCCAGAGAAGTTCCCAGTACTGTTATTAGTATTCACAAATAATTACTTCTTTAAGTATTACTAACAATCATACGTATTTATCCGGAAACATCGTAGATTGTCTTTATGTGTTGGTTTGAGACAAGTTTAATGTTCAATAAAGAAAACTCTTGCTAGTTATAACTGTACTGAGCTGTCGTACAAATACTGTAGTCTGACGTTGCTAGTAAGTTAAGGAAGACGGTGACGGGGAACGATGAAAATTGAAAACACGCAGTGCCACCTGTTTGCTCATAAAAGAAGGCGACCACGTGCTCATTGCGATCCCCCGTGCGGAAATTATTCGGATCACAAAGGTTAAATTTTAATCTGCACGTGCAGACTGGTGGAACAAGAGAGTGCGAACTTTTGCGTATTCAAATCACAGGCCGTCATTTGATTCTGCTGATCCGCCAATTTGCCACGATCGCGCTGTCTGCTGTCACGCCTGAGGCTACCGTCCCAGCCGGGATTAAATCCGCTCAATAGCCGCGCCTATCACTCACATTCTCCCACTCAATTGGTTCGTCGCAGCCAGTGCCCGCACTCCCTCATCATCACGCTCTACTATTACGTCCAGCTTTGTCCACACTGTACATGGTTTTCGGATGCATTTAAGATATTACGCCTGTTTCTGTACGAGATTCCGTCGCTTTTACACCAGTACTACTATTACTACTGCTACTATTACTACTACCCTACACACCGAACCACTCTCGTTTCAGAATCGTTACTAGCATATAATCGGTCATTCTTCAGAAGGAATCTTTAGGTTGGGTCTAACCTTGACTTATGAATATCAATTGAAACAAACAAATAACTGTAACTGTCACTTATCTTTATTTCAAGAGTTTAGGTTGATTATACTTCCATCATCAGGTGAATTTACTTAAATTAACGCACAAACGGCTTACACATGCGATGTTCTAGGTAATATATGGTAGTGTCTGGTGGTAACAGGCTTCTTTTCCGAGTCATAGTCTTCTTCCATCCGGCATACAGTTAATTCAAAAAGAAGTTCATCTTAAGAAATTAGTCAAAAGCATATTGTCGTTATTGTTCATATGTTAGCTCTTCACAATGCTATGTGTCAAAAAGTCGTACGATTCATCTTTTACGAGAATACGTCACTAAGCACGTTATGTGGCAATACTACAGAAAGGAAAGCCTCACCACCACCCTTACCGTCGTACTTGAATGGTGAACTTATGATTCCTACTGCCAATGAGCCAGTGTTTGAAGCCAATCAGATCCTTTGGCTGTACCGTTTTGTGTTTTTCAGTGTAAAGACACCTAATACTACACGTATACAGATTTTGGAACTGAACATTACCTTGCTGATGATCAATCTTTCTATCAAACCGTATACTCGTATTTAAGTGTGACGAACAAAGTTCGATGCAATTACAACAACATTAGTGATTATACTGATGAGCCAAAACGTTATGACCACTTGCGTAATAGCTAGTTTGTCCATCTTTGAAACGAAGTACATCACTCATTCTGCGTCTCAGGGATCCGACAGTTTGTTGGTAGTTTCGTGGAGATATGTGGCATTAGACGTCTACACTCAGGTAGATAATGTAATAGCGTTCGAGAAATTTGATTGGCTTCGTTGGCGGCCTTATGCATCAATTTTGAAACGTATTGTAGAAGGGCGTCCAGTAACGGTTAATGTAAAAAATAAGCCCGGTGTGGTCATAAAACACACAGGACTTGTTATATTTGTGTCTAATGACTTCAATATTGGTGATGAAGCATTGATATCACGGCTGAATGTAATACATGCCGACTGCCACATAATACATTGTTTAAATGTTAAGGAGGAGATGGCGTCGGACACGTCGGACGTGGAGGCCGAGGAAGAAGTTATTTGCATATCGTCGGACGAGGATGATGACCCGGTTTCGCCGTGCACGACCGAGGCGTTGGATACGCCGACGGAATATTGTGACTAGGCCGTATTTCGGTCGAATGTGTAAATGGCGTACCGAATATACGCAATCAGATGGAGTTCGCTTTGAATATGGAAAAATGGGCACAACAGAAAAATATGCCGAAAATGCGCACAACTTCACAACACTTAGATGGTTCAAATGGCTCTGAGCACTATGGGACTCAACATCTTAGGTCATAAGTCCCCTAGAACTTAGAACTACTTAAACCTAACTACCCTAAGGACATCACACACACCCATGCCCGAGGCAGGATTCGAACCTGCGACCGCAGCAGTCCCGCGGTTCCGGACTGCAGCGCCAGAACCGCTAGACCACCGCGGCCGGCACAACACTTAGACATTATGATATTACTGATGAGTTTAAGTTCTTTGCAAATAAATATGACGCTGTTATTATTAACAAGATTGTAACATATGTTTATAGAATAAATGTTAGAGGTGAACGACTAACACTAGATGACAGAGCTAATAAAAAATATTTGAAGATCAAGGTGCATTGGAAAAAGTACGCCTAGCGTGTAGTAATAAGTTAGGTCCATTCAGTTTACGACCGGAACGGTCATCAGGCGTGCCATGGCGAAAGTATAGTAGAAGGAACCGTTTTAAATTTGTAACATATTCGAAACCAGAGACTAGTGCAGATATAAGTAAAGTAAAGTCATGGCCTGATTTAGAGAATCTGTGTAAATGTAAGAACAAACTGTTTCAAGGTGTCAATCCGTTTTATATTGGTTTGGAAATAGCTGGCGATGAACCAGCCAAAAATGATGTTGTACAAAGTGATGTCAAATATGTAACATTTGTAGTTAGAAACAGAGTATATATGACCTTTTGTAAACGTAAAGGTACGGTTACTTTCTAAATAAAGATTGTTGTTTACAGCTAATGCCTGCGTTGGAATTTTTTTATGGAAACTGGGACCATATCAGGAATTATCCAGACGACCTGCGCCTGGCCTTCCTTGTTCCTACTACACAGCAACGCATCGACGATTTAGCATTAACATTTTATGTAAATAAGATAAATTACTCAGCTGCTGTAATAGTGCTAGAGGAACTGTGGTACTACAAGCCAAATCTGCAACAATTAATCAATCAGTTCCGTGATGCATACAGAGAGTTTGTATTTATGCCTAATGGTGTGAGATGCGCACATAGGTATTACGATTTTAGACAGGGTAGATACAGACCATTGTGGTATAATTATTAGAACCTCAGTGAGTAAATACCTCAGTCCTTCTCAGACACACAGCCGAGATATCAATGTGAGTTCACTATAATGCTCCTGTAGAACGGTTCTGCCTCCGAGACACGCACAATTACCCTGCTGAAAGAAGACATCGCCGTCGGCGAAGACATCAGGCATGAAGAGATGCAGGTGGTTCGCAGTTGCCAGCGTATCTTCGATTACTATCACAGGTCCCATAAAAGCGCGGGAGAATGTCTTCCATAGCATAATACCGCACCCATCAGTCTGTGTCTGTGGTACGCTGCACGTTTCGATCCGCCTTTCACCTCCATGACGGCATTTGGGGAGACGACCATCGACCTAGTGAAGCAAAAATGTCATTCACCCGGGGAATCGACACGTTTCCATTGATCGACGGTCGAATCCTGATGCTCCCATGCCCATTGCGGTCGCAGTTGACGATGTCATTGGAACAACATGCGAAGACGTAGGGGTGATCTGTTGTGGAGCTCCATGGTCAACAACGTACGATGGGTGCTGTGCACCGAAACACCTGTGCGTGCACCAGTATTGTGCTCTTTTAGCAGAAATGCCACAGATGACCATCGATCCTACTTTACCGAGCAGAGTCGTGGACGTCCAACCACTTAGCGCCTGTTGGTAGTGTCAGTGTCCTGCCTCTGTCCGTAGGCCTAGATGCTCACGACCGTAGCACGTGAACATTCGACCACCCTCGCCGTTTTTGAGATATTCGTTCACAGTCTCTGCGTAATAATATTGTGCCCTTTGTGAAAATCGCTTATCTCAATGGCCTTCCCCATTTGCTCCCCGTATCTTCGCTAGGGTGCTCTGTGTCTGCTCCACTTACATACTTTTGTTACCACATCGAGTGCCCGCAACGCCACCAGGCGGCATCCAACGTCACGGTGAGCAGAGGCCATAATGTTTTGGCTGCAGTGAAATTCACCGACAAATTTGCTTTGATTTACAAACGGTGTATGACATCAGATACGCTGGCGGGAATACGTGCTTCCGAACCGTGAATCATGCTACTGCGAACATCCTGCGGTCTGTCAGTATCATT
Source organism: Schistocerca nitens (assembly GCF_023898315.1). Lineage (NCBI taxonomy): Eukaryota > Metazoa > Arthropoda > Insecta > Orthoptera > Acrididae > Schistocerca > Schistocerca nitens. The sequence goes on along the minus strand of NC_064616.1, from coordinate 661,106,220 downwards.
CGTAGTAACTGCTGTCTGGAGCAGTTCTTTGAGCTCGGACATACTCTCCGGTTGGTTGTTATGATACAACTGCTTCAGCTGGGCCCACAGCGGGAAAACCATAGGATTTGGATCAAGACACTTCGCTATCAACCAAAAGGAATATCACGTCCAATTCAGCTAATTTCTACTCCCTTTTACGTATGTCGCACAGCAGGCCCCCGATACGTCAGCGTACCAAATGATTTCATTTAACATTGGTATCATGTATACTAATACGCTCACAGTGGAATACTGTACTGTTATAAAAGATAACCTAATGAAATGTAACTGTCCATACCAGAAGTTAGAATACTGAATTGGTCGAATTATTTCTTGTTTAGAGCTACTTCACTTTCAGTAACAAAATTTAACTAGATTCTGGCTCAAATACAGCAAGCACAAAAACCGCCATGTATTTTAAGACCTCGTGCAGAAGAAATCTAGGTAGGTCGCAGCAACCCAGCGAGAAAATAATTCATCCCAAGTGCTACAATGATAATACACTACAGATGATGTACGGGGTAACGTCATATTTAATATCATTAATAATCTGCAAGAAGAATTCACGAAAAGCAGATCTGCTGTCACAAAAATTACTGGCACTTCTTACTATCCATCACTACCAAAATATGTTGCTTATAGACCCTCACATCGAGCTTGATCTGCATGAGGAACCACACTGGCTAATGCATTACTTTTCGTTTGATTATTATCTACAGAAAAAGAAGTTTGTACTTAAAGCAAACTCAGATACAGTACCAACAGCATCCACACTATATATACAGAGTAAGTCAAGTAACCTTACCGTTATAATTTTATGCAACCCGCGATGTTACAGTTGGCCTTCAAAACCCACGTGTGAAATTTTCATATATTCTCTCTCGCTACGCTCAAATTATTAGTCCTACAGGAAAAATGAAAAGGACCTTTTCTGTGGGAAATCTGATGTAGTTAAATTTTTGTTCTATGATACGTTCTCTCTTGAGGCCACGGTTTTCAAGTTATACAATAAAAAGGTACGAAAGTGACATTCAAACGCACTTACACCTCCATACTCCATCCTTATCCATCTGGCTTTCTAGTATCTAGTTCATGCCACTCCTTCCTACCACTACACAAACATTTCCGGCTACGCGTACTTTTCCCGATATTCGACCTTTTTTGGTCTATTTATTGGGCTATTGTGGCACCATCATAGTCGGCTATTTCGTTAACATTATTAATTTAAACGTGCCCGTGAGGGTAATGAAAGAAATACTACTTATTTAAGCGTTAGACGAAAACTAATTACGTTGACAATTCGATCCAAACGTAACCCTTACAAGTACAGTAATTTCGTAGTCAGAAGGCCTGACGAATACAACCGTGTAATTGTTTATTTTATCCTCTTAAAATTTACAGCATTGTTAGGTAACATATACACAAACGTCAATTTTATAATTTGTAAGTGCTCGAGTATCAATGTGGCGTAATAATGCCAGTCAATGAAGACCAAAGGAGGTCGAATGTGGGAAACAAATCGTGCAGTCACAAATTCTGCTGCAGTGCTAGGAGGGGGTGCCATGAACAACAAATCAGAAATTCTAATAGGTGGGAGTTGAGTGTGGGACTGTGGGTGCATTTGAAAGTCAATTTTGTACATTTTTCTTGAATAGCTCTAAAACTACGGCCTACAGTCACAACGTATCCCGGTACAGAATTTAACTACATTAAATTTCCTAAAGAAAAGGTCCTATTCATTTTTCCAGGTTTTTTTTTCTTTAAGTTCCTGCATAGTGAGCGAAATAATATAACAATCTTGCACGTGGTTTTTGAAGGCCAGATATAATACTGCGGGTTGCATAAAACTGCAATGGAAGGGGCAACTGAATCACCCTGTGTAGAACTTGTCCCAAAATATCGCAAATCCGTTTAGTGTTGACAATTTAAGAATTTTTTATTCATCTTACAAACAAGAAATGAAATTTTGGCACGAGGCACCGGCATACATACACTCTGAACAAAACCTCATGTGTCTAAAAAATCATCTCCTCGTTACACGCATTATTTGGAAAAAGTAACAAACATTTCAAAAATAAATACAAAAGTCACACCAGTACATTCATATTAAACTCTCACACGAAATTCCGATTTTTGACGCATATCTATACTTAGAATCCGCAGCTGGTGGGGTAGTGGTTAGCTTCGTTGCCACTCGATCACGAGATCTCAGATTAGATTGCGGCCCGGGTCTGAGATTTTATTCGCTCGGGCAGTGGGTGGTTGTGTAGTCCTTGTCACTTCATCTCATCTTCGTCACAAAGACGCACAAGTCGCCGAGAAGGCGTCAAATAGAAATATTTGCACCATGCGGTCCTACATCCCAATATATATCTGCATATAGTTTGAAATAAAAGTAGTTGGCAATGCAGTTCTTGAGAAGTTCGTAAAACTGAGACACAGCCAAACAAAGGAAAGCGATCGGAAGGCTCCAACATCAATAGAATAAAATAAAAGCGAATTAAAATTACGCTCTAATCCTGAAACGAAACATGCAACCTACATTTAGCTATACAATTTCTGAAAATAAACTTCAAGGCGCTGAACGTAACGTGAACAGTAAATAAAACTAATGTTTGATAACTAACTAGACAGTCTTTGCTTTCACGGGATCACATACTGCTCATGCAACTAAATAATTGTACAGAAATTGATAAGTGAAACTCACTTGGACCAGCTTTTGATGTGAGAGGCACTTGCAGCAAGTATCGGAATCACATGCACTCTAGCAGAAAGGTGAGGCGTAAAATCTGGAACAAAACAAAATTTCCCCGTTTTCACTAATTGATATACAAAAGTAATCAATTCTTATTTGCTCTAAACATATTACCAGCCTTTCGTTATTACCCTGAGTGACAAGCTCATGTTAGACACACAATTGATGCGAAATGCAAACGTAGTGAAAATGTTAAAACATTTTAGTTGTCCTCGAAAGCTAGTTCTTAAGCCTCTCAAGATAGGGACATGTCGCACAATGAAAATTCGCTATCTGTAATCCTAATGAACACAAGCACAGGTCAGACATTTAATCTGATTTACCTGAAAACAGCAGAGGAAGAAATGCGCATAGAAAGAAAGTCGAGTATGTAAATGTGTGAGTGGTAGGAGTTATCTAAACGAGCAGATACGTATGAAGAGAGATGGATGGATGTTGTTATGCAAAGGGGTAGGTTGCTATGTGTAAAGGCGATTGTGTATGTGAAAGGGTCGGGGGTGTATGGGTTTATAAAAGGAATCACTATGTAAAGGGATGTGAAAAGTGAAAAGGCAAACCATCTAAATGCCTTACTGTCATAATTAACTGGCAAGCCGCAACGGTATTCTTAGTATAAGAGTGGAGCATTTCTTGCATTAAATTGGCTCCTGACTCTTAGAAAACTAAAATCAATGTGCTAGACCCACAATATCAATCACGTTTGCCCTGAAGGTTTCAGCAGATGCAATCACTTTGTGAAATTTATGAAATGATGTCATGGACGCAACATTTGGACCCATTTTTGCAGTCCAAACGTCTAGGACGTCTTCAATAAGGTAAGAGACTCACCGCCGGCTCAGTGGCTTCGAATTTGCCTGACACAAACTTGTCATTTATAGTCCTTAAAGACCGTCATTAGATCCTGGAAATATTTGTAGGTCAGTAGAAAGGGGACCAAGAGTAACCATCCCATACCTGGATACCTAGCCTTAGAGTGCAAGACAATAGCTTGTAGAGCTGACAGCTGCTCAGGAGTAGCAGTTCCCGGATAAACGGTTTGTGAGGCCCATAGCAATGCGTTTGTATATACCATAATGCATGAATGCGTGTGCACTCAAGGCAGTGTAAAGACGGGCCCATTTCTTGCGAAGTCAACAACATCGAGAATTGACGGTAAAATCTTCTGAATCGTTAGACTGCACCGTAGACCTCTTTAGTTCTTCAATGGTCGACAAGCCACCCAGCCACCCAGGGACACCAGTGCAGTCGTGAAGAAGATCCCAGCAAAGGATCACAACTTTGAGCATTCAAGAACTTCGAAGAGAATAAATTATGAGTATGCCTATACTTTCTATTAATGAAAACGGCTACGAATGCCTGCAGATTTACCTAATATCAGCTTTGGCTCCATGAAGGAACTACGTAGAAAAAAAAAAAAACCTAATAGAAATCGCAGGTAGCAACAAAATGGAAGATACAGATAAAAGCCCGCATCTCGTGGTCGTGCGGTAGCGTTCTCGCTTCCCACGCCCGGGTTCCCGGGTTCGATTCCCGGCGGGGTCAGGGATTTTCTCTGCCTCGTTATGGCTGGGTGTTGTGTGCTGTCCTTAGGTTAGTTAGGTTTAAGTAGTTCTAAGTTCTAGGGGACTTATGACCACAGCAGTTGAGTCCCATAGTGCTCAGAGCCATTTGAACCATTTTTTACAGATAAAAAATACAGCTGCTTGCCGTACTATGCCCCCTTCAGCACAAAAATGTCATCAGTTTTCAAAAAACAAAACATAAAAGTTTCCTTCTCAGCTACAAACAACCTTGGGCGTATTTTGGCTAATGCCACTGACAAAAGAAATATGCACATGAATCGGGTTGGTACAGAATGGAATGTCCAGACTGCGACACCTATTAAATAGGACAGACAGGTAGAAGACTTGAGATCAGGTTTAAGAGCATGTAGCTTTGGATAGGTGGGATATAGTTCACAGATCCATTTCGCTGCCCACCTGGCTGAGACTTGACACGCCTTCCCCCTTCTGAGGTGGGGTGCCAAGTTGTTGCACGAAGCTGAGACAGACAGATTCATGGACGTCCTGAAGGAGTGGAGATATCCTGCCATCTGAGGTCATCTGGCGTTTATCTGCTCAATGAGCAGGTGTTGGTGAAAAGCAGCCAGTTTTGAGGGCTCTTCGACGATTTCCTGCTTCGGGGCAAAGGACGTCACGATCCAGTATCGTTCTAATATGGGAATTTCCGTCTGTCTTTAAACAGACAAAACTTGGCATGTTAGTATGTGAGAACCCAGATTATGATTGTTAGTTGATCGTTTCATCTTCCATTTTGCTGGTACTGTCCAATGCTCCATCTATTTTACCACCAAACCAGTAAATCACATTGATTTTCTAGCCTTAAAGGTTAGGTTTAACGGTAGTTTGTTTTTTCGTCTTTCCGCAAAGATCGTAACGCAGATGGATCTACGTCATACGTTTTTGTGTATAAAACTTTACGTCAATAGAGGGCGTTTATGTTTTGTTAAATATACCAGGTTAAATCAGTGTTTCGATGATCATCTTCATTATTTTACTATGCTGTTAATAGTTCTTTATAAAAATTGTTTATAAGGACTTCTATATTTATTTTATATTAAATATTTAGTGGATCACTTAACCACTAGGATATGAATTTCAGACTGGTTTGTCACTGTATTTTATCAAGGTGATTTTCAACAAAATCTTTTTAATTTGTTAATTTTTATTTCTAAAGTGATGTAACAATTTTATATAAGACAGTTGTATGAACCTATTAATTATCCTTTGCATACGTCTTGGTGGACCGCTTCATCACTAAGATATGAGCAAGCCAGTTATAAGTTGGCATTTCTTGATGATATTGGTTGGTTGGTTGGTTGGTTGGTTTGTTGGTTTGGGGGAGGGAGCCAAACAGTGTGGTCATCGGTCCCATTGGATTAGGGAAGAATGGGGAAGGAAGTCGGCTGTGCCCTTTCTAAGGAACCATCCTGGCATTTGCCTGAAGCGATTTAGGGAAATGCCGGAAAACCTAAATCAGGGTGGTCGGACGCAGGTTTGAACAGTCGTCCTCCCGATTGGGAGTCCAGTGTGGTAACCACTGCGCCACCTCGCTCGGTTCTTGATGATACGCAAATATACTTGTTGATTTTAGATATTTAAAAAAGGGTTTTAAACTACTGTACTGAAATGACACTTTGTTAATTAATTTGTAACACAGAGGACGTTACTAGCACTAATATGAGACCGATGACCTCGCTGTTTGGTCTCTTCTCCAAACCAACACAACTAGCACTACCTGACGTAAACTAAGGCTACTGTACTTGCTCTAAACAACCACCTCCCTTTTCCTTCTGCCTCTACACCAGTAAGGTTGTATGGTGACATGTACCGCCGCGAGTTTGTTGGATTGTAGATCAAATGATATCTTGAACAGAGTGGATAACTGCTCTTGCATAACATGGTGTTTTGCTTATTGTTTTATATAAAGTAAATTAATTCTGAGTCTGCAAGTTCCGTTTTAGCACAGAAGATGACTATTTATAGTCTAAATCTAGACACGTAAAAGTAATAAAAATTAATGGGGTTGCCACTGACTGCTGTGTTTCTCTCCTTGCTTACCTATCATCGACTGAGGCTCTATCATTTACTGATGCACTCCGAGTCAGTCTAGAGACTAATCATCGGTGCATATTATTCCGGAGGCAAATTTTCAGCATGCAGAATCACAGGGGCAGAGAAATTTTGTTGACGGTGGGGTCTTGGTGAGAGGAGAGTCACGAAACTGTATGAGTGTTCAGAACTTCACATCTTCGTTGGTTTACTTTTGCATTTGCAATTATCCCGTACACGCACGGGGGTCAGCATGTTAATTATCGGATGTGGGGTTGTTAATGTCAGAGGGTGGCCGAATGCCCCTCCTGTCGCCACCTCTTTCTGAGTCAAAGTGAAACAGAAATGGCCAGCGTGTAACTTATTTCGTGCTACAGTCTGTTCAGATGCCCTCCGAAACAGGAGAATCGATAGCTACGTAACTGACAGTGACAAAGTTAGAGTGATCAGTGTCCGAAGCTAAAACGTGCAGGGACCAAGATTCGTACGTCACACAGAGTACAGTCATTCGCCTGCCGGACAAGTGGAGGCGCTGCATAATAGCAATAGTGCATTTACTTGTCGATAGTTGCGACGGGGAAGAAAAGTCCAGATAAAAGCGTACCCAGCATGCAGCATTCAGCGGCGGTCGGTTTACAGACGTGGGCGGACGAGCACACGTCAATGAGGAATGCGGAGCCGCCCAAATAATTGAGACGCGGTCGCAGCATAGCACTCAGCTAACTCAGGTTACGTGGAACACTGCTCCGTCACTTACACCGTTGGCGCCGGAAGCGGCCGCACAGCCGGCACCCATTCAGAAAACTGATGACTGCTATGAATTATGCAGCCACATGTGACAGCCAGGCCAGAAAACTGAGTGTTTGGTATAAATTCTGCAACCACACGTCGCTGACTACGCTGAACGGGTCTGAATAGCTCCGATTTTTAGAGAGAGAGAATACTCAGGCACTGCACCATCTGCAGAATAACTATTTTTCCGCGAATATTCTGACAGCACAGTGAACGTTAGTATTCATCAATTAAGCATGATAAGCGAATACCCATCATTTGCACATTTAAGGTTAATAAATCGTTGGACAACGCGCTTCTTCGACAAATACTGGCCCCTCTCAATATAGAATGAAAAATCAGGGACGGAGATAATACTTCTGTTCTTCGCTGTTAGAGAATACTTGTTACTTAGTTACGTATTCCACACAGCATTTGAACATTTATTTTTTCGAAATGATGTGGAACGAGTCAGTGAATAGAATATGTGTGTATGATTAGTAATTACGTTAATGAACACATTACAATTTTTAGTCCAGCTCATACAACAACACATTTTTTCTGGCTACCAGTTCTGAGTAGAAATTCGTCAGTGGAGCAGAAGAAGTTGTCCAGGAGAAATTATTATAAATTAGATTTAAAACTTGCTTCGCTACCTGTCAGACGTTTTATGTTATAGGGCAAATAATCAAAATTTTTGTTGCTGCCTATTGAACTCCTTTCTGAGCCACTGACACCTTTAACAATGGGTAATAAAAGTGATTTTTCCATTTAGTGTTGTATATATGGACATCATCGTTCTTCTCAAATTGTGATAGTTCATTTACGTCAAATTTCATTTACGAATATATGTATTGTGATGGCGCAGTTCAAATGCCACGCTCCTTGAAGAGGTACCTACATGACGTCCATGGGTGAACATCACATATTATTCTTACAACTCGTCTTTGTGCAATAAATACTTTTTTTGTAAGTAATAAGTTACCACAGAATATAATTCCGAAAGACATTACTAAGTATGCAATATATGTCAGGAGATTGATACGTTTTTTTCCAAGATTGGCAATTATACGAAGAGCAAAAGCATCTGAAATTAGGTGTTTGAGAAGCTCAGTAGTATGCTTCTTCCAGTTCAAGTTTTCATTAATATTTACACCAAAAAATTTGGAGTTTTCTACCCTACTTACTGACTCCTGCTCATGTGCTACATCGATTGTTGGTATGAGCCTATTTGTTGTACACAACTGACTATAATGTTTCTTTTTCTAATTTAGAGAGCGTCCATTTCCAGAAAACCATTTTATAATTCTTTGGAAAATATCATTTACCAACTCTTCTGTTGCTCTCTCACTAATGGTGTTTATCATTACAATATCGTCTGCTAAAAGCATCTTTTTTTTTGTTGAATGCTAAGTGGAAGGTCATTCACATTCATAGGAAATAGGAGTGGACCCAAAATTGAACCCTGTCTGAGCCCCTTGAGAATTTTCCTCAGTCAGTGGAATTTTCTACCTTTCCGACACTGCTTTAACTATTCAGCACAACGTTTTGCATCAGAATTCGTATCAATTACTGGGATGATCTGAGAATCAAATCTTTGATGGTAATCCTATGTTATGTGAGTGTTTGATGGCAAAGATCATCTTCCAGGATGACCCAGGAGGAACCTCGCGACGTGGACAATCCAATGGATATTGACTTAGGAAGCTTAGCGATGTATCGAAAATCTTTAATGTCAGACACTGTAATGTGTTCGACCTGCAAAAGTGAAGAAAGACATGCCCATAAACGGAAGTTGCACCAGCCAAGCACTAAGGCTAAGAAGATATAAATGAGGAAAGAGTTAAAAAAACCTGAGCGAAGCCACAAACGGTATGTTAAAGTTTTTCCTTCTTTCTATATAAATAGTTTGGGACGGGGCCCACCATCAAATCGCCGTATTTGTATTGACAGAACCATTCCGCGAATATTTGTGTATTGTTTTCAAATGAGGAATGTAGTGTCCACTATTTGCCTTTATTACAGCTTCATCTCTGGTGGGGATACTTCAGCGATGTGTCTCAATGTCTGTGGGGGACTGGCAGTCCACTCTTGCTCCGGAGTCGAAACTGGAGAAGGTAGTGGTGCTGGACGCTGGGGTCTGGAGAGAAGTCTATGTTGCAACTCATTCCAAAGGTGTTGCATTGGGTGCACGTCGGGACTCTAGGCGGGCGAGCCCATTTCGAGAATGTGATTGTGCACAACCATTGGCTCGCAAATACTACTTTAAGACAGGGTACGTTGTCGTGCTGCTACAATCAGTTATCATTTCCGAACAGTTTCTCTTCTGTACGCAATACACAATGCTGTAAAATGTGTTCATATTCTTCCGCATTTACCATTTTCCTACGTGCAATAAAGGGTCCACACCCTAAACGTGAAAACCATCCCCATACCGTACCACCACCTATAGTGATCAATTGGGCACTAGATAGCGATCTTCGGATACTTTTGATCAGATAATGCACTGTGTACAATCTCTATATAATGACCACAGTACCCATTTTCTTCTCTACAAACTGCAGTTTTTTATTTACTTTCTTATTTAAAACTAAGGGGTTTCGGCATAGCAACACTTTTCTGAAGTACGAAGATGGGAATTAATTTGTAATAGTTTTTAGCTGACAGATACTATTGCGAACCGACTATTTATAAAACAGAATGCCTATTCTGTGATATGCTCCTTTCAGAGTGGTTCTTAGTATCCTGAATATTTGACAAGGTAACAGTAGTCGAGGTGAGTGCACCGTGGGCGGTGGGATACGAGCGCTGACGTTTTGACTGTGTGGGGGCCACAAGCATTGAAAGTTAACTGGGCGGAACGCCCATTTCTTGTGCCGCAACACGCCCTGTCGGCGACATGGACGCATTGTGAACAATTCACGGCGCCACACTGGAAGCTGGTCTACCGTACCGTCACCCTGTCGTGCGTAGCGGACGGTGCGGCGCGCCTGCAAGCGACGCGTCGGCGGACAGCTGCGAACAGCCCGACGCATGGACGCCGGACGTCGGCCGCCAGTTGAAAGCGCTCGCGATTATCACCGCTAACCAGTGTCAGGTTTTCAGCGGCGGGTGGAAAGCTTGCACCCGTGCTTCGTTTCACAGGGCGCCAGTTTCTGTCAAAGCGCCCCAGCACGATTTCGATAGGGTGAAACTAATCTGAGATGTGTGAGTAGCGTTATCAGCATTATTCATTATCTCGGTACTATCACCACGTTCTCGTTTCTTAATTTCTTTTCAGCGTTCTACATTTATTAAGTCTCGTTTCTCGTACGAAATATTTCGGTATTACAGGAACAGACGCAAAAATACGTCACTGTAACAACCATGGTACTGAACTTATATTTATACTGATCTTCCAGCATTCCCACTAGTAAAAATTTTAAGTGGTTCAAAGTTAGCCTAAACCCATGTAGTACAACGGTACTTGTACATGACTTTGAGAATTTCAAAATCTCTAGGGTGCATATATGAAAATTATGCAAAACTCAAAGGCAAAACTCAAATATCATTCAATCGCAAATCAATCAAGCTTTTCAGCTGAAGTTTTGTTGATGAACTTCATACGATTGCTGATTAAAATTCTTCTGGGTATTATGCCGCGTCATTGCTAAAAACTAACAACAGCGAATAAGCCGTCAGACATTATGGTCAGTTTTGACATCAAATCTCTCTTCACTAACGTTCCTATTGAGGAGACTATGCGCATTCTACAGGATCGGATCCCACCAGATATCTGCGATCTGGTGCGCTTATGCCTGTCATCTACGTACTTCACCTGGCGGGGAAAATATTACGAAAAGTTATATGGAGTGGCAATGGGTTCCCCGCTCTCCCCTGTAGCTGCGGACATCTTCATGGAAGCCTTTGAGCAAACGGCCCTAGCTTCTGCTCCGTTACGTCCCAGTTGTTGGCTACGGCCGGCCGAAGTGGCCGTGCGGTTAAAGGCGCTGCAGTCTGGCACCGCAAGACCGCTACGGTCGCAGGTTCGAATCCTGCCTCGGGCATGGATGTTTGTGATGTCCTTAGGTTAGTTAGGTTTAAATAGTTCTAAGTTCTAGGGGACTAATGACCTCAGCAGTTGAGTCCCATAGTGCTCAGAGCCATTTGAACCATTTTTTTGTTGGCTACGATATGTGGACGACACATTCGTTATTTGGCCTCACGGTGAAACGGAATTATGAAAATTCCTCCAGCACTTAAATAGCCTGCACTAAAATATAAAGTTCACACATGAGACCGAAAACAATGATTCCTTGTCATTTCTGGATGTGGAAGCATACAGAGCTGCCGAAGGTAAACTGGGACACAAAGTGTATCGGAAACCAACGCACACTAATCGGTACCTGCACGCGGAGAGCCACCACCACCCAGCTCAAGTATTCTGTCCTGCATACGTTAACTGCCCGAGCCTACCGGATAAGCGATGAAAATAACATCAAAGAAGAACTAAAGGAGCTACAACACACGTTTCGTGCCAACGGCTATGATGACAAAATCATAAGCAAGGTAGCTAAAACCAAAGGGAGCAGAACACGAGAAGAAGGCAAAGAAGAGAAGCTTCGACTGGTACACTTACCATATGTAAAAGGCGTCAGTGAACGGCTAGGCAACGTCCTCCGCCGACGAGGTTTCAAACCGATTTTTCGAAGCAATCACAGGATCCACGAAATTGTAGGTTCCACCAAGGATGTAGTCAACTTTCGTAACACTGCAGGTGTTTGCGATCTACGGTGTGAGTGCGGAGTTCATAGGAGAAACAGGGAGACCTGTGGCTCAAATGGCTCTGAGCACTATGGGACTTAACATCTGTGGTCATCAGTCCCCTAGAACTTAGAACTACGTAACCCTAACTAACCTAAGGACATCACACACATCCATGCCCATGCCCGAGGCAGGATTCGAACCTGCGACCGTAGCGGTCACGCGGTTCCAGACTGAAGCGCCTAGAACCGCACGGCAGGGAGACCTGTCAGCTTACGAGTAGCAGAAGACGAACGCTATGTACGATTACAACATGACAAATCGGCGTTAGCGGAACACCACCGTGACTGTGGACAACCTATCAGGAGGCCCGAGTACTGGCGAAAGAATCGTGGATGCGAGAACGTAGAATACGGGAGGCGATCACAATTATTAAACAGTCTGACAACATCAACAGAGAAGATGGCTACAAACTTCCGGCGTCCTGGCTGCCGGCCATCCCAGTCCAACAGGCCGTGAGTGGTCGCGGGGCAGAAGCTACACGGGACACGGACGTATCTGCACAAACAGCTGTAGAGCAACTGTCAGTCCACTTGCGCGCACACCAGGAGGAAAACTTGCCGACCAGAAGCCGAACACTGATTGGCGGACAGCTACCAATCGTTGACGACATGGACATCAACGAATAGCCTCTTTCTTTTCACCTTCCCTTACGTGATGACTAGCCAATCATATTACAGGGCCAATTAAAAGTTTTACAACAGTGACGTCAGACATCGATAGTCTGTAATAATCCGCATGCAAAACCAGTCGTGCCCTGAGGAAGGCCGTTGCAATTCGGCCGAAACGTCGGTTTTAGTTTATTATTGTTGTTAGTTTTTGGCAATGACGCGGCATAATACCCAGAAGAATTTTAATCACTATGACACCGGCCGCGGAAGCCTACGGTTTTATTCATACGATTGCTTTTCACAGTATTGTGAGTGTACAGCTGGGTCTTTGACACACTCCTGTGGAGATCAGAATTATCCACATCGGCTGGACTGGCCGATACATCTCTCGCCGTGGGCTCATACAGTGAGCAGCCAGAACATTATGAACACCGAACTGCTCTCGATATATACCCGTCCAGGCGACAGCAGCGTCACCTGGCGATGAATGACTGCTAGTCAGACACGCACGGTGCTTGTACTATCAGTGAGCGTGCTGTACGTATGTAGAATGAGGAAGGCGCCCCATCTATCTGAGTTTGACCAGGGCAGATTGTGATAGCCCACCCCTCATTACACAGGTCCGACGTCGTAGGCTGGGCAGGCTGGCAAAATATGACAGGTGGAGAACTGTTGTGGAACTAACATCAGACTTTAATGATATGCAGAGTACAAGTGTGTCTGAACGCACTATGCACCGAACACTCCTAACGACGGGCCTCCGTAGCCGACGACCTGTGCATGTGCCAATGTTAACACCACTACATCGGCAACTACGACTGAAATGGGTAAGTGACCATCGGCACTGGATGATGGCGCAGTGGCAGAGTGTTGCATGGTCTAATAAATGATGTCGACGGAAGACACGAATCCGTCGTCTCCCAGAGGAACAGCTGCTTGACACCTGTACTGCGAGACGGGGACAATCTGGCGGCGGCTCCATTATGCTCTGAGGAACATTCACAGGGGTATCGATGGGTCCACCGGAGCTCGTACAAGGCACCATGACGGCCAAGGAGTATCTTACACTGGCTGTAGACCACGTACACCCCTTCATGACGGTCATGTCTCCTGACGGCAGTGGCATTTTTCAACAAGATAATGTACCACTAGGAGTGTGATGGAGTGGTTCGAGGAACACAGTGGCGAGTTCCAGTTGATGTGTTGGCCCACCAACTCGCCCGATCGAATACATCTGAGATGTGATTGAACGTGGTGTCAGAGCACATCACTCCCTCCCTGGAATTTACGGGAATAAGATGAATTGTGTGTGCAGATGTGGTGGCGACTCCCTCCAGCGGCCTACGAAGGCCTCATTGCTTCCATGCCACAACGCGTCTCCGCTGTTATCCGTGCCAGAGGTGGACGTACCGTTTATGCTGACCAGTGTATGCACTTAATAACAACCACGACACCTCACCAGAGATAACAAACAGTGTGATCATCTAACTACGAACAGAAGCAATTGTTTAAGTTAATACCAGTTTAATGCAAAGATTCCTACTAACATACATGAATAACAAATTATTGCTGAATGTATTCGATCACAAGAAGAGCAGAGAGTAAGGAAACTAATACTTACTGACATGGGTCAGTACTAATCTACCATTTGAAAGTCCTGGCACAGAGTGGGTAGGTTACGTCGATTGGACGAAAGTGTAATCTTCAAATGAAATATAGAAAGGTAAATCTATTCTCTCTCTCTCTCTCTCTCTCTCTCTCTCTCTCTCTCTCTCTCTCTCTATGTTTAAATCTTACCTTACAAGCTCTAATCCATATTATTTTCTTATGATGACCATTTCTTCCTATGTAGATTGGAATCAATAAAATATTTTCGCGTTTAGAGGAGAAAGTTGATGACTGAAAATTCGTGCAAAATTCTCGTTGCAATGGAAAATGCCTTTGTTTTAATGACTGCCACCGCTTATCATATCCGTGACACTCCCGTCTCTATTTCGGGATAATACGAAACGAATCACCTTTCTTTTGACTTTTTCGATGTCCTCCGTCAGTCCTGTCTGTTAAGGATCCAACTGGGCACATCATTACTTAGCAGAGGACGAACAAGCGTAGCACAGGAAGCCTCTTTAGTATACCTGTTCCCAATAAAACGCTGTCTTTGGTTTGTTTTCCTCACAGTATATAGTTCCAGTTTAAACTGTTCGTAATTGTAACGCTTAAGCATTTAGTTAAATCGACAGCCTTCAGATTTGTATGATTTATCGTGTAATTGACTTTTAACGAATTCCTTTTAGTACTGACATGAGCAACCGCACACTTTTCATTATTTAGAGTTGATTACCACTTTTCGCACCACACATATGTCGTGTCTAAGTCATTTTGCAATTGGTTTTGATGTTCTGATGAGTTTACTAAACCGCAAATGGTAGCATCAACTGCAAAGATTCAAAGAGGGCTATTCAGATCATGTTTTAAGTTCATATGGAATTCATTTCATAAAGCAAAAGAGTTGCCAAAATGATTTGACAAGTTACAAACAAATATGATTTAGCAGGATATATGAAGCTGCTGAACAGTAGTAGTATCATTTGGAAGATACATCAAGACGTGCCGTCGGTGGTTTTATACATGCTTCTGTACATAGTAAAATACTGGATACTCAAAATATCTGACTCTTATTTTAGAATGTTATGATAAACTCTAGAACTTGGCGAAGTGCAGCTAATGAGCCTTGTGTACTGTGAGAGCAATTTTTCGTCTGTAGTGATTACTAGCTAAAAATACCCATAGCATCGCAAACATTGGAACTTTCTTAATGATATCACTCAATCCTTACTACATCCCGTTATTCATTTACCTGTAGCGCTTCAGGATCCAGCGACCTGAGCTTTCTCCGTGCAAGTGGACAACGTGTTACGAGATCGTCTATAGAAGATGCAAGGTTAGTACTGACCCTCAGTCACCTGTGAGTCATAATCGTATCCGGTATGTTTTCAGAAGTGATGTCCAGCACAGGCTATATCATATCTACCATTATCAATGCGCTCGATACTAATTAGCCTATAAAATAAAAACATAAATGTATACTGTATCAGGGAGCTTACATCATTATATATACACACATAAAAAAAAGTCTTGCATCACCTCGGTTCCGAGAGTTCCGGAACCTGTACAGAAAATTGGAATAGAGATCAACATAAACATCATTTCCGACCATTTCACTGCTCAGGAAAACCACACATTGCATGTTGTATCACCATACAGCGTGACCTTCAGAGGGGGTGGTCCACATTGCTGTACACACTGGTACCTCTAATACCCAGTAGCACGTCCTCTTGCATTAATGCATGCCTGTATTCGTCGTGGCATACTATCCACAAGTTCATCAAGGCACTGTTGGTCCAGATTGTCCCACTCCTAAACGACGATTCGGCGTAGATCTCTCAGAGTGGTTGGTGGGTCACGTCGTCCATAAACAGCCCTTTTCAATCTACCCCAGGCATCTTGGATAGGGTTCATGTCTGGAGAACATTCTGGCCACTCTAGTCGAGCGATGTCGTTATCCTGAACGAATTCATTTCCAAGATGTGCGCGATGGGGACGCGAATTGTCGTCCATGAAGACGAATACCTAGCCACTATGCTGCCGAAATGGTTGCACTATCGGTCCGATGATGGCATTCACGTATCGTAAAGCCATTACGGCGCCTTCCATGACCACCTGAGGCGTACGTCCGCCCCACATAATGCCACCCAAAAACAGCACTGAACCTCCACCTGGCTGCACTCGCTGAACAGTGTGTTTAAGGGGTTCAACCTGACCGGGTTGTATCCTAACACGTCTCCGACGAATGTCTGGTTGAAGGCATATGCGACACTCATCGGGGAAGAGAACGTGATGACAATCCTGAGCAGCCCATTCGCCATGTTGTTGGGCCCATCTGTATCGCGCTGCATGGTGTCGTGGTCGCAAAGACGGACCTCGCCATGGACATCTGGAGTGAAGTTACGCATCATGTAGCATATTGTGCACAGTTTTAGTCGTAACACGACGTCCTGTGGCTGCATGAAAAGCATTATTCACCGCGGTGGCGTTTCTGTCAGGGTTCCTCCGAGCGATAATCCGTAGGTAGCGGTCATCCACTGCATTAGTACCCGTTGAGCGGCCTGAGCGAGGCATGTCATCGACAGTTCCTGTCTCTCTGTATCTCCTCCATTTCCGAACAACATCGCTTTCGTTCACTCCGACACACCTGACCACTTCCTTGTTGGAACCGCAGTATTGGCCGTCTAGGCATGGCTGAACTACAAGCAACACAAGTCGTGTACCTTCTTCCTGGTGGAACGACTGGAACTGGTCGGCTGTCGGACCCCGCCTGTCTAATAAGCGCTGCTCATGCATGGTTGTTTGCCTCTTTGGGCAGGTATCGTGACATCTCTGAACAGTCAAATGGGCTGTGTCTGTGATGCAATATCTGGAGTCTATCTTCAGAAGTTCTGGGATCCGGGGTGATGCAAAATCTTTTTTTGATGTTTGTAGTGACATATATTTTCATGATGAAATTTTCTTCCTCTTGCGGAATGCGCTGAATATTTATGACAAGTAATCCTATGTTTTTCAGTGCATCACCGGGCGGGGGAAGAACATTTGAGGAGTTTGGAAAATATGAAGAGGCGGCAGTTGAACCGTGTAACTTTCCAACTAAAAAAAGCACATATCAAATGTTCTTCCCTTCCAAGGCACAAAAAAATCATAATAATCAGAGAAAAGGAAGCCTGGAGTCCGTTTTTAAAAATAGAAGACATTTAATTGACAGGAACACTTGTTTTAAATTTTATTACGTTGCCAAGTAAAGATTACAATATGCATGAGCCATGTGACCTCTACATGTTCCAAAGGTCAAGTGAAATACTTGTTTTCCACCAAGTTGTCTACAGTCTTTGAGACGACGTACAAGACACACTAACTCAAGTGAGGGGTGTCAGTATGTAATTGCGCTTTTCGAAGAAAAAGAACACACTTAGTAAATCGAGCCCAAGATCCATTTCCTATCAAACAGTCGCTCTGTACGGTTGCAGTTATTCGCTATGTTGCAGCAGAATGTAGTTTCTGTATTACTCTCCTTACAAACGATGAACTCAGATAAAAGCTTAACGCGTACTTTGCTGTGACGGGAAAAGTACTGAAAGCTTCTTCAAGAAGCAGATCGGCAGAAATACTAAATATGTATATAGATTCACTATGTGGGGGGAGGGGGGGGCGGTTTTCTCATTGTTCTTTCCCTTATAAATACTGACTTAATATAATGACAGCAGAAAAATTCCAGATACACATGAGACAGCTTTCCCTGACGCTCTACGAACTCGCAAGTTTTCAATCCAGTATGCGATAAGCGGAAGAGGAAAGCAGTTACATATATCCACTAAAATTTTCAGTAAAACAAGCCTTCATAAACATTGCATGAAAACCACGTTGAAACTCGAATCCGAACGTGATTAAATATTCAGTTTATTCCCAATGCTTTAATATTAAACATGCCGGTAAATGATTGATCAGGCACAGCCCGATACTATATTTCTAAATAATGTTAGGTCTCAGATGGCAAACGTGGACAGGCGCATGTATGAAATGAAATGCAGGTAATTTATCAGAGTTCCTGAATAGTACAGCTTCACTGATTTAAAAAAAAATTATCTGCTGTTTTAAGTAGAGTACCTGCAACTTCCGCTATTTTGACTCTTTATGGGTCTTATCCGACTAACTGCAGCGCTTAATCCCGGCTATACACCGCCAAGCTAAAATACTGAGCTTCTGTAATTAAACCTGGAATCGGAAGGAGATATTCGATGTGTGAATGTAAAATTCGTAGCTGGAATCTACCATCCTCTCTCCGTGATTTTTATTTTTTAATACTACAGAGTTACTGACTTCCCAAAGAGCCAAACTATAATACCTCTTGAGAAGAAATACTGTTTGGTACTTCTGACAACTATAACACAGATCAAGCAGTACGAGGATGCTGTGAGCAAGCTAACTGTACATGAAACACTTTTGATTACTACAAACTGGAAAGCGTATTCAGAAGGGATGCATATGAATATAGTTCATGGTAGTTTAACAGCCTGTGTTCTGACATTAGAACAAAAAAATGTTGTACATTTGTTAGCGAGTATTTAAATTAAATTATTTAAAATCATGTTACTAATAAATGCAGCCAGCATCAGGAGAATTGTACCAAAATGAAACAGTATTACACGAAATCTAAATTACGCAGCGGTAAGTAGCAACGTGCAACTCGTAATTAAGCAATTATTCATGAGGTACCAAATTTACGAAATATTATAAATTAATTATATCCATTACGGGTCATTTATTCCAACACCAGAGAAATGACACTGCTCGCGTTACTAATTAACAATATTACCGTTGATGAAAATTGCAACATCCAGAAGGAATCGTCGGAATCACTGCAAACTCTGAGGATGAGTAGAACAAAGGAACCATAACAAGTAATTAAAAATGGAGGGAAGTGGCGTCCACCCCTTCTGTGTGACCGCACAGGTCACTGTTACGTCACGGTCAGTAGTTAGAGAGCAAGTGAAA
Source organism: Schistocerca nitens (assembly GCF_023898315.1). NCBI lineage: Eukaryota > Metazoa > Arthropoda > Insecta > Orthoptera > Acrididae > Schistocerca > Schistocerca nitens. Next base: position 661,087,045 of record NC_064616.1, on the reverse strand, counting down.
ACGTGCCAGCAAATTCCAGTATGCCGAATTAACGTCAAAAGACACAATGTCAGCATTTTAATGAGTTCGGACGGGGCAGAATGATCGGACTACGGGAAACGGATTTGTCGTACCGTGACACTGCTGCTCGCACAGGGCACGCTGTTACGACAGTGATGCGTGCGTGGAACCAGTGGATATAAGAGGTTTGTGCATAGCGCCGAGCGGTTACTGGACCTGTCAGTGTGACCACGGAGCGGGATGACCGCTATCTTGACCACTTACTCATGACCGACAGTTTTGTCCACAGTGTTGGGTCGAAGTGAGAGCACAGCACCGGGTGTGGACATGTTTACGTCGATGTTTCGACGTTATCTGCTGAGGGCTGGAGTGCTGGCAAACGCGCCATTGCGTCAGCTTCCATTGATCAGAAACCACAAACACTTCATATTTGAACGCCTTCACTGGCGTGCTGAGTGGCTAAATGTAGTGTTTTCGGCCGAGTGCCATTTCAGCTTGTCTTATAGCGATTGTCGCTACCGTGATCGGACAGACTACATTATTGAGCGGTACAGCGGGCTATAGTCAAGTGTAATGGGTTGGGGCACCATTGGCTTTGACATGTACATCAGGGAGGTTTTAAAGCTGGAGTCACTGTCACTCGCGCAGGCAGCTCTTAAAGTCATATTTCAACAGGACAATGCCCGATCACATGTGGCGAGGAATGTGCAAGCCTCCTTCGAAGAACGGCAGGTCCCATTGTTCCCCTGGCCTGTACGTTCACATGACACCACGTCCATAGAACATGACTGGAATATGGTCTATTGGCAACTTGTTCGTTCTGGTCCTCCTGAAACCACTGTCGATGTTTTTGGGCGCACCTACAAGCCTCGTAGCAGTGTGTTCCACAGCATCATTTCCAGTCCCTCTTTAATCTATGCTACGACGTCTAGATGCTTTGAATGCCGCACGTGGCGTCTCTGATCTGTGGAATTAATTTCACTGTTATCACATGTCTCATTCTTTGGGTTTGCAGTTTTCATTTTATTCACAAGCTGCTACTTTTCAGCAACTGTAGTACATATTTAAGTATAAAATTTAGTCGTTAGTTGCAAATATATTTTGATTTCTCTTCACCAGTTTCGACAAATTAATTTGTCATCTTTAGTAGCTTAGTATTGGTTTAGAAATGTCACTATCTTCCTCATACAAGCATAAAGCTATGACATGTCAAAAAATGTACATATTATATAGATTCCTGTAAACATAGATTGAAATATTGATGATTTACAATTACTGAATCACATCTATGTACATGTCAATTCAAGGAACATGCACATTATGTCAAAAATTCGTAATTCCGACAGCAGGCTTAAGGCTATACCGAATTTAGTGAAACGAGAAACGGGAGAATTGGCCAAAGAACATAATAACATTACTGTTGAATTTAATGGAAATTCTATAAATGATGAGTCACAGATGCAAATATGTTTAATAATTCGTTACTAAATAGAGTAAAAATATTGCGACAAACTACTCAAAACAAATATCACAGCAGCATGTTGAAAAAGCAACTCCCTTTAAATTCAGTTATACGAAAATATCACAAACTACTCCCTCTGAAGTGAAGGAAATTATATATTCTCTCAAAAATAAAAGCTGAACTGGATTTGATGTACTTTCAAACAGAGTACGTAAGTTTTGCTCCCATGTAATAAACCCAGTCTTATCTCAATTATGTAATGCACTTCTAACTCATGGTATTTTTCTAGAGATAATGAACCATTGTTAAAAACCTCTATAAAAATGGTGATAGGAGAGATATCAATAACCACCAACCTGTTTCAACGCTGACATCATTTTCCAAAATTTTTGAGAAGGTAATGTGTTCTAAAATAGCATCTGATCTTAGCAACAATAACATCCTCAGCAAATCACAGTTTGCGTTTCAGAAGAGTTGCTCTACCGAGAGTGCCATTTACATGTTCACTCGCCGTATTTCACAAGCATTAAATAATAAAATAGCACCAGTTGGAATCTCATCTTAGCAACAATAATATCTTGAGCAAATCACAGTATCGGTTTTTAGAAGAGTTGCTCTACTGAGAGTGCCATTTACATGTTCACTTACCGTATGTCACAAGCAGTAAATAATAAAATAACAGTGGTTGGTATTTTTTGCGACATATCTAAAGCATTTGACTGTGTGAACCACGGTATTCTCCTAGATGAACTTTTTTATGTGTGATGATTTTGCCAACGAATGGATAATGTCATATCTCACCAAAAGGATGCAGAGAGTCGTGCTTAAAAATTCAACCAATGTAGTCCGGAACGTAGTTCTGACTGGGGAGAATTCACGCACGGGGGAGGGGGGGCTCCCTAAGGCTCAGTCTTAGGTCCACTATTGTTTCTTATATACAACAAGCAGTATTAGTTGTTTTTGCAGATGACAATAACATTGTAGCCAATTGAAGGATACATACAGAAACATAAGAAATGGTTAACAGTATTCTTAAAAGTGTCATTGACTAGTATTCTGCGAATGGTTTCACCCTGAGTTTTAAAAAGGCACAACATATTCAATTCTGCGCACCTATGGGTACCACACGAGCGATAAGTGTGACACATGTCGGGGAAATAACAAATACGGTAGAAAACTTCAAAATTCTTTGGTTTTCATATTGATGAGAATTTAAACTGGAAAAAGCACATTTTGGAACTCCTAAAACAACCTAGTTCAGCCACAATTGCGCTTAGAATCACCGAACGATTTGGGGAGATACAAATCAGTAAGCTGACATGTTTTACATATTTTCATTCAATAATGTCATATGGAATAATTTTCTGGGGCAACTCATCTTTAAGAACGAAAGTCTTCACAGTATATCTATTGCATCACGAAGTTTGTTATAAATAAACCACTTTAATTCAGAAGCAACATTTATGTACATAATTACAATACCAGAAGGAAAAATAACATTCTTTACTCTATATTAACGTTACCTTTCGCACAAAATGTGGTGCACAATGCTACAACTAAAAATTTTTATCACTTTCCCAGCGATATAAAATGTCCGACAGACGACAATGTATAATTTGAAAACAAACTGAAAAAGTTTTTCCTTGCAGCTCCATGTGTACGGTAAGTAGAAGGTGGTGGGTAGGAATTGTTAACTCTCATCTGTATGTAAAAAAAACGTAGATGTTCAGCATGTAGTCATACTGACAAATTAATGTGTGATGTGAATGTAAAATGACTCGTTCCACACGATTATGATTTATCGTCCAAAAGATACATGGAGCATGAAACTTACTAACTTGGCGGATTGGTGTAATCCACAGAAGAGGTACGTCTAATGAGTTGCCTATCCTCATTTTCTTTCCCGCACTGAGTATTCTTGCATGTAACAAAAACTAGCACACAAAAAATCCTTCGAGACAAACTGTTTCTAAAACACATACGAACTACGTTTGAAAAATATTCTTAGAAACGACGATCATCACAATCAGTTGTTATATGCCATCTTAAGAGCATTTAAGAACGGATATTTCTGACTTCGCATGCTCCTCCAAGTTACTCTCTCACGCCTTTCCCCCCTCACCTCTCGCCCCAAGCGCACATGCACGCCTCGCACTTCTTCAGTGAGTGCAACACTTAATATCGTAGCCATAAAATTCACACTCTGTTACGGCTGCTGGGTCCTCTGCGAATGGCAGCTCATTTTAAATGTGAATTACGGAGTCACTATCGGTAAGCGAGAGAAAAATTTAATAGTATTCTGCTGAAGCATCAAATAAACGTCTATTGGGCTCGTCACGTGCATCGTAAATTTGGCGAAGCAAAATGAAGTGAAATTAACTTGTTAAATCCGGTCGGATTCTGTAACTGAGTACTGTATGTGGAGCTACCGCGTTCTTTTCCCAGTACTGTCAGAGATTTTCTCTTGGTGGAAGAACTGGAAGGGGGTGCACTCAGAATATACATGTCAACAGTGGATCAACTCGAGCAAGAAGTACAGGTTTCAAGGTCTGGGAAGACTAAAACGATCGGGAGAGCGTTGTGCTGACTCCACATCCTCCACACGTATCCGAATGACGACGGAAGGAACGGATAACTAATACTGAATCGTCCTTCAGGACTGAAACGCTAAGCAGTCATAAATGAGGAATATGTCCTACATATTGTGCAACTAGGTCCTACCTGTTCCTATGTAATGACAATTTAAGCGAATTTCATAAAATCGAGAAATGTGAAGGAAAATTTTGAAAATATCTGTGCGCCTGCATAAGCCGAGAGAGAGAGAGAGAACGGTAAGATTGCACAAATGGTTCAAATAGCTCTGAGCACTATGGGACTTAACTTCTGAGGTCATCAGTCCCCTAGAACTTAGAACTACTTAAACCTAACTAACCTAAGGACATCACACACACCCATGCCCGAGGAAGGATTCGAACCTGCGACCGTAGCGGTCGCGGTCGCGCGGTTCCAGACTGTAGCGCCTAGAACCACTCTGCCATCCCGGCCGGCCAAGATTGCACAACTTGCCCGCATTGTAAACAGCACTCTTTTCTTGATTCGTGGACTGCTATTTCCGTTTACAGATACCACTTCAAGTTGTACAAGACTTCACGCACTACCACTGTAGGAAACCTATGCTTTGTACATTCTTATACGACTGTTTCACGTACATTTCTGGTGCTGGCTAATATTAGTCACGACTGCAATGTGTCGCGTGATTGATCTGTGTGAGAATAACATGTCCCGATCTCAAGGTTCTTCAATGTCTCGTTAAATTATTTTCCTGAATATGTGAACAATAAGTACAGCAAGATAAAAACGGTTCTTGACTTCTTATACATAGCAGCATGCGGACCTATGAATATTTTTATGACGCACCGCATATAAGTCATTTATATGGCTGCAGCTGCCCAACTGTTACCAGTTTCTTACGAAAATGTTCAGGATGGAGATTATTTTACAAGGATAGTCTTGCGAGGAATCGGTCTGGGGCACTAGTCCCTCAGGTTTGAGGAGCAGAATTAGAGAAAGATTTTACAAAAATTCTGTTGTCTTTTTCTGTACTCGTAACGAGTACAACTCAAAATTAAGAAAGACCGAATGAGTTGGCGCAGTGTCTAAATTTGACTTGCGAATGCTTCGATATGGGCTGCTCGAATTTCCAAATGTGCAGGATAATTAAAATCTTTCAGAGTCAAAACCGTATAGATGGTAGAAAATGCAAAACGAAATACTTTGAGATAAGAAACTAACGGTAGGAAACCAATATCTATTTTTTATTTAAATCAACAACTAACGCCTTGTGGCCAAAACTTATGCTTGTAGCAACTATTCAAAGTAACCACCGCAAGGCTCAGTATTACAACGACGCATAGAAGTTTGAGTTACTCCCTCTTTTATCCCTATGGGCTATTGTGCAATGAGAAAGACATCTCCAGAACTCTACTAGCCAGTTATCCTCCAGTTTGAACTGTGGTTTCATGCTAGGAAGATATTATGTAAATTCACAGAAAGAAGGCATGAAAAACTGTGTATTGTCTTAAAAGATAGCGTCCGTGCATAAAAAAGCAACAACGGTTGAGGAGGTAATGCACACACCCAGGAAATCTGAGTCTTTAGCGTTTGCGTGGATATCTAAGTAGCTTGTCGCGACGTTGGATGGATACAGTACTATCGTGCGCACTTACAGGCAAGTTCATCAGTTGGAGTCAAAACTCAAAATTAATATCGTGCGTTCTCGTAACAGACCCCGCAGGAGAAATATTGGCTTATACTTCACTCGGTAACCAAAATGATAAATGACATGCGACCTAACGTGGAGCACTTGCTTATACAGATGTCAGCAAGAATGGACAGTAATTTTCACTGGTTCGAAATTTCATTCGTTGGAAAGAAAGATTATTATTTGCGTCCCTTTCAAAGGAATCATCCCGGCATTCGTCTTAAGCCATTTAAGAAAATCATCGATGATTTACGTATATGTGAATGGACAAACAGGGATACGAGTCTATTGTCTTGCCATTGCACCACTTCATTCATCCCTTGCAGAGACTTTGGCGGACCTTCAGCAGTGGAGTGGATGTGCAGTCACGATAATAAGCGCTAACGCTATTGAACCATGTGTGCAGCACACACTACAGCCACTTCAGAATTACCTGCTTACGTGTAGAAGGAAAAAGCAAATGCATGTTGCTTTTAAAGTGATATGAGCAAATAAATATTGTTCCAAAGCAACATCCAGTATCATGCGAAAAAGGGAAACGGGAGTAAATGAATGATGTTTATGTGTAAAAGGTCATAATGAGGGAACTTTCGGCGTCTAGTTGTTCGCAAAGCATTTGTGGAAAAAGTTGGGCAGGACAAGTTATTAACAGCGGGCAGGACATCTAACAAACAGCACTGTAAGAAAGGGAGAGGGCGGGTGGACGACCCAAGCCAGAAAAGAAGGAAAAAAAGGGGCGCGCTTTCGTTTCGTGTTCCCTAATTACGAAAGCGCCATTCGTGCATTTGATCGCCGCTCGTCGGGGGAAAACGTCAAAACCGTAAGGCGGAAAGCTTGGAGAAATACTCCCGTAAGTTCCTGATTACGAAATTTTTGTGGAACACATTTTAACGACTGAGCACACGCAGTACGAGGCAATTTTCATTCGATTCAAGTAGTCTTGTTTCATGGTTCCACAGTAGAGCAAATTGTGAGAATGGCTGCCTCGCTTACCAAAGATGTAAATGAAACGTGAAAACTAAGTTTAAAACTTAGTTTAAGCGGTTTTAGTATTTTTCTCTCTATTTATTTATCAAAAAAGTCTTATACAAATAGAGAATAGTTAAGATTTGCATTCTTACTTTAATTGTAGAGGTAGGATCACGCGAACATAACGTTCTTCGCCCTTGACAATTCTCATCGTGGCTTTTTTATCTCTTGTGGGGGAAGCACGGTGTTCAAAACCCCTCCTGTCATCTCGGCTTACCAAGCGCAAAATTGATACTGATGTTTCAAACAGGTATGCTTGGAAAACCCTTTTGTGACACCATAAAAATGGCGATGTGCAGCTGCGTATCACACTGGAAAATTTGACACTGCAGACCTATAGCAATTTAAGAAATAGAAAAAATTGTATTTATGGTTCAACTTGCTTCCTTCTCAGCGTGTACCTAGGGTCTTCGGTCTTTAACCCGTTCTTAATGAACACAAAACCGTAACGATTTTTCTTACATTCCTACTTATTTCTCAGTGCGTGTAATAATTCTGTTTCTGTGCTTATGTTATGAATTCTTATTGTTGTCAACTGCACAGAAACAATTTTCAGCCATCTGAGAATCAATTTCAGGATTACGATACGCAAGAGATTTTACGTAAGGAGTTTACATAATTATAACGAGTTTTTTAATAAGTATAAATGGGATGTGAACATATCATTTAAATGGGGTTATTGAAATTGTAAGAGAGAATGTTCACAAAATTAAAGATAAGAAATGTTGATTGAAAATACGGTCAGGTGAAACACTATTTCGATGAACGTAGCAAAGAATTTATTTTGTAATAACTTACGAATAACGTGAATGATACTGAGGATTATACATGAACCCAACGGGATTTTATTTCCAGCGTATTTTGTCGGAGACTCTTGCAATCGAGTATCGACAGCCTGCTGATACATTACAATAGCAGCAGTTCGGTATCATCCGTTGTGTTAAGTCACTGTACACTAGTGGTTTACAATCCTGTATTTCGCTATGGTTGTTATGAGACGCTGCAAACGGTATAGCTGTATTGCTCCTGTTTCATTTGAGAACGAAACAACAAAGGCGTTAATAGCAGTACAGCAATTTTTCCATTCATGTGTAGTTCGACGAGAAGATATTCTCTGCATTATGGTTCAAATGGCTCTGAGCACTATGGGACTTAACATCTATGGTCATCAGTCCCCTAGAACTTAGAACTACTTAAACCTAACTAACCTAAGGACATCACACAACACCCAGTCATCACGAGGCAGAGAAAATCCCTGACCCCGCCGGGAATCTCTCTGCATTATGTTTGTATTTGATGTTCTATTAAGTTGTTATAAAATTCTACTAACTGATTTATTACCAGCTATTTTAACAGATCATTACAAGCTAGTAAGAAGCATCTCCAGTATCTTCTGTGTAAAGTTCTGTACATATACTTTTGTGGAAATCATAACAATTTTTTTTTATTTATCACTGCTCAGTTGCAGGAGGATCTACCTCAAAGCTGTATAAAACAATAGAGTTGAAGTTGAAGGTGCCGTTCAGAGGTGTTTATACCTTCCTGCAAAAAAATATGTGACAGATGTGCAAAAGACTCTCCGTAAAGTTTTCGGCATTGATATAATGTGTTCTTTCTACAAATGTTATTCGGTTCGTTCTGTTCCTGTAATCGCCTCCGTAGCCGAAGTCCGTGCTGCAAGTTAGTGCAGTGGGACTCAGCTGAAGGTTTCATGCATGGTAGTTGCAAAAGGTTTCATCGTCAGTATTTGGCCAATAGGTAATGTGATGCTCTTGATGCGTAGATTACGCATCAGAATCCTAGGTTAAGTTCCAAACTTCTCCGTATTGGCTCGTAGGGAGAGCATCCAACATTGGTGATTACGCTTATCCCCGTCTGCCAGCAAAGTTAAATTTCGCGGGCCCGTTGAGCTATTCGATAATCTCTGGTAGCGACAGATCTCATCATTTCAATTTCTTTCATTCTGTATTCATGTATAACGACACAAGCACAGGCAGATATCATAGCCATATAACTTTGAATTCGGTGCCATTGATGCCCGAAAGGCTTGGAAGTATCAAATTTTATCGGAAATTAATCGTATTTCTGTAAAAGAAAGTTTGAAGGAACAACGCAAAAACGGAATCGACCGGTAGATTTATGATAAACATCGATACAGATTCAACGGTGGCGTGATACAGTGAGCCGACGAGCGCAAAGCTTTGCCCACTGACACAACAACGTTTTATTGATTTTTGTTGTTTCTTGATCTACGACCTGGAATTAATTCAAATTGAAGCCCCACTCGCATGCAAAAGAGAATCCCATCAGCAGAAAGCCATTGAAACATGCGGCCAGTGACCGCAGCCGACGCTTCAGAGAAACGCTACACGCTAATCACGTTTTCGCTTGGCCGAAGGCCGACTATGGCGCCCCTCTGCCGGTTCCCTCCCGATAATTACATCATTGTTTGTGTTTACTATCAATCAGAGAGAAAAATGGAAAAGCAAATCTTGCGTGGTATTCACCAAGAGTAGAGGCTGAACCTATGTGAAAATTACAAAAAAGAAATATAAACTTAAAGTATGCATTACTGCAAACACAGTCTCATCGTTCAAAAACCACAGATCTCGATTTTCATAACTAGTGACTTTAGCACTGTTCAGAGACGGCCCACTAAAAAGTAGTGTTGTACTCTGTGAAATAAATGTAGTATTAACAGATGCGCAGCTCTGTTTACTGCTGGAAGAGCTGTACTATCACGGATCGAATGAAAAACTGCTTACTTCAGGCTATTGTTTTTACTGCAGTGTGTTGAAAATTTTCTAAAAAAAAAACGTACTTTCTAAACATGATTTGAATCATAAACTGTTCCTGGTAGTGGACATGTATAACGAGAAAACAAATAGTAATAGTCTTACCTTTATGCAGGGTCAAGAATTAACTGTTAGCCGCAAACAATTTGAAGACGATCTGCGTTTGGAGCAGTCTCCCAGCAAATCATAGCACAGCAGTAACGCCACTGTCACACATCCTCCAAGTACGCCAGACGTTGTTTTCCTTTCTGACAACATCACCCTATTTAAGAACGATGTACTCACTTCTGTTTGTTCATATCAATCTAGTAATGGTTGAAATACTATCTACGTCGAACTACATGAAATAATTTCCAGAAGGAAAGAAAACACACTACTACACCGCCTACTGGATCTTGTGAATATAAAAAGCTATACCATAATTCCATCATAATTTGGCTTCCGTAGGGTAAGTCTATAGTGCTGGGTACATATCCCATGATCCTCCTTGTAGATAGGAATGATCTGAAGAATTTACTAATCACATGGGTCGCTTTGTGGTTCTTTCGAAATATTGTAATTTGTTCCCATGATAGCAACAGTTCTTCCACATAACTTAAGTTCAATCTTGCAGGATATTCTATCCGCTTCGCTATCGAGCGATTAAAGTGAGAACTAAACTGAATATTTACACCTGTCATTTTCGCACCAGTGAGACTGTCGAAGGTAGGAACTGCAGTGGGGCAGCAGTTCCCGAAGACAAAATTTAGCATTTTAATCTCCACCATCCATTTCTGTACCAGCACTATCAAGTGAAACTGAATATATGAAATGAAGCCGTGATATACAGGGTGGTCAGAAACAGTCTGAAAAGATTGTAATGGTGTTGCAGGGCAGGTTGTATTGAGAAATACGAGTAGCATTCAATAATTAATGCAACTCATATTTCTTCCTGAAAGCAGGTTGGTTTTATCCACGATTCCAGTATATCACGGTATTCCCCACTCTTTTGGCCAGAAAACCCTAAGTTTGAACATAGTCTCCGTTCACTGCGACAGCATTACACCACCTTACTGGCAGGACCTGAATGCCCACACGGTACCACTCCATACTGGACTACGTCAGAGCCGGCGTCTTGCTGCATCATTAAGGTTCCCATAAACCATTTACGGTTTCCCGTGAAGTGCATCCTTCATTGGGCTAAACAGATGGAAACCTAATGGTGCGAGATCAGGGCTATAGGGTGGAGATCGGACAGGTTAGAGCGACCTTGTTGCTAAGATGACAGACGCCTCGCTCAACGACTCCCTGTGCTTTTGTTCACTGCCAGGTCTCCGTAGACATACTGCAGGCGACTATGAGTATCCTGAATGACATCTCTCTGCTTCGAACGCATCTCCGTTAAAACGCCATTTTGAAGCCATAGCGCCGCCATCTATCGGAACTTAATAAAACTGTAGAGCCTGAAGCGGGAATATTCCACGATGTCTCACAAACGATTCCACATTTTTTCTACTTAAACTGACAGACAAAAAAAGTGCTGCATTACTTATTGAGCACCCCTTGTAATCGTTAAGAAAAAAATTCCAAAACTGCACCATTTCCGTTTTAATTAGCTTAGACAGCCAGGCCATTGCTCTCGTAAATTCAAGCGGTCCTCCAGAGACAGTGTAACCAAATGTGTTCTTCATCTGGTTTCCTAAAACCGAACAAAAGAGTGGTACAGAATTAGGACATGGGACGGTAGTAAGGATCGAACCCCAGCTAGTAGCTGAGTACCTTCGTGCGCTATCATCTACACCATGAGAACAATTAACATTAAGGGTATGGGGCGGGCCACTTGCATCTGTGTGCGCCATAACCTGATTGGCTAACTTCAGTCGAAATGAACTTGGAATCGGCGCAACGTGTCGAACATTTTTCTTAACAGGTATTTCTCACCACTACCCTGCAACACCCTTACAAGCTTTTCAGACTGTTTCCGACCACCCTCTATATAACTGAAGAGGGAAAGAGGGAAAGCATGGGTTAGGGAACAAAGAGAAAGAGAGAGAGAGAGAGAGAGAGAGAGAGAAACGTGCGCAAGAACAATCAGCACATCCACTATTCACATTCACGTGCACTTTCGACATTGACCCTCGGAGCCTTGTTCATTTACAGGTTTTGAGAAAATATAGCCCCATATGACATTTAGGGCATCCCTCGTCTGGCACCAAGTCCCCTCGAATATTCCCTAAGGCTCGATGCATATACATCCTAACTGATGGTAAACGGTAATTTTTGTTATTCATCACAAAGAAAGTGACGCATTCCATGAGAAACGCTGGAGGAAGGTAACAGCCACGTAACTGGTTTTCCAACACATTCCATAAGGAGACGAAAATACTCCAGTTGTCGATGCCAGAGAAGACATGTTATTTCATTTTCAAGACCGGGAAAGTAAACATGTACATTTTCAAGCGTGTAAGTGGTGACATCAAAATATTGGGAGTCGTAGTCCTCTGCACGAAACGATGACTGCACCATTCAGCTTTCATTATATCACAGACCTTGCCAGTCTCCATTCCTTTCAGCGTAACAACTGTATCGATTAACAATAACGACATTACAGCGTATACCGTTACAGAACTTCCACGTCTTACAGTTGGAAGCGGAGAGATTGGACTGTACATTTCCTCCAGCATTCTTTATATGTAATGGAGTCCTGAGATAGGAAGAAGAGCAAGTCGATTGGACAACGAACATTTTTCAGTTGATTACTAGTCAGGATTTTTCGTACCTCGTATCGCAGAAAACTCTTCTTAATATACACCTATTTTACATTAGCTTTGGCATTTACAGCCCTACTGACCACCTGTTCTAACGTTACAGAGCATCCTTACAGAGCGCAAGTATTCAGTGCATATCTATATTTTGAGCTCTTGATTTTTATGGTATTATTGTGAGATGATCCTTGAATTAAATAAGCAAATAAATAACTACAGCGAATAGTTTGAAATTACAGATTCTGTTAAAGTTCTTTTCATTGAAAATATTTTCCCTCCATGAAAATTAAACGGAAAACACACTTTTTTTATAGTGCTATAGTTACTTTATTTCTTTACTTCCAGTTTATGGTCACAACATATTAGCGTCAGGCAATCGATTACAGCCAATAATCGTTCTCTGATGTGAATACAGGCAGAGAGAGAGATAGACTTTTAAATCCAATCTAGAATACAAAGCAGAATCGGTCTCTGACGGTTCTTCAGGGTCGAAGAAAGTACGACTGTGAAGGGCGAGTTTAACACAACCGAAAGAAGAACCCTTTTAAGTGTTTCACATGGTTGGATGAACGTACTGTGGGTTGTACTCAATGGAGGGAGACTATGCAGAATACCTGAAGCATTACAACCACCATCTTCAATTATCTCCATTTTTTATTAATCCAGTCTTTAAACGTTTTGGACAGACGGGCTATGTAACAGAAACGCCAGCCTATCTCTACCAATAAGTACAGATTTTCCTTCACCATTTTGTCAAAGACTTTGTCTGTCATGCACTACATACACAAGTTCCAGATCTCTGTAATATATTTCCAACTGTAATCACAATTTGCGACGGTCTGTAAAGTTAAACAATACAGGGTGTCCCATTTATCTTGACCAACCTAAATAACTGTTTGTCCAAATGCAAATTACAAAATGTTTCAAACAAACGTTCTTTAGTCGTCAGGGGGACATCAGTCAGCATGATTGCCTTCGTTGTAGCTTTGATTTTTACAAAGATATGAACAGCGGTATGACTTTTTAAATGGAAACCTGTATTTTTTACTCGGTAATCATTTCCTCTCTTAAACACCTGTTCAAATGTGTATCTCAGTGTACCATTCACTGAAATACAACGTTGTTAATTACATAGCACAACACTGACTTTGAGCCCGAGATCACAAACTCGTCTACTTGCTGGATTTCTCAGAAAACAAATGAAAACCAAGTAAAAACATAACACAAAATTGACTTTGACTCTCCTGTACCATTGCCCAGGAGCAGAACATTCAAAGGTGCTCAAAGTGGTGACCCTGGACACCGATACGCTGGTGCACGCGTCGAATGAAAGAATTATTTACTGCTTCCAGTGTTGCCTGCTGAAGAGAATTACAAGCTAGTACGATACGTTCCTGCATGTCCACTGGAGTTGTTGGAATATCGCGATAGACAACGTCTTTATTTATTTTATTTTATTTATTTATTTATTTAACCTGATCAGATTAGGGCCATCAGACCATCTCTTACATCGGACCAGTGTTCCACACATGCAGCATTTCACACATCAGAGTTATATCATGAACATTGTTTAAATGAGAAAATTAGCTTACTCTAGTGACAATATGAATAAAGACTAGTGACTAAGACCTAATAAAGTAAATGCGGAAGTATTTTTACAACAGGTGCTATACATACAGATTATGATAAAAGCAATAATAATAACAGTAAAACAAAAAATCAAATAATAATGATAAACATGACTAAGACCTAATAAAGCAAATGCTGGCAGTATTTTTACATCAGGTGCTACACATACAGATTATGGTGAAAGCAATAATAATAACAGTAAAAAAAATCAAATAATAATGACAAACATGAGAAAGATTGGCAATAGTAATGAAGGTTTGTGCAGATGTACATTGATATCTTGCTGTGTAAAGTAGATGTTTACTAGTATAGCGAGTTTTGGGTAAGGGAGATTTGAGGAGGGGGAAAGAGGGAAGTAATGAGGTGAAGTGCACTCATGTACAGAGGAAGGCATTACTGTTGCTTAAGTAGATACGTCATTAACTGTTTTTTGAAGCTGGTCATGTTTTTAAGTTCTCTAACATAACGAGGGAGGTTATTCCAGAGTCGGGTTCCCGCTACTGTAAAGGACTTGGAGAAGGTGACTGAGCGATGCATCCCCAAAGAAAAAAGTCCAGGGGATTTAGATTAGGTGACCTAGCAGCCCAAGTAACTGTTCCTCCTCGACCAATCCATCTGACAGGATACCTTCGGTTCAGAACACGACGTGCACGCAAGGCATTATGTGCTGGACATCCATCGTGTTGATACCACATAAGCATTCTGGTTCTTAGCGGCACATCATCCAGAAGAGGAGGAAGAATTCGTCTGAGGAAGCTGGCATATGCTGTGCCGTTTAGACCACCGTTGATGAAATAAGAGCCAATAACTGTAGTACTAAGCATCCCACACCAGACGTTAACTCTCCATTGAAGCTGATGTTCCACCTGTCTAAAACATCATCATAGGTTGTCACTGGACCAATAATGCATGTTCCTTGTATTTACCTGTCCTTTGTTTGAGAAGGAACATTCATCGGTAAATAGAACATTGGAGAAGTTCGGGTTGGCGTGGGTTTGCTGCTGTGCCCACTGACAGAACTGTACACGATTCTGGAAATCATTCACATGCAATTCTTGATGTAGGTTTATATGGTATGGATGGAACAGGTGACGTGTAAGAATACGATGTACACTGTTTTTAGGAATGCCAAGCTGTCGTGTGCTCTCATGTCGATTCATAGCAATGGAAGCGAGAGCAGTAACTTCGAAAGCTTCGTCTGCGCGAGTGCTACGACAATTGAGTTGTCGTGGGTTGAAACTTCCCGTTTCTTGAATCGTCGCAACAAGACGAGAAAACACCCGTCGGGAAGGTGGATTCTTGTCAGGATATCACTCCTGTACAGTTCCGCCGCCTGGCTGGCATTTCGCCTACCTTCAATAACAACAACTGTAAAAGAAACATTGTGTCGATGCAGTTTGTACGAAGGACAGCCTTTACTGTATGTCTACTCTACACAACTGAATTTAAAAGGACTAAACTACTGTACTAAATTTACTCCTACTTAAGAAAACATTATTGCAATTACTGTTCTGCTAACTTACATTCCCCATAGATGGGTAGCATTTCTACTTTCTCTTCGTTGGTGTACGTTCTACTCACACAACTTTTCAACTGACGATGGTTGACGCAATGGCGGGTGAGCATTCTACTTACGTTTACATTTATCCTCTGTCAACGTCAGCACGTGGATGTGTTCCATTACCCCGAGTACCTGCACTAAGCGCTGGGAGCGTCAACGTCAATGTTGTGTTATGTAATTAATAACGTTGCCCTTCAGAGAACGGTACACTGAGGTACAGTCATGCTCAAAAGTATCCGAACGACCTGAATTGCATTTCGCCTGATTCGCATGCAACCCGCATAACGCAGCTGTCTAGCAGGTCCTCTAATCGCTCCTTGGTACAGTCGTTTGACTATTGAAGACGGTTCCAACAAGTCACCACTAGAAAACACTGCTCTGTATCGCAATAACTCAAGATGTAAAGTAATAACACCATACTAGATATATCTGGGAACACCTTATCACAGATAAGACTGTCCTTACGGCTTGTAAGCTCACATTTATTGCAATAAATGACATACCTGAAATATTACCACTCTCATTGTTACGTCAGATAGGTAATGCACGTAGTAAGTTCGTCGTATTCATGATTTCCTCTTCAAAGTAACATACCGTACTTGTTATTTAACACAAAATGACACTAAAAATTTAAGTTATTCACGAGCAGCTAGTTGAGAATATGTATGAACGTCAAATGACACGATGAACCGTCTCGTTCTGCATATGGATTCAAACCCAGGTCATGCACTCTAAGATTTCGTGACTGACGGAAACTAATAGTCATTGCTGACTAGTCATACAGAGAGTGATATACCTCGATTTTAGACAGTATCAGTTAGCAAATATCAACTTTAAATTACATAACGTAAACATTTTTAACGGACGCGAATTCCTACCCGGCATCTACTGTCCCTGTTAACGAACTACGAGAGATGTTAAATATTGCTTCTTCACAAGTAACTTACTTGAAATGCCGTTAGGTAAAGCTTTGTGTTGGACAGGATTCGAACCCAGAACCTAGTCGGATTGTTATCGACTGTGACATATCGGATTTTCTCGGCAGTAGCTAGATGTTTTAACTGAAATGACGGGACGAAACATTAATTTTTTCCTTCTCAGGACTCCAACCCGGCACCTATCGCTGTTATATTCTAGAGAAAACGAACGTTAAATATGGGTTTGTTACACCAGCAGCGACATGTGAGCATGTTTGAACTAGAAATAATATGACGAAGAGTTCAGTGCTGACAGGGAATCGAACCCCACACATATCGTTGTTGACTACAGACAAACAGGCGTCAGCTACCGAATTTTTCTTCACCAGCAGCTCGGAATAACATCCTTGAACATACAGTGATCTCGCAAATAGTTATATGTCTCACTGGGAGTCAAAAACGTCAGATATCGTTAGTGTCGACAACGAATGAAAATGTAAAAAATCAAAATTATTATCCACCAGCTGATAGGTGTTCTCACGCTAGAGCTTGATAATTCACAATGAAAACCTTTGTGCCGGGCCAGGATTCAAACCCATTCACGTGCAATATGTGGAGATGTTGAGGAATCTACAGTTTTGAACAAACAACAAATTGTAGTCGAACTGTATTGTCACGAAGGGATCAAATTCCGCGTTAAGGGCGGTCTGAGTTGCATTCCCAGTTCAGAACCAATTTCATCGGCATACAGAAGCTCAAATAAAAGATGGAATAAGTGTCCTGTGACCCTACATGGCGTTTGTTTCGTCATTAGAAATAAATATTCTGCTGTCTGCAGAAGTTATCAATTTAATGGAACTTTGACCATAATTCCCTTCACTTCTCATCCCAAAACAGTCGCATGTGGAAAAAGGGCTAATTTCTGCGACATTTTGTTCTTTTCAGGTTTAATAGACGGCCAGGCAGCAGATGCATCTCGTAGCTTTTGTATTACGGATGGGGAGAGCGCATCGTGCCAAAATAGTCAGAACAGTATTTTCTACATTAGCTGTCGTCTGGTAGAGGCATTTTATTCTTCTTCAAACTTTGTTTGACAGCTTTAACTCAGAACTAGTTTTCTACGTGCATGTAACCAATAAACTGCATGTGCATTGTCGGACTGTTATACATAACATCAGAGAATTCGCATATATCGTTAATGATTAATCTCTCTCTCATGTTTAGTATTGTTTTAACAACACTAACAGAAAGCTTACGAAAATTGTGCACTGTATTACAAGAAATGAAATGAAACTACCCACGATAACCTTACGACGAAAGTCTGTTTTAATAAAACTGAGAATCTGTACACAAGCGTGCCCCTATCGGCAGCCGGCCGCGGTGGTCTAGCGGTTCTAGGCGCGCAGTTCGGAACCGCGCGACTGCTACGGTCTCAGGTTCGAATCCTGCCTCGGGCATGGTTGTGTGTGATATCCTTAGGTTAGTTAGGTTAAAGTAGTTCTAGGTTCTAGGGGACTGATGACCTTAGAAGTTAAGTCCCATAGTGCTCAGAGCCAGCCCTATCGGCACGAATAGTAAAATACTATTCAGTTAGATTTCGATTGGTTTTGTGTTTAATTGGTATGCTGCGTCATACTCAACAGGTATGCAAATGTGGCATTTGATAAATAAAGTTATGTATTTCTAGAAACCCAAAATTTGCTTGTCAGCAGCTGAAAGAGGCGTTACCTGTTGTGAAGCACTGTAAGTTTTTCACTATTGCGCTATGAGCTGAAAGTATTTTCTTGCGATTTGCTTATCGACGGTTGATCTGACTGCTTGTAGCTTTTTCACAGAAGGGATAAAAACGTTGCAGTCACTGACAGTGGAACCGCGAACCATAACAGTCGATTTTCCACAGGTCAGCACGTTACCACAGAACTAGCGAAGAGGTATGTGTTACGTCTTCCTCTTGCAAGGCCAGTAGTGACCAGAACTCGTAGACCGCTATTTAAAGGACGAGATTAGTTGTGATTTCCACGTGCAACTACTTTCCTGGGCTGAAAACCGTAAATTTGCAATCTTCTGTTACACCTCAAGCGATAATAACTCAGATTATTCAATGGAAATGACAGGAAAAATCAAGTGAACTTTGAGGCTTAATTCCGTACACACCAGGAAGTAACTCGTCGATCACAGTGTTGCCAAACATACCTTGCCTTGTTGCCAAATCTCACTTACAGTACCAGCAGGAAAAGACGAACCGATGTGATTCTACAGCAGGCTGGGGAGTGACCATTGCTGCCGTCTCAAAGACGCGGCTGCCACGGCCTGGAATACGTAATGCGTCTGATTCGCAATTCTGTAACTAGGTTTAGGGACTGGAGCGTAGTTACTAATAATACTCAGAACTGACTGCTAACTAAGCATCATAAATCAGTAACACTCATAGTTGTTTTTATATTTCTTTCGTACTGTACTCAAAACTAAGAAACTAATTCACGGACGTTTTCGTGCCTCGCCGATAGTCGAGCACAACAAACAAATGAAAATAAAAAGAGAATGTGTGTGTGTGTGTGTGTGTGTGTGTGTGTGTGTGTGTGAGAGAGAGAGAGAGAGAGAGAGAGAGATAAGTATAAAAAAGAATGAGAGAGAGGGTAAAAAATTGTTGTAAAGAAATTGAATACTGGTATGTAAAGAAATCTTTCATTAAAATGACACGTTCCACATCATTATGAAATGTCGTATTCATGATCTATGGAACAAGCATTAATCTAATCTAATCTAATCATATCATGTTGCTGACTAGCCGTGAAGAGTCATGAATTACCGAAATTTTCGCCAATATCAGTAACCAAATCTAAACCTGATAATAAAAGACGACAGTTTTGGTAATAAACCAGGAATGCTATCAAGACCCTTTCATCCCTGTTAACTAACCACGAATGATGTCTGATATACCTCAATTCAGAAGTAACAAAGTGTGTATGCATTTAAAGATGAAACGCATGATACGAAGTTCTGTGACGGAGATACGAACCCAACACGTAATCGTATTGTTAACTAAGTAAAATCAAATGTTACGTATCGGTTTTTCTTACCAGCTGCTAGGTGTTTGAATCTAAAATAAGGATACAAATTTTTGTGCCTGAGCGACAATCGAACCGCACTCCTATCGTTCTTCTTTATCGTCCACGAATATAGCTTAAGTTTAAACTGCTTACTCACCAACAGTAAGATGTGTGCGTGTTTGACCAGAAATTGTTGGCAACACATGAACAGACATTAAAAATTCACGTTAATTTTCAGTTGCAGTCCGGTGTGCACGTGATAGGGCTTGAAATGCAATTACGAATATTTTTGTACTGGATCAGGATTCGGACCCACATACTTACTTTTGGAGGAGACCTAGCGAAGACTGCAGTCTCGGGAAAAGGAACGAAATGATTGAACTACTGTTACGAGAGATTCAGATCCTCGAAAGAGGAGATACGAATTCGAATCACAGTCCAGTACCAAATTTTTCAGCGTCTCTAGTTCAATCAAGTGCAAGTAAAATGAGAGCCCTGTTCCTTTAAATGGCTATCGGTTCATCAAATAAAATAAAATTTTCTAATGTAAGTTTACTGGCGACAGTATTTCTGTTTACCATGACCTCCACCTATGTCATTTCCCGACGTAAACTGGCTCTGCCCAGTTGGGAATGAAGGAACGTGATGTTTAATGCGGATTCTGGATTATAACATCTTTCTCTTGAGGTTACCAGAGGTAAAGTAAATCTGTTTGTGCCTCTTAAAAATAAATGCCTGAACCCACGCATTGCACCTGTGATAGTTCGTTCCACCAGACCATTGTGGCCACATTTCCCAGCCCCAGGAGTGTGCTGTAACGGATGATGTGCTTAGCTTACAAAATTAGGCACGGTGGAAAAAATGCGAGTCTATTAAATGGTTAAGTAGAAGCAAGCTTCTGACGTGGAGATTATGCTGTTCTCATGTCAGCAGGATGTAAAGACTCTTCTAGGCATCATAGCCTCGATGTGAAGCCATTTTGAAATTTTCACTAATTTAGGAAATTTCTTAGTTTGAGAAAATCCACTGTGAAGTGTGAAGTTACCGGATAATTCGATTATTCCTACCGTTTTCTTCATGCCGCTGCTGGAACACATGTGCTTGAAGATCATTTAAAGCCTTTTGGTCATTATAGAAGTAGTTGTCCAAGAACAGGTTCTTTCCCTGTCTACGGAACCCTTTTCATGTTAATATTGAATACCAGCAACTACTCGTAGATCACATTAAAACTAAAGTGATTGATGAAGACGTTGCTTGATAACAAAAACGCGCTGCCTTTCATCATTTACTTGCGCCTAGAAATGGCTGCCGAATACTGCCAAACCGAAAGCCAAGGGATCTTACTGCGTTCCGATATACGTTGCTGTCAGTTATTCCATATGAATTGGTGGAAGTAACTTGTTTCAAGCTGTGTATGACAGAGAATGTTTTAGAAAATAAATTGTTTTCCTTTGCAATAAACAGAAAGATTTTCATTCTAAGCTACCCAAGTCCGAAATTTTCGCAATATTAGTTCAAAATTAATATTCGCTTCTATAATGTAGGAAAGTATTTCACAGTTGAAAAAACCGCATCCGACTCATTGTCCTTACACTTAGTCGCTGACCATAAATTCTAGCTCAGCGGGACACCAGTTTAAGTAACCTAATATATCGAAGACTGTTTTCCAGTGCTCTTTCTCACCGGAAAATATGCAATTCACACATTGTGCTCCATAAGTACACTGTAACAGTAATTTCTGTGTGTATGCAATGCATACGGATTGTAGAGTTTAGTGGTGCTCTCACTTCCACTTCTGTATACAATATGCCTGACCCAAAGTGGCCCTTTATCATTACAGGCCCTGGCCGGTGCACCATGATACTGACAACCTCACGGTTCATTTTACCTGATTTTGTAATCATTTAAATAAAACAACATGACCTTCCAGTGGGAGACATTTCGTCCCCCTTTTCCTTTTGTGAAATTTGTCAGTAAGCTTTTTCTCTTCCAACCAGCGAAATGCGGCAGAGTTTGGCCGGTAAACGATTCACAAACCACGATTTAGTGCCGTTAAGACGATTTCTTTAAACATTGGCGTAGCTGAAGGAATTAAGTTTCTTCTTAAGTCGTCTCATGCAGCAACGTTCACAGATATCTCAAGTAGGAAAAGCTCTTTATCCAGGTACGAAGGTTGTAAAACAAACTTCCCGCAGTTTGTGTCAGGTTGATCTTTTCGTCTAATAGCACTGCGTAAGTATTTTGTCTAAGAGGTATCAGAAGTAGTGTTCCTGTAGCTGTGGGAATCATTGGTTGAAAACGAATTTAACACTAGTGGGTACAGTACTGCTAAATATTCAAAATGATTATCAACCTAAGTCTGCGTTCATCCACAAACTGAGGCGTACTTGTAATATTGAAGCTAGACTGTGTATCCTTGTCTTTCTTGAGTTGGCATTGGAAGGCGTTTACACACACGTATACGAGGGTAATCCCAAAGGTAAGGTCTCCTAAGGGATACGCAAGTGCCAATGCAGGCACAAACGAGAGATCCTAATTTTAATGCCAAGCGGAAACCACAGTGTTGGCTGCATTGTGGCAAGGTGATAAAGAGGAGGGCTACGGATACGAAAGTCTCAGGTTCGATCCCTCGTCAGTCCCACGATTTTTATGTGCCATTTTACACTTATTTCCCCTCGGGCAGTGTTTGTTGATGTGAAAAATGCCGAGTTGTACTGCGGTTCGAAAGCCACGTTAATTTGTAGGTTCCCCTATTCACTGGGCAGGTAAGTCAACTCAAAGGTTGGAGGAAAGCAGCGGCATATCACCTCCAACAAGACTGTGCCTATTAAAGCACTGTGGTGTTCAAAGCACTCTTCCGACTGATGACTGCTTTACTTTCTATGGGTTCCAAAATTAATGATCTTTGGGTTATTAACATTTTTGTGTTTTTATTCTGTAGCTTTGATACCAGTAAACGCAAGTAACCAGCCGAGCACTGTCACCGTTCGAGTTGTAAGGGTGGTAGACGACGATGCTGTCGACCCCAGTTACAATCTTGGTCATGGCTATGTTTCAGTTGAATACCTCTATGTGCCTTTCTGCGTATTTCAAGATATACTTTTATACACTTGGTACGCATCCAAATTGATATCTGATAGAGCTGTATTTAGCAACATGAATCAGATATGTTTTCCGTGCAATATATCGGACAGCACGACAGTGCAGCGAGATTTCGTTTGTGTGTTGCGCAAGGTGCAAGAAATATTTGTGTTTTTCTTGCTTCTGTGATAGGTTTCACCCCACTGAATGCGAGCAAGCTCACGAATAGACTGTCAATAACTGTAATTACGCAATAATACACTTGAAAGTTGTATTTTTGCATTACATATCCCG
Source organism: Schistocerca nitens (assembly GCF_023898315.1). Taxonomy (NCBI): domain Eukaryota; kingdom Metazoa; phylum Arthropoda; class Insecta; order Orthoptera; family Acrididae; genus Schistocerca; species Schistocerca nitens. The sequence continues at coordinate 661,064,222 of NC_064616.1, read as the reverse complement.
ATGAAAATAACTGTAAACAGGTTATATGCCTACTTGCTTATTATTCACGCTTCTCGAAGCTTTCCTCAAAAAATAGAAAGAAAAATAAAAAGAGAGAGAGAGACAGAGAGAGAAAACAGAAATGTATTTCGAATATCAGCTCAGTGACGCCACGTTCGTCTCGTGATGTAAAGCAAGGATAGTTGATTGGTAATATCTCGTTGTACTACAGATATGTATGGCTACAGGGTTCTTTCTTTTCGCTGTGCAAACAACCAGAACAGAATTCAGTAGCAAAGTGGTAAGAACACCTACGCAGTGCGCCAATTATACACTCAGCTTTTCTTGGTTATTTTGTTAATCGTCTGTAATGCAGTAAACATCCTTGATTATTTATTTGTTATCACTACCATTATTATTGTTATTCGTCACCTCACAACAGCTTTCCTATCACTCATTGCCGCCGATGCACGTAAAGAATTGATCAGGATGAATGGAATGTGGGACGTTACGTCATGGAGAATATACACATTTATCTCGGCGTCTTGTGTTCAGGGTAATATGAAAATCTCACTAACAGAATACGACAACGTGATGCTGGTGATGCAGGCAATAACACCCAACTACTTCTGTCGACTTACACCATGACGACAGACAAACTGGCGTCTCACTGTATTTTGATTATAATTCGTTAGCCTTCTTGCGACGTCGTTTTATTACCTCGTGGGAGCAGGCATAACATTTTGCTTCTTGAACACCGTACAATAACACACAGAGATAGTAGATGGAAGGATACAAAGAAACAATCAGACTCATGGGTGTGGATGCAGTTCATCATTAGAGGACTAAACAAGAGGGAAACATTACGAAAGCAATGAATACGCTGGTTAGTATACATTATTTGTATAGATCTGAAGAAGAAAAAGAGCAGATTTGCACAGTGCCCGCATCTGCCATTTAGTTTCTGTCTTAACGGGCATATTTTCAGTTTCTTCTCTTCTCAATTTTCAAATGAATTGCTTATTATGTGGTACAGAGTAATTAGTTAACTGTTTTTCTTACAGCTTCCATTCACACCAACATTTTTCTACATTCTCGTGCAATTCATGAAATTCTACTTGTATAATCACAAGACTGCACATAGATGCAATCGATTTCGAGGTGCAAAGTGTTTGTTATCTTACTTTTCGTGACAGGTGAGCAAAGTTGATTTCCAAAGACTTTTTATTGTACTGAAATAATCTTTTGTCACAAACTAACAAGGTAAGTGTTTTATTCGTATATATTTTGTGGGGAAACTGTAATCGTGATGGGAGATTACACATCTGAATGTTTGACACAACTGGTAGGAGAAAACGCTGTATATTAACCAAACCCCGCGCCACCACTCCGAATCCTCCTACGACACGAGCACGGGATTCTCCTCCTATAACGCTAAAGAGCTGTTCCTAGCACAGCTGAGAACTGGCAACATCGACACAAACATTTGGCAACACTGTGGCAGTGCAATCACTTCCGCGTATGGTACAGAATTGACTCGCTAAATTCACTTGATATTCCCTTTCCATTTGAATGACTCGTGCTATATAATCCTCATCTAAACTAACACACTGAGACAGAAAAATCAATTTTTTGGCTAAAGATAGGCTATTCTTCACATAAGTGATAACTTTTATTATCTTTCACGATGCGTTATGAGGCTGGACCGAGCGAGGTGACGCAGTGGTTAGCACACTGGACTCGCATTCGGGAGGACGACGGTTCAATCCCGTCTCCGCCCATCCTGATTTAGGTTTTCCGTGATTTCCCTAAATCGTTTCAGGCAAATGCCGGGATGGTTCCTTTCAAAGGGCACGGCCGATTTCCTTCCCCGTCCTTCACTAACCCGAGCTTGCACTCCGTCTCTAATGACCTCGTTGTCGACGGGACGTTAAACACTAATCTCCTCCTCCTCCGTTATGAGGCTGAGCTTCCAATACCATGATTAGAGTGGGGGGGGGGGGCACCAGCAGTCTGTCCGTAGCCCCGTGGTACCGCCCGTGTCTCGTGTTTCAACGGTGCAAGGAGTCGTCAATTCTAACCGTGGTAGGGGCCAGCATGTGTGACCTTTTTTTCTGATTTATTTTATGGAGCAGAAAAATTCTGTAACGAAATCAGAAGAAAACCTTCACACATCAAATCCTCTTGGCAGCTCGACTCAGTAAGTTGTGATAATGGTCATAGATATCGGCTTTCTGACTGCCAAGCTGGTTCACAATACAAGCAGCTCTGAAGAAATTCGAATCGACCGTCAACGATACGAAATTCAAGATTGTTCTTCACTTAAGACTCACATGCCAGGGTGATAACTATGAAGGAAATGAACTGATAAGCAAATCGCAAGAAAATACTTTCAACTCATAGCGCAATGGTCAAAAACTTACAATGCTGCACAACAGGTAACGCCTCTTTCAGCTGCTGACAAGCAAATTTTAGGTTTCTAGGAATACATAACTTTATTTATCAAATGCCACATTTGCATACCTGTTGAGTATGACTCAGCATACCAATTAAACACAAAACCAATCGAAATCTGGGCCGGCCGAAGTGGCCGTGCGGTTAAAGGCGCTGCAGTCTGGAACCGCAGGACCGCTACGGTCGCAGGTTCGAATCCTGCCTCGGGCATGGATGTTTGTGATGTCCTTAGGTTAGTTAGGTTTAACTAGTTCTAAGTTCTAGGGGACTAATGACCTCAGCAGTTGAGTCCCATAGTGCTCAGAGCCATTTGAACCATTTTGAACCAATCGAAATCTAACTGAGAAGTATTTTACTAATTCGTGCCGATAGAGGCACGATTGTGTACAGATACTCAGTTTTATTAAAACAGACTTTCGTCGTAAGGTTATCGCGGGAAGTTTTATTTCATTTCTTGTAATACAATGCACAATTTTCGTAAGCTTTCTGTTAGTGTTGTTAAAACAATACTAAACATGAGAGAGAAATTAATCATTAACGATATATGCGAATTCTCTGATGTTATGTATAACAGTCCGACAATGCACATGCAGTTTATTGGTTACATGCACGTAGAAAACTTGTTCTGAGTTAAAGCTGTCAAACAAGGTTTGAAGAAGAATAAAATGCCTCTTCCAGACGACAGCTAATGTAGAAAATACTGTTCTGACTATTTTGGCACGATGCGCTCTCCCCATACGTAATACAAAACCTACGAGATGCATCTGCTGCCTGGCCGTCTATTAAACCTGAAAAGAACAAAATGTCGCAGAAGTTAGCCCTTTTTCCACATGCGACTGTTTTGGGATGAGAAGTGAAGGGAATTATGGTCAAAGTTCCATTAAATTGATAACTTCAGCAGACAGCAGAATATTTATTTCTAATGACGAAACAAACGCCATGTAGGGTCACAGGACACTTATTCCCTCTTATATTTGTGCTTCTGCATGCCGATGAAATTGGTTCTGAACTGGGAATGCAACTCAGACCGCCCTTAACGCGGAATTTGATCCCTTCGTGACAATACAGTTCGACTACAACTTGTTGTTTGTTCAAAACTGTAGATTCCTGAACATCTCCACATATTGCGCGTGAATGGGTTTGAATCCTGGCCCGGCACAAAGGTTTTCATTGTGAATTATCAAGCTCTAGCGTGAGAACACCTATCAGCTGGTGGATAATAATTTTGATTTTTTACATTTTCATTCGTTGTCGACACTAACGATATCTGACGTTTTTGACTCCCAGTGAGACATATAACTATTTGCGAGATCACTGTATGTTCAAGGATGTTATTCCGAGCTGCTGGTGAAGAAAAATTCGGTAGCTGACGCCTGTTTGTCTGTAGTCAACAACGATATGTGTGGGGTTCGATTCCCTGTCAGCACTGAACTCTTCGTCATATTATTTCTAGTTCAAACATGCTCACATGTCGCTGCTGGTGTAACAAACCCATATTTAACGTTCGTTTTCTCTAGAATATAACAGCGATAGGTGCCGGGTTGGAGTCCTGAGAAGGAAAAAATTAATGTTTCGTCCCGTCATTTCAGTTAAAACATCTAGCTACTGCCGAGAAAATCCGATATGTCACAGTCGATAACAATCCGACTAGGTTCTGGGTTCGAATCCTGTCCAACACAAAGCTTTACCTAACGGCATTTCAAGTAAGTTACTTGTGAAGAAGCAATATTTAACATCTCTCGTAGTTCGTTAACAGGGACAGTAGATGCCGGGTAGGAATTCGCGTCCGTTAAAAATGTTTACGTTATGTAATTTAAAGTTGATATTTGCTAACTGATACTGTCTAAAATCGAGGTATATCACTCTCTGTATGACTAGTCAGCAATGACTATTAGTTTCCGTCAGTCACGAAATCTTAGAGTGCATGACCTGGGTTTGAATCTATATGCAGAACGAGACGGTTCATCGTGTCATTTGACGTTCATACATATTCTCAACTAGCTGCTCGTGAATAACTTAAATTTTTAGTGTCATTTTGTGTTAAATAACAAGTACGGTATGTTACTTTGAAGAGGAAATCATGAATACGACGAACTTACTTCGTGCATTACCTATCTGACGTAACAATGAGAGTGGTAATATTTCAGGTATGTCATTTATTGCAATAAATGTGAGCTTACAAGCCGTAAGGACAGTCTTATCTGTGATAAGGTGTTCCCTGATATATCTAGTATCGTGGTATTACTTTACATCTTGAGTTATTGCGATACACAGCAGTGTTTTCTAGTGGTGACTTGTTGGAACCGTCTTCAATAGTCAAACGACTGTACCAAGGAGCGATTAGAGGACCTGCTAGGCAGCTGCGTTATGCGGGTTGCATGCGAATCAGTCGAAATGCAATTCAGGTCGTTCGGATACTTTTGAGCATGACTGTACATTTTTGAATAGGTCTTTAGGAGAGGCAATGAATTGCCGAATAAAAAGTACAGGGTGCCATTTAAAAACGTCATACCGCTGTTCATATCTTTGTAAAAAACAAAGCCACTACGAATGCAATTATGCTGATTGATGTCCCCTTGACCGTTAAAGAACATTAGCTTGAAACATTTTGAAATTTGCATCTGGATAAACAGTTATTTAGGGTGGTCAAAATAAATGGGACACACTGTATAGTAGATAACGCAACACAACGACCATCGGCTTTTTGGAAGTTCGGAACTGTCCTAGAGATGTTAAGAACAAATGTAAAACAAAGGACAACGTTTGTGTGCAAATGAGAAAACTGAAAACTAGATATGGAAATTAGGTACTTATGCAACCTACATGCACACTCCAGAGTTTAACTTACGTTGTGCAATGGAAGGTACGTCTGGTACCAGTAAGATTTGTCTCCTTTCCTGTTCCAGTTACGAATTGTGCGTGAGGTAAGAACAGTTGAACTCTAACTTCTTTGATTTTCCCGTCACGGTCCTTTCGTCTCTTTAACACGTGATATGCATGGATGCCATGGTGTTCACATAAGTTTTGTGCCCACTAGCGTACATATATATTTGTACGAAACAAAGTTTATCAGACTATTTTCCATCATAAAGTTCGCGTGAATAAAATCAAATCAGTGAAGTGAGTTCAGTTATAAACTGTGAGAGTAATTTCTCAATTTGTCTGCCATGTGAAATGTTAGTTTAGATGCACAAATGTTCTCATTGAAAAAAATATAATTTTTATCGTGCTTCGTCTTCAATATGTAATGGTTCGTTTCAAAACACTTCGTTACCCTAGTATGCCCGTAGCAGCAAAACTATGAACTTGACTCATTTACGAAACGACAGTCAAGTACGATGTTTTTTGCGAAACATTTATTAAAACAACTTTTCAATAAATATCTGAAAGCTGGAGAGCACCAAGAATGGTTCAAATGGCTCTGAGCACTATGGGACTTAACATATATGGTCATCAGTCCCCTGGAACTTAGAACTACTTAAACCTAACTAACTTATGGACATCACACACATCCATGCCCGAGGCAGGATTCGAACCTGCGATCGAAGCGGTCACGCGGTTCCAGACTGAAGCGCCTAGAACCGCACGGCCACACCACCCGGCGGAGCACCAAGAATTCCAGATTTTTAAGGAAATAAGGGTAGTGGCTTCAAACAGAAGGTAATTGTGACTCAGACGTTTAGTGTTATTCTTGGATGTTGGGCCAGGAGAATTGACAATTCAATTTTTTTGTAAAAACTTACTCATCTTTGGTTATAGGTAAACCCAGGTCCTGAAAATACTGGTACGCATATGTGGAAGTGCTGTGAATACACTGCCAGATTTCCAGATGCTCTTGTTAGTGTTACTTTTGTAGCGTTATTCTGTGGCTGAGTGCAGTTAAAGCTACAAACTCTACGATCATGTTCTACAGGGGGAGACCCAAAAGTGTTCCATGAATGAACCAATACACAAATGGCAACATGTTTCAAAATACGTATGAAACACCCAGTTACGCCACAATACGCCGATAAAACCGCATTGAAACACAGATTGTAACGTATTAAGTGAAAAGACTGGTTACAGCACAAAGGAACGGCATACGTGTATGAACTTCACGTTGTGGTACATCTTACGTTTATTGCGTCAGTGGCATACGTTGTGTTTATGTAAGTGTACGGAACAGGTAATCTGTTTACTGGTGCCGGCCGCTGTGGACGAACGGTTCTAGGCGCTTCAGTCCGGAACCGCGCTGCTGCTATGGTCGCATGTTCGAATCCTGCCTCGGGCATGGATGTGTGTGATGTCCTTAGGTTAGATAGGTTTAAGAAGATCTAAGTTTAGGGGACCGATGACCTCAGCTGTTAAGTCCCATAGTACTTAGAGCCATTTGAACCATTTTGTTTACTGGTAACAACAAACTTCAAACGGTGAATTGTGCATACTGTTAATTTCAATATCATAACGCTATGCTGGGCAGGGTACTAATGAAGGTAGTTGTGTACTGTTGTGTGTCAAACATATTAATGTGGCAGAAAGAGAACCGCCCGCCACCGAAAGTAATTGATGTTATGATGATGCCGGCCGAAGTGGCCGCGCGGTTCTGGCGCTGCAGTCTGGAACCGCGAGACCGCTACGGTTGCAGGTTCGAATCCTGCCTCGGACATGGATGTGTGTGATGTCCTTAGGTTAGTTAGGTTTAACTAGTTCTAAGTTCTAGAGGACTAATGACCTCAGGAGTTGAGTCCCATAGTGCTCAGAGCCATTTGAACCATTTTTTTTTTTTTTTTTTTTTTTTTTTTTTTTGTGTTATGATGTGTCCCGCTTGAGCACACCAACTATACGGTCCCGTCACAGGGTCAAGAAGGGTTAGTCAACACTATGACAAAATGATGACAACACAGATTAGCAACAGTTGACAACAATTTATTAAAAGAAACTTTACAGATACTTAACTATAGGAGGAAGATATTGCATGGCAATGGTTCCGTGTTCACTTGGACTCGATTGTCCTTAACTCTGGTCTAGTTCTGAATTCGATGAATTACCATTACGATCACTTGTTGAATGTTCAGTCTGGCTCTAGTAGGTGCCGACTGTAACCACATTCCTGATGCTTTCTTGAAGTACTGTCAGGAGCTCGGTGTCTTGTAGTAAGCGTTACTGACTCTCGGCCACGGGTCCGCGGGTTCGATTCGTGGCCGGGTCGGGGATTTTATCCGCTTGGGACTGTGTGTGTGCGTGTTTTCCTCATTATCATTCCATTACTATCGACGTGCAAGTCGCCGAAGAGGCGTCAGATGAAAAAAAAAAAACTTGCGGCAGGCGGCCGAACTCTCCACTTGTGAAGTACTGTTGGTACTGGCTTCTACTGTCTTGAGTAGCGCAGTGCTCCCGCTTATAACAGCGTTTGACGCATGGACGCCCGCTTGGGAAACTGTTTGTGTGAAGTGAGGCGGAAGCATAAAATAGGTCTTGCCTAGTGCGCCCTCTGTTGGAGGCTAGCCTTAACTCAGCCGCATCTGAGTACTAGGCAGCTCGACACTCTTTTGCGTATGTCTGCGTTCCGTATTTTATGGAGGACACAGCATATGCTCTAACGTCTCTCTCAATGTCCTACTCTGGCAATGATACCAAATGGTTACAGAAAGTTGATAAGCATGGTGGAGGGGTGGGGAGAGAAGGGAGAAGAGTAATTTTACGAGAGCTCTGATTCTCGCACTTCTACACGGCCGTCTCATCAATTTGACCACCGCCAACGTTCGAAGTCAACGTGCAATAACCAGTCACAGACGGCAGGTGGCCACTAGCAGTGGTGGGTACACGAAGCGTATCGGGAGGACGGAGAAAACAGTGCAGTCGTTGTCGTAATGCGGGAATGAAGCAATTTATCTGGCGGCCAAAAGGGCACGATCATTGGCTTTTGGGCCAAGAGTAGAAGCATTCCGAAACGGCTAAGTTTGTAAACTGAGTGCATACCACCATTTTTAAAGTATACCGTGCACGGAAAACTGGAGCTATGCAAAACCGGCGCCAATGCAACCGTGGTGCACTACGGGCCATAGATGACACGGGTGAACGACGGCTACAGACATATGAACGGGAGAATAGACCTGCAACTGTTGAGCAACTGACTGCCCACATGAACCAAGGGGCTCCAACAGTGTCTGCTCAACAACCGTTCAGCTACCTTTGCTGCATGTGCGTCTCCGCAGCAGGCTCCTGGTACATGCACCAATGCTGACTGCTGTTCAACGCCACCGAAGACTGGACTGCGCACGCCAATATCGCAAGTCAACGTCCACTGAGTGGCGACAGGCGGCATTTTTAATCATGTTTTATATTCCCTCGGACAGATGACCGTTAACTACTCGGAAGGGTCCATGCTGGGGGTGGGAGCGTTATGCTCTGGGAAATGTGTTGTTAAACATTAAGTGATTATCTAGGAGCCGAGCGATGTGGCACAGTATTAAGACATTGAGCTCGCATTCGGGTCATGTTGGGTCAAATCACCGTTTAGTTTCTGTAGTTCCCTAATGCCAGCACGGTTCCTTTGTAAGGGAAGGACTTCCACCTGTGCTCCATCTCTACTGGTCAGTCGACAAAGGGACGCTAAACGAACACCTAATTTTCTTTCTTCTTTTTTAATAACAAAGAAGCATCGTCTTTTCTTCTTCCAGAATTTGCTAATCCACCTTCGACACAGATTTCACACTCGATAAACAATTCTTGAATGAGAAAATTACCAAAATCTTAGATTTTTTGAAACAACTAAAAGCAGAATGCCAAAAACAATCATTATTCATAAGAATACAGTCCTCTTAGACGTGGAGAATCTGCGTCATATTTTCTAGGTCTGGGAGAAAAAAGGCTACGATGTGAACAAAGAAACATATAATCCATTCCCAAACCTGCTTTGAGTGGTACTAGGGAGCAGAAATCAGCAATACACTGTAGTTCTCCAGTCACTGTCCAGATTTGTAACTTTTTACAGTTGTGTAGTCTTGTTTAATATCGTTTGGAGCTGTCAAGGCCCAGGTGCTGGCACGTGTGAAACTCATCTCGGACGGTCAATATAAATGCTCGCTCCAATGCAATATCTCTGTCACACATGCTCGATCGTTCGTCATCTTCAGAGAAACTTTCAAGTAGACAAGTCGTTTGTCAGCCCCGGTCCGCCCCTTTCCCTGGAACCCGCTTCTCAACCTACCGACACTCATGCGCCAGCAGGGTGAGGGAGGCGGTGGGTGGGGGGGGGGCACAGAGGGAGAGAGAGGGGTTGGCCTGAAGCCCCGCATACCCCCTAGAGGATAGAATACGCCGGTAAAAATTTTTAAAAATCATTCAGGCGAAATTGCTTAAGAAAATGTCAAGGTCACAGAAAACAGATTCACTTAAACGAATGCGAAAATGGAGTAATCCTCTTACACAGTTAACAGTCATCTGTGGGTTACTAGACGCCGAGGACTGCGTAAAACTGTTATCCTGACCAGTGCGTTTTCAGTAGATGTATCAAATGGCTCTGAGCACTATGGGACTTAACTTCTGAGGTCATCAGTCCCCTAGAACTAAGAACTAATTAAACCTAACAAACCTAAGGACATCACACACATCCATGCCCGAGGCAGGATTCGAACCTGCGACCGTAGCGGTCGCGCGGTTCCAGACTGAAGCGCCTAGAACCGATCGGCCACACCGGCCGGGGCAAGTTCTATCGGGTCACAGAGGACGGTGGTGTACGTTGACTAGAACAGTATCAGCCTTCATTCTTGATTTTTTTGCAGATATGGGTTCAGTGTGGATGTCATGTGATGCAAACACCTAGGAGGAAAACGTGTGCGCATATAAAATACAATAACGTCATAAATTTGTACTCACAACGTAGGTGTGATTTTATATGGACACTTATTATTAAATTTACTCGTGTATTCATTCATTCATTTGTAAATCTATGCATTCCAAAACAATATAAAGAGAATGTAGACAACGATAGCAAATTTGCGACGTTCAGACCCAGTTTTATATCATGCGGTTTTATATCATGCGGTTCTGCATTTTTTAACTTTCTTGGCAAGCCGACGACGTACATAATGAACATGTATTACAAATGCCGGCCGCGGTGGTCTCGCGGTTCTAGGCGCGCAGTCCGGAGCCGCGCGACTGCTGCGGTCGCAGGTTCGAATCCTGCCTCGCGCATGGATGTGTGTTATGTCCTTAGGTTAGTTAGGTTTAAGTAGTTCTAAGTTCTAGGGGACTGATGACCACAGCTGTTAAGTCCCATAGTGCTCAGAGCCATATTTTTTTTTTTTTTTTGTATTACAAATTTGTCCTTCGTCGCCTCTGAAAAGTAGTTCTGGCAAAGGGACTACACCAAACTAAGAATTCCGACCTCTGAAGTATCAGAAGAAATTTTCAAGGAGGAATAAATGATGTCGTAGGGATGTCTCAGTATGATACAAAGGAGTAGTGTTCCACTATTTACCTCACAGAACTATTTTTTTTTATGGTCATCGGTCCCTTGGCTTACACACTGTTTAATCTATCTTCAACTAACTTACGCTAAGGACAACACACACACACACCCATGCCCGAGAGTGGATTCGAACCTCTGACGGGAGTAGCCGCGCGAACCGTGGCAAAGCGCCCTAGACCGCACGGCTACCCCGCACGGTACATAACTATTCAACTATCTATGGAGCAGTATGTTTTGATCTTTGTAGGCTGTCTGGTGGCGATGCTCCGTAATGACAGAAAATTATAACACTTATACGCAGCGTCCAAGAAAGAACTATCATAAGAAATGGCTTGTTCCCTCATTTGTAAGGACCACCATTCTCTTTTAATGCAGAACGTGTGTGTGTGTGTGTGTGTGTGTGTGTGTGTGTGTGTGTGTGTGTGTGAGGAAGTGGAGGGAGGGGATTATACATGAAAATGAAAAACAAGAACTCCATCAACAAGTAAATTCGTCAAATATACGACGCGTACATGCCAAATGACATTTCGTTTTTTACCTTTGAGTAAAAATCAAAAACTATGTTGTTTCAGAGGCAAAACAAACTGCATAGTGGTAAATCAAGTAAACTGCTAGGCCTCATTTGAAGGATCTGTCAAGGAATCCGTCTAAAGAGAAATAGGGATTAGCAGGGAAAACCTGAAACCGAGTGAGAATTTGAGACAAACTGGTCCAGAATTTTAGTCCAGGAGCTTAACAATTTTGCATCATCACTCGAACTAATGAGTGATTTTGAAATCCACGCGTCAGATTCTCGCAAGATGGTTCGTAAGACAAGACGTTAATTACTGTGGGTGCTAGATTCACATAATATGAGTCATCCTTGTTGATACAGTACATTGCATAAAATTTATCCTGAGGATCATGATTTCTTCCATCTCCCCCCCATGCAGCATTTTCCGGCATTCTGATCCAGACACAAACTTCACTTTTAAGAAAACCCCTGTTCCTGAACCTAGATGAGAAACTGAAACAAAAGATACTTATTGGCACTCAGTAAAAAGAAAATATAGGAGCGGAAATAACAGTGACGACAGACGACAACAGAATGCAGCCAACAACAATGACATGACAACAGAAAAACGATCGAACGGTCCAGCACATAAATGTATGTGCGAGACTGCGTCGACTGTTTTCATTCGGTTGCTCCCATCACTAAAACCAAGACAGCGTACTACACGCGTTACATTTTAAAAGCCATCGGCAAAGATAACCAAACTGTACATAATTACATATGGGATCTAGTGCCTACTATTTGTTGCAGCGGCAGATTTTTCTCAGATAATAGAGTCAGTCATCGAGAAAGTATTGTCGGATAAAATTGTAGTAACAATAAATCTGCGTGAATTATCAACAATTTGCGAAGACGGAAACTATATCTTAATGCAGAAAAAGTACAGTTATGCATTTCAGTAGATATAAAAATGTCGTAGCCTTAGGTAATGACTGAAGATAAGAGCTAGTGACATAGGCATAAAATTCCTAACGATGTGTGGGGATACAAATTGGGCAGGGCAGAGCTATGGATGAAACAAAGGTGAGACATAGATTTATTGGGAGGATACAGAAGAGCTGAGAATTGCCCGTGGAAGTTATTGCTTTCGAAACATTTGCAACTCATTATGAAATACTGTTGAAGTGTGTGTGTGTGTGGAATATATTTCATTGTACCAACCTATGGCATCGAGACTGGACCAGGAAAGGTAGTACAAACCGTCAGTGGTTTTTATATCTTACTGTAAAATGTGGCAGAAACGCTAAGAGATTTCATATGCCAGACACTAGAATAGTATCACTTAAGAGTATTACGTAGATAATTCTTAAAACCTGATTTCCAGACATTAGCAGTCCATTGGTGTCCTCCTTTTCACGTTCAGCCCTTGAATGAAACGGAAAGAAAACTACCCGCCATTACACATTTTAAAGATATTCGCCGTATATACATTGTTTAAATGTGTGAATTCCTAAGGGACGCCGAGTATATAAGTAGATTAGCTTAGGTTTAAGAGATCCTATTGCGGAAATTTATTGTTCGTAGCGCCCCGATTCTCCGTCGCTTTAAGAGAGCGCCTACGAAGCTGCTCAGGAACAGAAATAGAACAACGCACGTGCTGTGCTGCTACTTACTTTTCCTCTTTGGAGAGCGGTCTGTGCGACAACGGCTTAAGAATGTGCCTCCCTTATCATTGCCTGTTATCTTCCCATTAACCTCGCCGTGTAACACGCCGACTCTGCGCATGCGTCGCTAGCTTCGCAGCGCTGTGCTACTTCCTGCGAGGCCCTCCAGTTTAATAACTAAGCCCAGTCATACTCTTGCAAAATTGTCCGCGTGTCAGTATTGCGTGCTTTTATCGTCCATATGGCACTTCTGAAAGGGGAAAAAAATTCTTAGCAGTTCGTAATTATTTAAGTATTCGGCTTCCGGCATTTCATTAAATCGCGAACTTTTCACACTAGCGAAATTTATGGACGAAATCGTTATTACTTAGGGCCAAAATTGTACCAGGAAGTGTTCTATCACTGCCCGTGTTGTAAAATCATCATTCTCTGATTAGAGAAGCTGACTACTAATTTTTGTTTCTCGCCCAAATTCTATTTTAAGGCTATATTTGTATTTGTAACACGTTGGCGCAAAAGTTCGTAGCGGTTTCGTTTTGCATGTTTGTATTCCGGTTGCTATGGGTTTATTTTGTGATTGTCGTTTTTTGTTTGTAATTCACAGTTGCTATTTCAATCTACATATGGTCATTTTGTCATTCGGAAATAGTGAGTGGAGCTGTGGGCTCTAGAAAATGGAATACCAAGTGGATAAATCGGAACATGTACGACATATTCGTCTGTTTGAGTTCAGTAGAGGGCTGACAGCAGCGAAAGCGTTTTAAGGAGGGTCGTTTTGACATTAGTGACTCTGCTCGTTCACGGTGACCATCGCGGTTTGATGAAGATAGTTGGTTGTTGTTGTGCTCTTCAGTCCTGAGACTGGTTTGATGCAGCTCTCCATGCTACTCTATCCTGTGCAAGCTTCTTCATCTCCCAGTAACTACTGCAACCTACATCCTTCTGAATATGCTTAGTGTATTCATCTCTTGGTCTCCCTCTACGATTTTTACCCTCCACGCTGCCCTCCATTACTAAATTGGTGATCCCTTGACGCCTCAGAACATGTCCTATCAACCGATCCCTTCTTCTAGTCAAGTTGTGTCACAAATTTCTCTTCTGCCCATTCTATTCAATACCTCCCCATTAGTTATGTGATATACCCATCCAATCTTCAGCATTCTTCTGTAGCACCACATTTCAAAAGCTTCTATTTTCTTCTTGTCCAAACGGTTTATCGTCCATGTTTCACTTCCATTCAGGAACGACTTCCTGACATTTAAATCTATACTCGATGTTAACAAATTTCTCTTCTTCAGAAACGCTTCCCTTGCCATTGCCAGTCTACATTTTATATCCTGTCTACTTCGACCATCATGAGTTATTTTGCTCCCCAAATAGCAAAACTCATTTTCTACTTTAAGCGCCTAATTTCCTAATCTGATTCCCTCAGCATCATCCGATTTAATTCGACTACATTCCATTATCCTAGTTTTGCTTTTGTTGATGTTCATCTTATACCCTCCTTTCAAGACACTGTCCATTCCGTTCAACTGCTCTTCCAAGTCCTTTGCCGTCTCTGACAGAATTACAATGTCATCAGCGAACCTCAAAGTTTTTATTTCCTCTCCGTGGATTTTAATACCTACTCCGAATTTTTCTTTTGTTTCCTTCACTGCTTGCTCAATATACAGATTGAATAACATCTGGGAGAGGCTACAACCCTGTCTCACTCCCTTCCCAACCACTGCTTCCCATTTCATGTCCCTCGACTCTTATAACTGCCATCTGGTTTCTGTACAAATTGTAAATAGCCTTTCGCTCCTGTATATTACCCCTGCCACCTTCAGAATTTGAAAGAGAGTATTCCAGTCAACATTGTCAAAAGCTTTCTCTAAGTCTACAAATGCTAGAAACGTAGGTTTGCCTTTCCTTAATCTAGCTTCTAAGATAAGTCGTAGGGTCAGTATTCCCTCACGTATTCCAATATTTCTACGGAATCCAAACTGATCTTCCCCGAGGTCAGCTTATACTAGTTTTTCCATTCGTCTGTAAAGAATTCGCGTTAGTATTTTGCAGCTGTGACTTATTAAACTGATAGTTCGGTAATTTTCGCATCTGTCAACACCTGCTTTCTTTGGGATTGGAATTATTATATTCTTCTTGAGGTCTGAGGGTATTTCGCCTGTTTCATATATCTTGCTCACCAGGTGGTATAGTTTTGTCAGGACTGGCTCTCCCAAGGCTGTCAGTAGTTCTAATGGAATGTTGTCTACTCCCGGGGCCTTGTTTCGACTCAGGTCTTTCAGTGCTCTGTCAAACTCTTCATGCAGTATCAAAATCCGAAGATAGTTTAAACGCATTAATCCACAATGATCCGCGTCATTGTACTCGAGAACAGGCAAATGTGATGAACTGCGATCATTCCACCGTCGTGCAACATTTCCACGCACTGGAGAAGGTTAAAAAATCAGGTGTATGGGTACCGCATGTTCATATCTGCTTGCTCGTCATCAGTTCCTAGTCTGTATCGTTACTGGTGACGAGAAACAGTGTTTTCATGCTAACAAAAGGAAAAGAAAGGAAAAATGGCTCTGAGCACTATGGGACTTAACATCTATGGTCATCAGTCCCCTAGAACTTAGAACTACTTAAACCTAACTAACCTAAGGACATCACACAACACCCAGCCATCACGAGGCAGAGAAAATCCCTGACCCCGCCGGGAATCGAACCCGGGAAACCTGGCGTGGGAAGCGAGAACGCTACCGCACGACCACGAGATGCGGGCAAAAGAAAGGAATGGTTGAGCCCAAATAAAGCAGCAATTCCCTTTACAAACACCTATGCGCATACACAAGATAATGTTATGCATTCCGTGGAACAGAGACGGTGTGGTGTACTACGAATTGATTCCCCGAGGTGCAGCCATCACTGCTGACGTTTATTGTCAACATCTGAGACGTCTTGCAGGGGCAATCCTAGAACAACGACCAGGAAGACGGCTTGAAGTGAATGATAAAACCAACCTGCATTCTGGTAGACTGAAAAAAAAGCTACAGAGAAGTTGGGTCGGGAAGTCATTCTGCACCCAACGTATTCACTTTGTGCCCTCAGATTTTCATCATTTCGGCTGGTCTCTATCGAACAGTCTTCATGGAACTTCCTTTCCGGACAAACATGCACTCCGAACATGGCTCGCCGAGTTTTTCACCACAAAACGTGATTTGTACAGTCGCGGAATCGAAAATGTACCCCAGCGTTGGCAGATTGTTGTAATAATGAAGGTGAATATATTATTGATGGCTAAAGTCTCTGTTATGTGTATCTGTTGTGTTTATTAAACTTTCGGAAATACGCTACGAAGCTAGGCACCAACCCAATAGATTTGTCCCTACTATACAAAACATTTTCCTTTAACACTTACCGTGTCACAATGTTATTGTGATTCTGTCAGATCAATAACTAAGACGAGAGGAACAAATATTTACCATCGACTTTCTATGGACGCAACACTCGTTCCTATAGAATTTCGTTGGTAGGCGGTATGCTAAAATATGAGGATATCACGCGATTACGGCGTCCAGCGACGTCCCAGATCGGAATATCGATGGAGAATTTTCTAATTCCCTTTTAAAGTGTATTGTAATGATGCAAATATCTGCAACAACTGACAAATAGCTGTATCAAACAGCTTATCGTTAATGGCACTGCATCAGTGCTACGACCATACAAAGAGGTGTTCACGACTTTCCAAAACCACATAGTTTACGGCAGTCTATCCGGTTTTTCTGCTACCTTATTTATAAAACTGTCGTACTGCCGTATTTTGAACGATGTAGGAAAGATGTCTAAAGCAACAAAAACTGTATAGTATTCTGTATTGGCATATACGCATATAAAGTTAAGCAGAAACTTATTTTTCTGTTAAGTATTCAAATGGCTCAAATGGCTCTAAGCACTATGGGACTTAACACCTGAGGTCATCAGTCCCCTAGACTTAGAACTACTTAAACCTGACTAACCTAAGGACGCCACACACATCCATGCCCGAGGCAAGATTCGACCTGCGACCGTAGCAGCAGCGCGCTTCCGGACTGAAGCGCCTAGAACCGCTCGGCCACAACGGCCGGATCTGTAAAGTGATATGACGTCCGACAACTAGTTGTTTGGCCAGTGCGTTAAGACAAAGCTAACAGAAAGTTTTTTACAGATGATAATAAGATATTGTAGCTTTAAACAAAAGTCTGTTTTACAGGTTTACGGTGACAAGTGCAAGGTGTTTTGCCAGAGCTTCTGGATCCACTACCTCACTCCCTGAAATTAGAATAACGATTCCTAAGGCTTTGGTCGAAGATGTAATTGCTTGAATCGTGGAGCTATCTTCCAGTGTTACTTGGTTTTACAGGTGTTGCACTACCGTTTCTGTACTGTAGTGGTGGCGTTGTTATGATGACTCATTGTGTATCACTTTCTGCCTTATATCATTGACGTAGAGTGAAATCTTTCCTGTTGTGTCTGTTTCGAATGTCTATATTTCTCGCCGTGAGCAGCAGTTTCGGTACCTTTATTCCTCTTGTTGCTAACCGTGTATTTAAGTTTAAGAATCGGTTCATTACGAACGTCGTAATTTCTCAGACTCGGAAAGAAGCAGAGGAGATTACGATCGTTGAATTAACGGCACGAATCATGGCCTGCGTTGCACAAAGTGATTACGGAAATAAAACGAAACATCTGCCAGGATGCCTGCTCCGGAATTCGAACCACTTTTCGCCCGATTACGAATTCAGCGCACTGCCGCTGCGCCAAGTCAGTATTCAACATACGTATACTTGTCAATGAACTGTGTTATTGGAGGACGCGTCCAATTCCCTCATTACGAATACACCAACCACTGGACAAGGGCGCAAACGATATCGGTCTCCTCAAGTAGGTATGCTCTCAGCAGGAATATTTCATTGAATGCTTGAGTTTGTATAAATAACTTAGGGGGAGGGGGGGGCTCGGCTCTGAGCACTATGGGACTTAACATCGGTGGTCATCAGTCCCCTAGAACTTAGAACTACTTAAACCTAACTAACCTAAGAACATCACACACATCCACGCCCGAGGCAGGATTCTAACCTGCGACGGTAGGAGTGGCGCGGTTCCGGACTGAGCGCCTAGAACCGCTAGACCACCGCGGCCGGCGGGGGGGGGGGGGGGGGGGAGGGGGGGGAGATGGATGACGCTGGAGTCGTCGTCCGATGATGTACCATTGTACATCTGTAGACGGATCTGGTGATCGAGCAGGCCAAGACAACATGTCGACATTCTGCAGAGCATGTTGGATTAAAACAGCGTTATGTGCGCGAGCGTTATCCTGTTGGAAAACATTCTTTGGAATGCTGTTCGTGATTGGCAACAGAACACGTGGAATCATCAGATTGATGTACAAATTTGCACTCATGGTGTGTAGGACAACAATGACAGTAATCCTGATGTCATACGAGATTGCACCGCAGACTATAAATCCAGATGAAGGTCCAGTGTGTCTATCATGCAGACTAGTAAGTTGCAGGCCCTCAATTAGCCACAACCAACAGACGGTCATCACTGGCACTGAGGCAAACCAGCTTTCATTACAACTCCACACTGTCCGCCATTGAGCTCTCGCTTGACACAACTGAAATGGAATATACGCTACAGGGCGTCTGACTCGGAACTGTCTTCAAAGTAACCGATTTGCAACAGTTCGTTTTGTCACCGTGGTGCCGACTGCTGCTCAGATTGCTACTGCAGATGCAGTACGATGCGCCCAGAGCCATACGTCGAACACAATGGTCTTCCCTCTCGGTAGTACTACGTGGCCTTCCTTAGCCCGGTCATCTTGCGACCGTATATTCTCGTGACCACCGTTGCCAGCAATCACGTACAGTGGCTACATTCCTGCCAAGTCTTTCTGGTATACTACAAAAGGGATATCCAGCTTCTTGCAGCCCTATTACACGACCTCGTTCAAATTCAGTGAGGTGTTGATAGGGGTGTCTTTGTCGCCTTAAAGGCATTCTTGACGAACATTAACTCACCATGTCCGGTCTCAAAGGTAAATAATCCTGATCTGTATAAATGACCTGGGTGACAATCTGAGCAGTGCCGATGGTACTGTTACCGACGGCTGTGCCGCTAAAGCGGAGTTACTGAACGCAGTTTTCCGAAATTCCTTCACCAGGGAAGACGAATGGAATATTCCAGAATTTTAAACACGAACAGCTGCTAGCATGAGTTTCTTAAAAGTAGATACCTTAGGGGTTGCGAAGCAATTCAAATCGCTTGATACGGGCAAGTCTTCAGGTCCAGATTGTATACCGATTAGGTTCCTTTCAGATTATGCTGATACAATAGCTCCCTACTTAGCAATCATATACAACCGCTCGCTCACCGATAGATCTGTACCTACAGATTGGAAAATTGCGCAGGTCACACCAGTGTTTGAGAAGGGTAGTAGGAGTAATCCACCGAACTACAGGCCTATATCATTGACGTCGGTTTGCAGTAGGGTTTTGGAGCATATACTGTATTCAAACATTATGAATCACCTCGAAGGGAACGATCTATTGATACGTAATCAGCATGGTTTCAGAAAACATCGTTCTTGTGCAACGCAGCTAGCTCTTTATTCGCACGAAGTAATGGCCGCTATCGACAGGGGATCTCAAGTTGATTCCGTATTTCTAGATTTCCGGAAAGCTTTTGACACCGTTCCTCACAAGCGACTTCTAATCAAGCTGCGGGCCTATGGGGTATCGTCTCAGTTGTGCGACTGGATTCGTGATTTCCTGTCAGGAAGGTCGCAGTTCGTAGTAATAGACGGCAAATCATCGAGTAAAACTGAAGTGATATCAGTTGTTCCCCAGGGAAGCGTCCTGGGACCTCTGCTGTTCCTGATCTATATAAATGACCTGGGTGACAATCTGAGCAGTTCTCTTAGGTTGTTCGCAGATGATGCTGTAATTTACCGTCTAGTAAGGTCATCCGAAGACCAGTATCAGTTGTAAAGCGATTTAGAAAAGATTGCTGTATGGTGTGGCGGGTGTCAGTTGACGCTAAATAACGAAAAGTGTGAGGTGATCCACATGAGTTCCAAAAGAAATTCGTTGGAATTCGATTACTCGATAAATAGTACAATTGTCAAGGCTGCCAATTCAACTAAGTACTTGGGTGTTAAAATTACGAACAACTTCAGTTGGAAAGAGCACATAGATAATATTGTGGGGAAGGCGAGCCAAAGTTGCGTTTCATTGGCAGGACACTTAGAAGATGCAACAAGTCCACTAAAGAGACATCTTACACTACACTCGTTCGTCCTCTGTTAGAATATTGCTGCGCGGTGTGGGATCCTTACCAGGTGGGATTGACGGAGGACATCGAAAGGGTGCAAAAAAGGGCAGCTTGTTTTGTATTATCACGTAATAGGGGAGAGAGTGTGGCAGGTATGATACACGAGTTGGGATGGAAGTCATTAAAGCAAAGACGTTTTTCGTCGCGGCGAGATCTATTTACGAAATTTCAGTCACCAACTTTCTCTTCCGAATGCGAAAATATTTTGTTGAGCCCAACCTACATAGGTAGGAATGATCATCAAAATAAAATAAGAGAAATCAGAGCTCGAACAGAAAGGTGTAGGTGTTCGTTTTTCCCGCGCGCTGTTCGGGAGTGGAATGGTAGAGAGATAGTATGATTGTGGTTCGATGAACCCTCTGCCAAGCACTTAAATGGGAATTGCAGAGTAATCATGTAGATGTAGAACACTCACGATCGTTACAGCCTGTATATAAAGCAAACCTGGTTTCAATCCTCATAGTGGCGCTACTAGCGCCGCTCTTACGCGACTGGTGCTAAATCTGAATAGACATTATCTTTCGTGCGTAGAAACACGCATATCAACTTTCGTTTATGTCGCACAACTCCTTCTTCGTGTAGTTACTTTTTTCCGTCAGTGTATTATAAGTGTTTACAATTCCACAGTTTCTCCAACGTAACTGCTTAACACTGTTGATTGAACACAATACTGTTGCAGTACTAACACAAAAAATGCGAATTATTTCGTGAGGCATGTCCCGAGGTAGTTATTTCTTCCCAGATACGGAATAAGAAGTTGCTCTGTTCCCTGGTTTATTTAATCGAAATTAAATTCAGTGGAGGGATTAATACAGAAGACTGGCGCTTCCGTTGCTGTTTACAGGAAACGAGTGTCGGATCTACTGTTCCGAAAGAACGCATTTGCACGCCTTCTCTTGTTCTTTCTCTCATCTCTGGCGCCTGTGCTACCCCTTTTGTTACAACTTGGCAAAAAAGCGACGTCAGCTCCGTCTCTAATGATCGCGCCGTCCATGGGACGTCAGGCGCCTCTGCCAACCGCAAAAAAAAAGATAAACCTGGTGCCGGCCTAAGGAGTTGATGCTGACATGGAGAGTACAGAGCCGGCGGCGCGTGTTCTGCCGGAAGGGCTGGCTGCCACTGCCGCCCGCCACACGTGACTGTGTTGCTGATATGTGCCGCCTTCGCCGTCCCTCATCGATTCATCTGTCGGATAACCGACCGCCTCCCCCTCCCTCCCCCAACGTCTAGATTTATGGCAGTTTTCACTCCGCGGTCGAGGTACGTAGCTAAACCCAGTTCTGCATATTTCTCTGTAGAATATTTCAGGAATAACAGTAAATGTTCCAGGAGATAAGAATAAGGATAATGTCCCGTAAAAATGTACTCTACATGTGCACATAATTTCCAGTGCCTATCTTTTTATACTTTCTAGAATGTTATGAATGATAAAAATTTCACAATTAGGTCAAAAGTACTCCTGATCAAAGTTTAACTTGAATTATTCAACGACTTCACACGTAATTTAAACGAATTCTTTCAGTGGCATGTGTGTCCATTTTGATATTGTGGACGGTATGATTTGGCGTAGCTGTTAAACATTTGAATCGTTTGCAGAAGTAACAGAGGTTGAATCTCATTGGGTCACTGGATTTAGTGTTATTAATGTTACAATTATTACATTGTTACTATTATATTATTATTATTATTTGTGATGAAGCACATTAGGACTACGATAAATACTTAAAGATGGGCCTTTGCCTCCCTTTGTGCACATATTTCTTTCATTCTCTTCCTATGGGCTTCCTTTCTGTCTTCAAATCACGTTATTCGAGTCTTCTTGCTTGGTTTTCCTACTTGCTTAATTTGTCATTTGCGAATTTTGGACCTGAATGTTTCGTGGTTTCGGACATTCTTTAATATAATTCCTGCCAGTTTCAAATCAGTTTTGATCCGGCTAGATAGTTTCATCGTGTCCGTTTTAGCTTTACTCTCTTTGTCAAGGAATTTGACTATTTTTTTTAAAGTATCTCTCGGTACATTCTTTTAATTTGTCTACAGACTACAGAAACTTAACCTTTATTTTCTAATGTCACTATCGATATTTGTGAATTGTTTGATTTTCTGTTTGCCTCTGAGCTGGTATTTTTCCACAAGTACTTGGCCCATAATTTTTCTAACGATTTTGCGTCCCTTCTTCTCAAGTGTCTGTTTTCCTGTTCAGAATTTGTGTTTCTGATCCATAGAGACATTGTGGTTTAATTAATACATTGTAATGTCTTAGATTCGTGTGCTTAGATATACATATTTTGGGCAAGTCGACATACAGTTTCCACTTTTGGCATCTGGTTTTGTTTACTTTTGTTTCAACTCAATTTTTCTGAATGGGGGTTGGGTTGTCTGGGGAAGGAGACCAGACAGCGAGGTCATCGGTCCCATCAGATAAGGGAAGGATGGGGAAGGAAGTCGGCCGTGCCCTTTAAAAGGAACCATCCCGGCATTTGCCTGGAGCGATTTAGGGAAATCACGGAAAACCTAAATCAGGATGGCCGGACGCGGGATTGAACCGTCGTCCTCCCGAATTTCTGAATGGTTTCATCAAGATATTTAAATTGTGGAACTTATTAAATTTTGTCATATTTCGTCTCCATGAACTCTGGTGCATGTGTTTTTATAAAAGATAACTGGAGACAGACTTTCTCTGTCGTTTCTTTCAAGAGTTCAGTCTGGGTTTTGGCTGATGAAGTGTTGTTACAAGTCAAGATTGCTAAATCGTCGGCAAATGCTAGGCATTCTACAAATAAATTGCCTCTGCTTGGAAAATTTTGATGATAGATTTTTGTCTGTGCCTTTCTTGTATCGCTTTATCAAAGGCGCAGTTGAAAAGTAATGGAGACAGGCCATCTCCTTGTCTCACTCCCGTTTTGATTTCGGAAGGATCTGAGATTTCCTCCACTAATTTAACCTTGGAATCCGTGTCTTTTAGTGTCTGTTTTCTGATTGTATGTGTTTGCAGATTTAAAAACTGTTCTTTTAATACTTAGAATTATTATTATTATTATTATTATTATTATTATTATTATTATTATTATTATCATCATCATCATCATTAGTACCACTCGTCACTTTTGGCGAACACCAGGCCTCAGTCATTACCCCTTTCCGTCAGATACGCTAGTCGATTTTTTGAAGTCAGCGCCGTGAGATGGGTCGACGCGGAGATTTGGCAGAATGGCAGATAGGAGCTATCGTGTTTGAAAGCATTCATTACCACATTATCAACCGAGTTGCCCGATTTGTTGGTGTAACAACGCGGACTGTTCAACGTGTCTGCAAGTAATGGTGTGCCACTCACACCCATGTAACATGGTGGAAGAACAGCAGACGTAAAAAGTTTCTAATTGGCAGGAATCGGTTTCAAACCCGACAATAACTGCTGCTGTCAGAGAACACAGGTTCGTTTCAATCGGTTTCCGATTTAACTATGCAAAGAGAACTGCAGGCAATAGCATTTGGAGTACGATACCTCGCAAAAGGCCGTTGCCCACAGCGGCACATAAAGCTGCACGCCATACATGCAAGTTCGAAGGAACATTGAATCGGACTCTTAATAACACAGGTACTGTTGATTCCTATTTATTCGCCAGTACCAGGCCCTGGAGTCTCGACAAATATGTCCTCCGTGGACAGGAGTACGTAATGTACGAGTGCAGGTTGTGACACATGGACGACGACGTATGGAAGTTTGGGTCCGGCAGTGATTGAACCACGGATAGCGGCTAAGGCACTGGTCGTGTCAAGTGGGAAACCCGGGTTAGAGTTCCGGTTCGGCACGAACTTTCATTGTCGTCATTCCAATAAACAGCACGTGGTGATTCACATTAGCGATTTTGAATATATTTTCTGTGCGTAGTGATGTCCAACAAGTCGCAATTTTGCCTCTTCTCAAATGATGCAAAGCGACGAGTGAATCGACAGCCCAGTGTGGCGTTAAAGCCGAAGTGTGTGGTGTGTGTAGTTCAGGTCGGAAGCAGTTCTGTGATGTTTTGGCGGTCCCTGGAAGATCGAGGCTTCGATGTGTTGGAATAAATTAAAAAATAAACTCTTGCTTCTCAACTCCGATATCCTCACCTAAGGTCAGGCGATTGATGAGATGGCTGTAGTAATAGCACAACGCGATATGTACCTCTCCATTCTTGCCAAAATCTAGTTTCTGGTGAGCTGACATGGAACATATAACATAACGTTTTAGGTACGTAACGTCTAGCACAATCACTCAGTCGACCGCTGTGGTCGAGCGGTTCTAGGCGCTTCAGTCCAGAACCGCGCTGCTGCTACGGTCGCAAGTTCGAATCCTGCATCGGGCATGGATGTGTGTGATATCCTTAGCTTAGTTAGGTTTAAGTAGTTCTAAGTCTAGGGGACTGA
Source organism: Schistocerca nitens (assembly GCF_023898315.1). Taxonomy (NCBI): domain Eukaryota; kingdom Metazoa; phylum Arthropoda; class Insecta; order Orthoptera; family Acrididae; genus Schistocerca; species Schistocerca nitens. Next base: position 661,039,414 of record NC_064616.1, on the reverse strand, counting down.
TGACCTCAGATGTTAAGTCCCATAGCGCTTAGAGCCATTCGAACCATTTTTTGAACAATCACTCATTTCACTGGCGATTTCACGTACCATATGACGCTCAGTTTATCTCGTAAGAAATTTCTCAAACTGGTAACAATTATCGTTATGTCTCTGGCATTGTGATATACGGTCAGAAGCTTGTGAAGATGTTTATACCTTTTTCGTACCAACCACATAACAAAGGTAAACTACACTCCACATAATAAATGAAGTACGGGTGCTGATAAGATTCGTGAAGCCATAAGGGCTGCTGAGTGCCACTGAAAGTCACAAGGTAACAACATATTTAATGCAGTGCGTCTGTAACCATTCGGCGACATCCATCAATAGTCTACATACGCGTTATCACGTTCCGTCTGCTCACATATCACACAAAACAAAACGAAGAAACTCTCGTAGGACTGATGTTTAGATACTCCCGGCAACTGAAAAGGACTTAAAATATCGTGTTGTTCCATTGGGACGCATTTCCTTATTTGGGCATAATAACATGAACTCCGCATGACACATCAATTGGTTTGTTAACAAAAATAGGTAACTCGTAAATTCCACATATTTAAACTTCTTCGAAACTAATAATCAGATTTCGGGAAGTGCAACGCGGTTGGTATTGCATCTGAAATCTGCGATACTACTAGTAAAAGAGTACTATAACAGCCGTTGAAGAAGCTAAGTTGATACATATACGTAACACATTCTTTCCTCGGACAATTTAGTTTGAAAAAATAAGAAATTTGTTGTGGGACATCGTGGAATATTCCCATTTCAGCCTCTATAGTTTCATGAAGTTCTGGCAGGTGGCGCCTATAACGAAGGAGCGTTCCAAGCAGAGACCTGTCATTGAGTTTCTTTTGGCGAAAAACCAGGGCATTGTAGATATTCATAGGCGCTTGCGGAATGTCTACGGAGACATAGCAGTGGCCAAAAGCACGGTGAGTCGTTGAGCGAGCGTCTGTCATCATCGTAACAAGATCGCGTAGACTGCGCGATCTCGTGCGCGCCGTCCGGCCGCACACAGCTGTGCTACCCACAGGACATTGAAGACACAACTTCAGCGCGTTCGTCGCCACAAGAATGCTCACGGACTTCTCCTTCTCCATGACAACGTAAGGCCTCACACAAATCTGCTCACCCGAGAGGAGCTCACAAAAGTTCATTCGACTGTTCTTCCTCATCCGTCCTCCAGCCTGGGTCTCACATCTTCCGACTTGCATCTGTTTGGCCCAATGAAGGATGCACTCTCCGGGAAGCAATACGTGGATGATGTGGTGACTGCTGGTGCAGCAAGACGTTGGCTCCGACGTCGACCAATAGAGTGGTACCATGCGTAAAGCTTTGTAGGGAAAAGAGTGGGGAATCATTTTGTGTGTTCGAATCCTGAATGAATGAACCAACTTTCAGAACAAAATGTGTTGCATTATTTAATGAAAACCCCCGTATCTCTGTGATGAATATAGATATGACGTGCAACTACAGACTGAAGTGACAAATGTAATGGGTAGTTATGCACAAGTACAGTTGGCCATAGCATCGCGTGCACAAGGTATAAAAGGGCAATGCCTTGGCTGAGCCGTCATTTGTATCAGGTGATTCATGTGGTAAGGTTTCTGGCGTTATTATGGCCGCGCGATGTGAATTAACAGACTTTGAACGCGGAATGGTAGTTGGAGCCAGACGCACGTTTCGGAATTCGTTAGGAAATTCCCTATTCCGAGTGTCAAAAGTGTCCCGAGAATACGAAATATCAGGCATTAACTCTCACCACGGACAACGCAGTGGTCGACGGCCTTCACTTAACGACCGAGAACAGGAGCGTTTGCGTAGAGTTGACAATAATAGTGGGGGAATGCCAACAGGAAAGTAACGCTGCTCGAGAAATCAATGAGGGAGTTACGAGGAACATATCCGTTAGGGAAGCGCGGAAAAATTTGGCGTTAATGAGCTATGGCAGAAGACGACCGACGCGAGTACCTTTGCTAACAGCACGACATCGCATGCACCGCCTCTCCTGTGCTCGTGACCACATCGGTTGGACTGGAAAACCTTGACCTGGCCAAATGAGTCCTGATTCCAGTTGGTAAGAACTGATGGTAGGGTTCGAGTGTGACGCCGGTCCCACGAAGCCATGGACCCAGGTTGTCTACAAGGCTCTGTGCAAGCTGTCGGTGGCTCCATAATGATGTGGACTGTGTTTACATGGAATAGACTGAGTCTTCTGGTCCAATTGATCCGATCATTGACTTGAGATGGTTATGTTCGGCTACTTGGCGACCATTTACAGCCATTCATGGACTTCATGTTCCCAAACATTGATGGAAAATTTATGGATGACAACATGTCATTTCACCAGGCCACAATTGTTCACGATTTGTTTGAAGAATATTCTCGACAATTCGACCGAATGATCTGGCCATTCAGATCGTCCGACATGAATCCCATCCAACATTTATGGAACGTAATCGTGAGGTCAGTTCGTGCACAAAATCATATACTGGCAACACTTTCGTAATTATGGATGACTACAGAGGCAGCATTGCTCAATATTTCTCCAGGGGATTTCCAGCGGCCTCTTGAGTCCATGCCAAGTCGAGATTCTGCATCACGCCGAGCAGAAGGAGATCCCACATGATGTTAGGAGGTATCCCATGACTCTTGTCACCTCGGTGAGCTTTTTAGTGAGGACAGAAAATAGAATTCCGGTAGGGATGCAATGAACTGTTTCGGATGTTCAAATGTTTATGAATTCCTATGCGACCAAGCTGCTGCGATCATCGGTCCCTAGTCTTACACACCACTTAAACTAAGTTAAACTAATTATTGCTAAGAACAACACACACAACCCTGCCAGAGGGAGGACTCGAACCTCCGGCGGGAGTGATCGCACAATACGTGACATGGCGCCTCTGACCGTGCGGCCGCTCCGCACGGCGGTTTCGAAAATACCTGAGGTAAACAGATGAGCGAAATTACTTTGTATTAAATCTGTATTATGTCTATGCGGGAGACGTTTCAATTTAATATTTCTGCAGCAATTACACTCACATCGTGATTGTAAGACCAAGCAAGTGTCAAACTATTAGAATTTGCATCTTGCAAGGAACACAAGTGTCATTCAACAGCAGGCTTGTAGTGACAAAGATTAAATAGAAGCTCTTAATAAATTCAGCAGCGTGGGCTGCGCTTCGAGGCGCAAAACTGGGCAATAGGAAACGTGTATCCCGGTTTCAATATACCTCGTAATTTCCAAGGCCTTAATTAGCTACGCAGCTGAAGGACACTTACGGTCTACTTATACTGGACGAACACTCTAATGCAATAGGAGTTATTGTCGTCGTTATTGTTGTAGCTGCCCTTGCAGTTACGATGATTTTCCGTTATAAGGGGCTGTCCAGTTGTCCTAAGTACTAATCGTAACATTCGCAGCTTGGCACGGCATGGTGCGGGGCGCAACAGATGCTGCTGGCAGAGTAATAACGTAACTGTGTCGCATAGTCGTGGCGTGCGTGCGTGTGTGCGTGTGTGTGTGTGTGTGTGTCGTAGCGAAGTGTTGCAGGATTACTGCGAACAATGCTCACTCCTCACCATGTCTGGCATTATTCTACATGCAAATGTGACTTCAAACAACTATCGCTCGACTAACGATGCTGCATCGCTTCACCCTTAGACCTAATGTTGTGAGCCTGGCTACGGTACCCGACACATCAATGTTTTATTGTGATCCTGTAAGTGTAAATATGCCTTTACAGCCCACAAATTACATTAAAGCAGCGGCAGAGCACTTCCTATTGGAATTAGTTGAACATTTTTATTAATTCACAGATCCTTTTCTGTTAAAGGAATTTTCTGTGTGCTTCTGTACGTCCCATAAACTCTCTAATCTTATCACTATGGTGTATATGAAAAAGGAAATTAATGAGAAAGAAGGGATTACTTCTTAGAATCCTGCGTGGAAACAGACTCTCGAAATTGTTAAAAGCGTCCGTTGACGCAATATACGATACAATTCTCGGAAAGCCTCCCAGTGGAGTCGCTTGAGAATCCCCGTTACGCTCGTGTCCCGATCATTAGAAAAAACATTTTTATTCGTGGAAGACATCTTTGAACTTTCAGTTTCTTCAGTCCTTCTGACTTAGTAATAGCCCCCAAAGAGACCAGCAAAATTCAAACTAAGGCCGTATTGATGTCTTGAGAGCTTCCTCAAAATTCTCCGAAGGAATGTCAGCGGGGAATTTGTCTTTCTCGTTTTAACATTCATGTGAACTCAAATATTATATGACTTTGAAAAATCGCACGAACGTATGTGCCCGATGTGTGACCAGCGATTAATTAGCCAAAGCTGAACTTTTACATCTACATGGATACTCTGCAAATCACATTTAAGAGCCTGGCAGAGGCAGGTTTCTACCGTGCATGATATTAAATTAAAAAATGTGGTCTTGGTCAGTAGCGTCTAATGAAAGTTTCTTTCATAACTTCATCAACGTCACAACACCGACCCTTTAGCTAAATAGTTATTTCAGTACGAATTTATCAGCAATATCTCCATCGAAGACGTTAACGTAAAACAGCTATTGCTACCTTATCACCATAGATAAAATTACGGATTTACATTCAAGATTTTGATTTCAGAGCTCTGGAAGTTGTTTCACATATTGAGAAACTCGGCGTGCAGAAAACACGTTAAAAGAAGAGGAGCGCCCCACTTACTAGAGAGTGGCTATGATGGTATTACAGGAAGAAACGAGAACATACTCAAACTTGGCCCTCACCCACGGTCAGCGTGGTTTGTCGTATGCAGCATCCCAAGAAGTATTTTTGCACACTCTCAACGTTTGTTACGGCGGTATTTCTTCACTAATTAGTTCGAGTGTAAAGCGAAGAAAGGCAATGATTAATCTTCCACCACATAGTATCCTGGTTTAAATTACCATCGACATCAGGATCAGTGTGGACTAGTTTCTAATTAACGTCTCTTTCATGAGAAAAAGCAATCGTGTGGTTTGTTGTTGTAACATAAACCTCGGTGAAAACTGACGTTATAACTCTGACCATGAATGTTAACTGAAAATATTTCGATTCTGACTTACGTGTTCCTCAGGTTTTTGTTTATTGATAATGCTACCAGTGAAATTAAATTCTCAAATACTACTGCGTGTGTGTGTGTGTGTGTGTGTGTGTGTGTGTGTGTCTTGGATTCCTCGTGCTAACAAAGGACAAAGGAGAGACTCGTACTGTGGTTTATTAGAGACCAATGTTAAACATGGAAACGTGTAAGAATTTTGTAATTGTTATTTGTTGACATAAACAGCCTGATAATGTACGGTGCGATACAAAGGAAACAAGGTTATACCAAGGGCGTTAATAATTGGTTGGTTCAAATGGCTCTGAGCACTATGGGACTTAACTTCTGAGGTCATCAGTCCCCTAGAACTTAGAACTACTTAAACCTAACTAACCTAAGAACATCACACACATCCATGCCCGAGGCAGGATTCGAACCTGCGACCGTAGCGGTCGCGCGGCTCCAGACTGTAGCGCCTAGAATCTCTCAGTCAGTCCGGCCGGCCGTTAATAATTAATGCATCACATTTTTTCTCTGCCTATTTCGGTTGAAAAATGCAGAATTTCTTGAGGGACACCGTGGAATATTCCCACTCAGCCGCAATAGTTTCATGAAGCTCCTGTAAGTGGCGGCGCCGTACGTAGCCTTGAAAATGGCGTCTGTCACGGGGCGCGATCCAGTTTCTTTTGGCGAAAACCCAGAGCATCGCAGATACTCATAGCCGACTGCAGAATGTATACGGAGATCTGGCAGTGAACAAAAGCACAATGATTCGTTGAGTAAGGCGTCTGTCATCTTCGCGAACAAGGTCACTCGAACCCGTCCGATCTCCACCCTACAGCCCGGATACTGCATAATTCGGCTTCCATCTGTTTATCCCAATGAAGTATGCACTCCACGGGAATCAATAAGCGGATGATGAGGATGTTATTGATGCAGCAAGACATTGGCGCCGACGTCGACGAGTCGAGTGGTTCCACGAGGGCACACAGGCCACACTCCCAGTAAGGTGACGCAAGGCCGTCGCATTGAACGGAGAGTATGTTGAAAAATAAGGGTTTTGTAGGCAAAAGAGTTGGTAATAAAATGGTGTACTAGAATCCTGAATAAAACCAACATGCTTTCGGAAGAAAAAAAATGTTGCATTACTTATTGAACGCCCCTCGTTGTTTAAAGTCTCGCGCATTTGGCCTCACTCTCTTCCATAATAAGATCTTTCTGCTTGGAATCCCTGAAGTTTTCGTTACGTTTATTTTTTTATTTTTATTTTATTTTATTTTATTTTTGACTCCACATTCCATGGCCTCAATAGCTCCCTTCTTTTCTACGACAGTCACACAGCTGAACTTGTTTGAGGTTAATTTCACAACTGATTTATTTACTGTAGTACGTTATGTATTCATGAATGAACAAAGGAGTGTTGCGAACAGTTGAATGACAGAACAGTTACCGAAACAAAAACAATTCAAATTGCCAAGGGATAAATAGCCATTGACTTCGGATTGTAGTGTGTTTGCGGACGGCCTTGTCATGACAATCACTACGATTAATCCACAGTATCGAGAGGTACACACATAAAAAAAAGATTAGCATCACCTTCGTTCCGAGAGTTGCGGAACATGTACAGAAAACTGGATTAGAGATCAGCATAAACATCATTTCCGCCCTTTTTATTGATCGTGAAAACCGCACATTGCGTGTTGTACCATCGTACAGCGAGACCTTCAGAGGTGGTGGTCCAGATTTCTGTACACAACGGTACCTCTAATACCCAGTAGCACGTCCTCTTACATTGGTGGATGCTTATATTCGTCGTGACATACTATCCACAAGTTCATCAGGGCATTGTTGGTTCAGATTGTCCCAAACCTCAAGGGCGATTCGGCGTAGATCCCTCAGAGTGATTGGTGGGTCACGTCGTCCATAAACAGCCCTTTTCAATCTACCCCATGCATGGTCGATCGGGTTCATGTGTGGAGAACAGCTATTTTGAAGGAAGTCATTCACAAGATGTGCACGATGGGGGCGCGAATTATCGTCCGTGAAGACGAATGCATCGCCAACGCTGCCAATATGGTTGCACTGTCGGTCGGAGGCAGGCATTCACGTATCGTACAGCCGTTACGACGCCTTCAGTGGCCATCAGCGGCGTACGTCAGCCCCACATAATGTCACTCAAAAACCGCAGTGAACCTCCACCTGGCTGCACTTTCTGCACAGCGTGTTAAGGTGTTCAACCTGACCGGGTTGCCTCCAACCGACGATTGTTTGGTTGAAGGCATATGCAACACTCATCGGTGAAGAGAACGTGATGCCAATCGTGAGCGGTCTATTCGGCATGTTGTTGGGCCCATCTGTACCACGCTGCATGGTGTCGTGGTTGCAAAGGTGGACCTCGCCATGGACGTCGGGAGTGAAGTTGCCCATCATTCAGCCTATTGCACACAGTTTGAGTCGTAACACGACGTCCTGTGGCTGCACGGAAAGCATTATTCAACATTGTGGCGTAAGTAGCGGTCATCCACTGCAGTAGTAGCCCTTGGGTGGCCTGAGCGAGGCAAGTCATAGACAGTTCCTGTCTCTCTGTATCTCCTCCATGTCCGAACAACATCGCTTTGGTTCACTCCGAGACGCCTGGACACTTCCCTTGTTGAGAGCCCAACCTGGCACAAAGTAGCAATGCGAACGCGATCGATCCGCGGTATTAACCATCTAGGCATGGTTGAACTACAGACAACACGAGCCGTGTACCTCCTTCCTGGTGGAATGACTAGAACTGATCGGTTGTCGGACCCACTCCGTCTAACAGGCGCTGCTCATGCATGGTTGTTTACATCTTTGGACGGGTTTAGTGACATCTCTGAGCAGTCAAAGGGACTGTGTCTGTGATATAATATCCACCGTTAACGTCTATCTTGAGGAGTTCTGGGAACCGGGGTGATGCAAAACTTTTTTTGATGTGTGTATAAGATTTCTTCGATTTGTCGAGAAATTGCGTCTGTCGATATTCGAATTAGCAATTTTTTTAAAAGAGAAAGGGAAGGTTGGGGGGCGTGTATAGTTGGAAGATTGTGAGATAGCAATTACATTTGAAGGTTACGATTGTACAGATACTTTATCATTCATTAACACTTCTTTTGGATTTAGTTTACCCCAAGTAAAACGGTCCCACTGCATTTAAGTTTTGGCAAATTTTTGTAACTGACCAGTAAGAAAAAACTGTCTAAGTTGCAAAATTAGCGTAAGCTTTATTAATGCGTCGTAAATAATCTACAGTTTGGGTTGCACCTTCAGCGAAGCCACGCAGCTGTGTTTAGATAGGGTCAGGCCAATCTCACGTAGTGTGCACACTTACGGTCATGTATTCACGGCCACTACAATGTGTCAGGTTTGAAACTGTGGCCCTATTTAAGCATAGCTGCATGGCTTCGCCGAAGGTGCACACCAAAATTTCGACTACTTATGACTAATGCGTTACGCAGAGTTTCTATACATATCTGAAATATGTCTCAAAAAGGCGAAAAGCGTGAAAAAAGCTTACGCTATTTTCGCAACCTTGACTGTGTTGTCGTCCTGAAAATATATCACGGTTGCTGAATCATAGCCATAGAGTGGGAGAATTTGTATTACACCACTGAATTTTGCTGTCAGATGACGTTCCTGTCGCCGCAGTCGTCAGTTACTAAGGGCAGGTAGTAGTGACTGAGCTAAATACCCAATCAATTTCTTCCCTCCAGGATCGTCTTTGCCTCTTAACTTTGGACCTTGGGTGTGGCGTGCCCGCAAGCGATAAAAGTGCGATAAAAATGCGATGCAGCAAGGGTTCGTGATCAGTGGTGAGGGTGAGGATCTGATTTTTTTTTCTTTTCCCTTTTTTTTTCCTTTCTAAGTGCGTGCAGATCGAGGCTTCTGATGGTGCGTGGCCCAACGGTCAACCCTGATAACGGCGGAGCGTCTGGTTCACAAGCAGTTTCTGTCTGTCCGACCAAGTGGCTTCTGTTAGTGGGCATCCTAGCGTGGTTTGGAGCCGACGGCTACTTGGAGTTGTTTTTGACCGGTTCAACGCTAGCCGAGGCTCCCCAGTCTCTTGGCGTCTTAAGGAGCGGAAGAATAGCCCCGTCGTGCCCAAGCTAAGTGAATTGCCTTTACCTCTAGCCTCTCCCCCTCTTTTACCTTCTGGTGGTTTTTGTGTTACCTTTGCGAATGATCAATCCTGCTGCAATAAGGTTATTTGCTATAACTGTTTACTGAAGGCTGCTATCTCGCCTGACCCACCCTCTTTTAAAATAGTTGTTTATTGCTAATGAAAAACCTGTTCTTGGTTTCAGTGTATGAAACATATTTTACAATTAAGGGAAGTTGTGTATGAGATATTATCCTAAATTTATTTAGTGAAGTTAACTGTCTGCTATTGTCCATTTAGTGATCTTGCCTAGAATCAATGGCAGCTGTGTATGAGGAATTTTGCTAAGCTTGCTCAGTGCGTTAAGCGGGTGATTCCCCACAAAAAAAGAAAAAAAAAACTGTACCGGGTTGTTTAATAAGAAAACTGGTAAAGCTGTTTATTGAAAGCTGCTGTCTTGCTTGTCTCCCTTTAAATATCGTTGTTTGCTGGTTATAAAAATCTGTAATTCTGATTTCAGTGTAATGACGGGTGTTTTTTGTAATTAAGGGAAGCTGTATACGAGAAATTATCCTAAATTTCAGAGCATTTGGCTTACTGTAAGTGTGCACTAAGAGATTACCGAGTTTAGTTCCGTAAGACTGTTTACTGGAGGCTGTTGTCTTACCTGCATCCCTTTAAATATTATGGTTTGCTGTTTATTTTAAAGAGGAACTGTTCTTGCTTTCAACGTAATGGCAGCTGTTTTAGTAATTAATTGCAGCTGTGTCTGAGACATTCATCTAACTTCTGTGTGATCTTAGCCCTGCAGCAGACTATTCAGTAAGCATTTGTTGGTTGTTGAATATCTGTACCATAATATGTGTTTGATAGTAATTAATTAAAATTGTGGTAACAGTTTAATTAGTATTTGTTCGGTATTGTATTTTATTTGGTTCATTTGATTATTTTTACTTTATTACTTGGTTCATTTTATTAATTACGCGCTGTTTACACGTAACTATTGCCAGCATGGAAGCCAGACCCAGGCCAGGGATAGGCTATCTTAAGAAGGATCAACATCTGTACGAATTACGCGCTGTTTACACGTAACCATTGCCAGCATGGAAGCCAATATAAATATCAATTGAATACGGCGCCTTGCTAGGTCGTAGCAAATGAAGTAGCTGAAGGTTATGCTAACTATCGTCTCGGCAAAGGAGAGCGTGATTGTCAGTGAACCATTCCTATGAACGTCGGCTGTACAACTGGGGCGAGTGCAAGGACGTCTCTCTAGACCTGCCGTGTGGCGGCGCTCGGTCTGCGATCACTGACAGTGAAGACACGCGGGTCCGACGTATACTACCGGACCGCGGCCGATTTGAAGGCTATCACCTAGCAAGTGTGGTGTCTGGCGGTGACACCACAGTTTCCGTTAGTGGGAGCTTTTTGAGTACCCAGTGCTACTGACAGCAAGCAGACGAACATGGGCTATTAAATCTTCGATTCAACTGGAAACACCCAGATTCATCATACCTGCGCTTTAGACAAATGGAAGGGGGGATATAACAGCTGATTCCACCGTATTTGACAACTGCAAGTTAACTAATGCCAGAGTCTACTTGAATCCAGAATTCTATCAGAATTAAAATTTACTGCTGCAGTGGGATGAAAATGTATACACCATAATATCTGACATGTATGCAAGGTTCCGTGCGTCTTATTATGAAGAAGAAGGATGTCTACACACTCCACGAGAATTCAAGGAGCTGGCAACGATCAACGTAATAGACTGGTCTAAACAGAACTAAATAATTATGTCGAGATCGATAGACATATGAATTAAATTTGAATCTTGAGCAAATTTCCCTTAACGCGTTGTAGCATGTGTTCTAGCTCTACATGACCACATGATTAACTAAGACCCACTCACTGGTGTTGTGCAACGAGTTGTATAAATGAGCAGATGCTGTACCCGACCCTGCACATTTCACACTGAACATCATTGCAGAGGTTCAAGGTTTCCACGATGAGCTGAAACGATTCATATTTAAAGATTTTATATTCATAACATACACAGAACATGATGGTATGATAGACATACTCAACAAACATTGCATCCCCGAAACTTTTCGAGGATATAAATAGTGCTAAAACGCGGAGGAGTGCTTTGTGCTTAACAAGTTTCTACCATGGAATTCACTGGGATGAGCCTGCAAAGATGTGGTGACAGTTCTGCAATTATTCGACTGAATGGATACCATCAGCCACGTGAATGGGAAGGAGAAGATCACATGGATGCGTGGAATCTACAACTATGCTGCCACTGAAGACGTGGAATTCTATGGATGTCCTGCTCCCCATCGGCTCAAGAAGATAATGTGCGTATATAGTGTTGTCTGCTTATGAAACGTAAAATTACTTTCAAGTTGGATGAGAAATAAATGATTTTTTACCTTATGTGTGTACTTTTTTTATTGATTTCACCCTGTTCCCACTTTGATAGATATATCATGTAGTGCGCAACTTTTCCCAGGTAAGACGTCTCTGGTTTTCTTCAAGCACAGGAGATATAATTTTAGACATATTTGCCCTATGTCTTTCGAAGTGGACATAGTCATGTGCATCCTGCTCCCATAAACCAATTCGTGCTGCAAGATAGGGGTAATCCCTTGCAACCATTCTACATATTTTGTTACGTTCCATATTAAACTTCTCCTTCGTGTTAAAAATTAATGTCATTTGTGTCCTGAACACGCTTTATACGTATAATTCGGATAGCTTTTTTTTTTGTAAATAGCAACAACAAAGACGTATGGTAACGAATTTTTTCATTTATTCGATTCATGAGATAGAATTTGGGTCGACAATTCAGTTCCTGAAATACAGTTCATTTCTTGAGATTAAAATTTGAATCTTTTTCACATAAAAGTCTTTTAACAATAACAAAAAATTCATTGGTTAAAATGGTTACAATTTTCAGATATATGCTAAAAGCTAATGCGGAGATACTTTTATTCTTACACTACAACAGTCCGAATAGTAGCAGTTTCTTGGATGACAAACAATAATTCTGAAGTAGTGTGAGCGACGAACACTTAAAAAGTAATCTGTCTGTCTGGGATGACTAACGGCAGGTGTACAGCTTTTATCATCATGAGACGACAGGCAAATTTAGACAGCAGCACAGTGTACACCTCATGTTCTCTCGAACGAATACTGGTTTCCTGCACCATCTGCTACTACTGAGACGCAGCACCATGAACACCAACGTAGAGACACTGCAAACAGTCTTCGATAGAGAAGGCTCTTGATGCCACATGACGTACACCCCTAGCCTGCCTGTGGGTGGCACCTTCCAATGTTCCATACGCCTACATTTTTGCTCGCAGACCTACAAACTCCACAATCGGCAATCCATTCACATCATCTTACCTAAGGCCGATAACCTTGTTCTGTGGAATAATACCGTAAGGATTATCGGCTGTGTCTGAAGACGTATCGAATACACTGCAGGGGTACCTCATTGCTTCAGATGGACGCAATTCTTTAACCAATAGTTGAAGCTATCTGTACCCATATAAAATAATTTAGAATCGGTGAAATGACGTTTCGCAAACTCATAATGAAAGTGGTACTTGTGGACTTTGGATAGTTCTAATACACACATTCCCTATATAGTTAGGTTTCGTGAACCTTCGCAATCTCCACAGCAACAAGATAGCAGGATGATTCTAACCAGCTCCATCCCCTACCTGAGACACTACTGGAGATTACGATAATGAATAATGTATCTCCGCTTATTCCCCAGCGTTATCACCAGTTTCGGGGTGGAGCCACCTCACGGAACTAGTTTCCCTGGGCATAGCAGCAAATCGCCGTGCGCATCATGCAAATCAACAGCGTGCGTGAGGTTCTGCCTCCACCACATACCTCACATCAGAATCAGCCATCATACTCTCAATTTGTCCACCTAATCCCTTGCATTAATCTTCAAGGACCCATCGAAACTCCCCAATCGGCAGTGAATGTTGCATGGCGTGGCTATATAAGTTATTGACATCCAACTACATGATGTAACTCGAATCAATGGATGTGTTGAACTTGTCTTCCACACGTGGGTTATTTGCCTTGGCGTGTCTATGGACTCATTTGCAAAGTCCCCCACGGATACCTCACTCGAAGAAAAGATGGATGTCAGCATTGGTCAATAGTTCGATGTTGCGCTTCATTTCCTTGAGCATAGCGTCCCAGGACAACTCAGGTGCTGAGTAATAAAAGGCGGGACCTACATCTACATCTACATCCATACTCCGCAAGTCACCTGACGGTGTGTGGCGGAGGGTACCTTGAGTACCTCTATCGGTTCTCCCTTCTATTCCAGTCTCGTATTGTTCGTGGAAAGAAGGATTGTCAGTATGCCTCTGTGTGGGCTCTAATCTCTCTGATTTTACCCTCATGGTCTCTTCGCGAGATATACGTAGGAGGGAGCAATATACTGCTTGACTTCTCGGTGAAGGTATGTTCTCGAAACTTCAACAAAAGCCCATACCGAGCTACTGAGCGTCTCTCCTGCAGAGTCTTCCACTGGAGTTTATCTATCATCTCCGTAACGCTTCCGCCATTACTAAATGATCCTGTAACGAAGCGCGCTGCTCTCCGTTGGATCTTCTCTATCTCTTCTATCAATCCTATCTGGTACGGATCCCACACTGTTGAGCAGTATTCAAGCAGTGGGCGAACAAGCGTACTGTAACCTACTTCCTTTGTTTTCTGATTGCATTTCCTTAGGATTCTTCCAATGAATCTCAGTCTGGCATCTGCTTTACCGACGATCAACTTTATATGACCATTCCATTTTAAATCACTCCTAATACGTACTCCCAGATAATTTATGGAATTAACTGCTTCCAGTTGCTGACCCGCTATATCGTAGCTAAATGATAAGGGATCTTTCTTTCTATGTATTCGCAGCAAATTACACTTGTCTACATTGAGATTCAATTGCCATTCCCTGCACCATGCGTCAATTCGCTGCAGATCCTCCTGCATTTCAATACAATTTTCCATTGTTACAACCTCTCGATATACCACAGCATCATCCGCAAAAAGCCTCAGTGAACTTCCGATGTCATCCACAAGGTCATTTGTGTATATTGCGAATAGCAACGGCCCTACGACACTCCCCTGCGGCACACCTGAAATCACTCTTACTCCGGAAGACTTCTCTCTATTGAGAATGACATGCTGCGTTCTGTTATCTAGGAACTCTTCAATCCAATCACACAATTGGTCTGATAGTCCATATGCTCTTACTTTGTTCATTAAACGACTGTGGGGAACTGTATCGAACGCCTTGCGAAAGTCAAGAAACACGGCATCTACCTGGGAACCCGTGTCTATGGCTCTCTGAGTCTCGTGGACGAATAGCGCGAGCTGGGTTTCACACGATCGTCTTTTTCGAAACACATGCTGATTCCTACAGAGTAGATTTCTAGTCTCCAGAAAAGTCATTATACTCGAACATAATACGTGTTCCAAAATTCTACAACTGATCGACGTTATTAGAGATATAGGTCTATAGTTCTGCACATCTGTTCGACGTCCCTTCTTGAAAACGGGGATGACCTGTGCCCTTCTCCAATCCTTTGGAACGCTACGCTCTTCTAGAGACCTACGGTACACCGCTGCAAGAAGGGGGACAAGTTCCTTCGCGTACTCTGTGTAAAATCGAACTGGTATCCCATCAGGTCAAGCGGCCTTTCCTCTTTTCAGCGATTTTAATTGTTTCTCTATCCCTCTGTCGTCTATTTCGATATATACCATTATGTCATCTGTGCGACAATCTAGAGAAGGAACTACAGTGCAGTCTTCCTCTGTGAAACAGCTTTGGAAAAAGAGATTTAGTATTTCGGCCTTTAGTCTGTCATCCTCTGTTTCAGTACCATTTTGGTCACACAGTGTCTGGACATTTTGTTTTGATCCACCTACCGCTTTGACGTAAGACCAAAATTTCTTACGATTTTCTGCCAAGTCAGTACATAGAACTTACTTTCGAATTCATTGAACGCCTCTCGCATAGCCCTCCTCTCACTACTTTTCGCTTCGCGTAATTTTCGTTTGTCTGCAAGGCTTTGGCTATGTTTATGTTTGCTGTGAAGTTCCTTTTCCTTCCGCAGCAGTTTTCTAACTCGGTTGTTGTACCACGGTGAGTCTTTTCTATCTCTTACGATCTTGCTTGGCACATACTCATCTAACGCATATTGTACGATGGTTTTGAACTTTGTCCACTGATCCTCAACACTATCTGTACTTGAGACAAAACTTTTGTGTTGAGCCGTCAGGTACTCTGAAATCTGCTTTTTGCCACAGAATGTGTGGTTAAGCATAGACTCCGGAATTTCTCAAAAACGTCGGCAAGCAAGTGCACATTTGTGTTCATGTAGAGCTGGGACTACTCTCCTAAACCTGCCTGGCTAGTCGCACGGTCTAACTCGCTGCTTCCCGAGTGGGAAGGCGTGCCGGTCCCTGGCACGAATCCGCCTGGCGGATTAGTGTCGAAGTCTGGTGTGCCGGCCAGCCTTTGGATGATTTTTAAGGCGGTTTTGCATCTACTTCGGCAAATGCGGGCTGGTTCCCTTTATTCCGCCTCAATTACACTATGTCGACGATTGCTGCGCAAACACTGTCTCCACGTATGCGTACGCCATAAGTACTCGACCACGCAAATATTTAGGGTTACACTCGTCTGGTATGAGGCGTTGGGGGGTGGGGGGGGGGGGGGCGTCCACTGTGGACCGAACTGCACAATAACCCTGGGTTCGGTATGGGGTGGCAGTGGGGTGGGTGGACTGCTGTGTGGCCTGTTGTGGGGTTGTGAACCACTGATGGCTACGGTGGGACGAAGCCTCTCTGTCGTTTCCAGGTCCCCGGTTTAATACGCACGCACACACACACACACACACACACACACACACACACACACACTCCTAAAGTGGAGGTACTGAATTCCCTCTTGACATTCACAGCATGCTCACACTCTGCATCCGTTATGGCATCGCCTGTAAGGTTGCTGGAGAATGCAGTTATGGAGGGCAGTCTGGTTTCGTCGAGTTTTGCCCAACTATCCAGATATTCATATGGGAAAACCCGCTTCTAAGTGACGAGTTGAAATTTTTCCTTGTCGGGAAATGCAGTTCAAGTGATATGCATGTCATTCCTAGGTAGAGTTTCAACAAGTTTCTGGAGTGGTGCCTGCATACAACGGAGCGAGTCAAGGATGCGGAGCGTAATTCTTGGCATCATTCGTTTGGAGAATGAAATATACTTCTCAACGCTCTCAGGTAGAATACTGACCTGATTTTTCTCCCAGACGAAATCAGCCAAGTGCTCTACAAGAAAGTGAGCGTTATATACAGTTGAACTATGAAACAAAACGAGTATGTTCCTTGGTAACTGATACTTCAAATTGCACTAATTGTGAGCTGTGCCATGGAACTTTCTAGTAAGATGACAATGATCCCTACGAGGAGTTTCCGCGTTTTTATCTAACGGCAGCCCATAAACATTGCAGTTAACCGCATTACTGGACAAATCTTCATTCTCCTCTGATCTGTTCACGGGCACGTTGTCACTGTAAAGCTTATCCATCTCCCATGAAAGTTTCTCGTGCTCGGTGAGAAACCACGTAGAATTATCCCCGACATAAGATTTGTAGCAGTTCAGACTTGAATCACAGGACAATACAATTTGGTACACTGTCGCACATGGTACGTGTTTTTCTGTGATGTTAGTATGTGAGGCCACTGGGCCACCTTCAGACTGTGTCTCATGAAGGAGGAGGCATTCAAAGTCGGCCTGCACCTTAAACGAGCATCGCTCCTGATGGTAAGGATTTTTAAACTTTTGGCCTCAATACTGAATCGACTTCCTCCCTCTAGGATAGTTTTCGCCTCTTAACTTTGGACCTCGCCAGTGGCGCCCTCGCTAGCGATAAAAACATAATGCGGGAAGGCTTCATGATTAGTGAGGTCAGTGAGGAACCGAAATTTACTTTTTGAAGTGTGAGCGGTTCGAGGCTTATGTTGGTGCGGGCTTACCGATCAACCCTGATGTCAGTGGAGAGACTGGTTCACAAGCAGGCACTGTATGTTCATCCAAGCGATTTATGTTATAGGCCATCCTAGTGAGGTTTGGAGCCAACGGCTACTTGGAGTTGTTTTTGAGTGGTTCGGCACTAGCGGAAGCGGTTCCGCCTCTTGGCGTCTTAAGGAGCGGAAGAAAGGCCCAGTCCTGCCCAAGCTAAGTGAACTGCCTCCATCTCTCGCCTCTCCTCATCCTCTTCCACTTTCTGGTAGGTTTTGTGTTACCTTCACGCATGATCAATCCTTCTGCAATAATGTTATTTGCTATAACTGTTTATTAAAGTTTGAGGTGTCGCCTGCCCCCCCCCCCCTTTAAAACAGTTGTGAAAAACCTGTACTTTAATTCAATTAATCGCAGCTGTGTATGAGATATCTTAAATTTACTTACTGAAGTTAACTGCCTGTTATGGTCCATTTAGATCTCACTGATCTTGTCTAGAATTAATGGTAGCGTTATACGATGAATTTTGCTAAGCTTGCTCAGTGCATTAAGTACTTATTGATCCCCCTAAAAACTGTACCTGATTGCTTAATAAGGTAATACGGTAAAATTGTTTACTGAAAACTGCTGTCTTGCCTGTCTCCCTTTAAACATCGTTGTCTGCTGCTTATAAAAATCTGTACTTCTGATTTAAACGTAATGACAGGTGTTTTGGCGATTAATAGCAGCTGTGTCTGAGACATTCAGCAAACTTCTCTCTTGTCTGTAAGCTTACCCCCGTAGCTGACTATTCAGTCAGAATTGGTTATTTTTTAAGGTCTGTACCCTGATATCTATTTGACGGTAGTTAATCAAAATCGTGGTAGCTGTTTAAATAGTATTTGTTTGGTATTGGTCTTAATAACATTCTTTTATTCCTCTAAATCTGTTGAATGCTGTAGCAACCATGTGGGGGCTCCAGTCCCATTTGGGAACAGTTCCTGAACTTTTCCATCCCAGTTTTACTTATCAGTGAGCGCCACCTGTCTGTGAATTCTGTAGACTGTTTCTGTGTGTGATCTCATTTTAATTGTTACTGTATTATATTTTCTGAGGCGGAAAGTGGTGACCAGCCCTGCATTATCTAAACTTGCCTGTGAAACTGCCTAAAAACTATACTCTGCCTGGACGGTGTACCAGAACGGACGTTAATACGCGTCGCGGATTCAATCCGGGTCGGGCTCACCATCTATTCTCGCAAGCTAGCTCTCTGCGCGTTAAGCCGTCAGCACGCGGGACGAGGCAGCTAACGTTGACGAGCACGCAGACGGGTTATCCAACGTCACGAGAGACAGAGCCGTCGTCACCCGGTACTAACTGGTTAACGTGATATTTCGCTCTCAGCGCTCTCTAGCGGCAGTTGTCGACTTTAGTTGGCTCGCAAACCACACAGTGTGTTCGCGCAAATGAACGCGCGTAGAATTTCTACGTTAGCTCTGTTAAAACGCTAATTTCCTTTCTTGATCATACGCTATTCATGTTGTTCTGCCTGTGGTATACATATATAAAAACTTCAATATCCGTGACGCACAGTAAGACAAAAATGAAGCATAGATGTCCACTCAGTAACGTCATCAGCTTATAAAAGTTCAACAAATCGAACGAACTCACTCCTGACAGAGAGCGTATTTATATTTACATAACATCAAATATTACGAAAATTATTTCTATTAATTTCATAAGAAAGTCCCACAAGCTTTTAGAAAACACGAAGGTGGAAAAAAAAAATGTGAACAGGAGGACGTGAGCCGTCGGCCGATTCACCGTTGGTTTTGCAACGTAGCACCTCAACGAACAACGCTATGTGAACTTCTGCTGCAGCTTATTTTATGTTACAGTCTTCTAAAGGCTTTAATCGCCGAAATGTTGTTAACTGACATTCAATTTAACAAATCCTATTAATAACAACAGTTGTTATGAATCTTCATGGGGTCATTGCCTTACAACGGCTTCCCCTCATAACACGCGAATTATAAAGCGAAAATAACTAAATACGAAAATTCTTTAAACACCAACATGATGTTTCCCCTCATTTTCGTACAACAATTCGTTCCAATAACGATTCTGTCTCGAGAGATTCAATCTGCTGGTGGTTAGAAACAGCATATATTCATAGTGTTTAACGTCTAACATGGAATCCACCGAATATGGGCTTCTACTGAACTCTACAAATACAGTATGGCGTCTTGCTTTCTGCTTATGACGTAAGCAGCGTTCTTGTTTTGTTGGTTTTACTTTACGTGGCACATTGCTGAAATGTCACAGAACTTATTTTGTATATCTGGTATTGGCTCCTCAACGTAAATCAGCAGGAAGTGACGTCACAAAACTTGTAGAGTGTCATAGCTAGCTCATCCCGTGTGCCGATGACTTTATTCTACACGATCAAATTGTTATACAGTGAGGATCCTGCTAGTGAATTTCTGGAGGACAGCGAGATTGCAGTGGAGCAATGCTTTGAAGAATGATCCCTACTGCAGCACGGTTATGATGTGTCACGTGATTGAGACCGTGGCAGAGCAGTTGATCAACTCGTTGAAGTGTCACGAACGTTGCAAACACGACGAGAACTACAGAAAAAATGTGTAGGATCTCAAGTTTGAAGGGGAAACAGTTGGGCGTACGTCTCGTGGAAGGTGCAAAAACGGGTACAGTAATCGGTGCATAGACTCACTGACTATAATGGACGGGCCTGCTACGAATGGTTCAAATGGCTCTGAGCACTATGGGACTTAACTGCTGTGGTCATCAGTCCCCTAGAACTTAGAACTACTTAAACCTAACTAACCTAAGGACATCACACACATCCATGCCCGAGGCAGGATTCGAACCTGCGACCGGAGCAGTCGCGCGGTTCCGGACTGAGCGCCTAGAACCGCTAGACCACCGCGGCCGGCAGGCGGGGGGGGGGGGAGGGGGGGGGGCTGCTACGCTTGGGATCTTCAGTTCCTGCTTGAAGCATCCACGTTTTCTCCGACCCATTGAACGACGATTACACTGAATTTGACTATTTTTGTTACGTCTGGTCGGTGTGTTTCAGCGATTCACCTAGTGCTAAGCCAGGTTTCACTTATCAACGACAGTGTGGTTGGCTACAAAAGCAGTAGCCCATGGTGATGTTCTCATACGAAACCCAACAGACTGTAACGAGAGATTTAGGCATCCGAAAGCGTCG
This sequence comes from Schistocerca nitens, assembly GCF_023898315.1. Classification (NCBI taxonomy): domain Eukaryota; kingdom Metazoa; phylum Arthropoda; class Insecta; order Orthoptera; family Acrididae; genus Schistocerca; species Schistocerca nitens. Next base: position 661,018,912 of record NC_064616.1, on the reverse strand, counting down.
AAAGAACTCTCAGGGGAATGTCCGAATTCCCTGCGGTACAGAGGGACCAGAGTTCATTTCCACTGCCGCTGACGTACGCTCTTACCAAACCATTCGTGTTGTTCTGCCACCGGATAGTTATGAAATTATATGAAGGCAGTTGATAAAGGAGGGAGAGATGAAGACTATAATCGACAAAGAATCATTAGAAACCGTTCAGAAATCATGCAGCATTCTGAGATGCTCTCAGGGGACTTGTTATCCAGAGGATATCTCCAGCTGGGGCTATTCCAGACCTCAAAATCGTATTAAAGTTGGAATAGTACAACGTACCAATTTCAACGTTCCCCAACATTCCGTGAAGAGTTTTACAAAAAGATGCACGTCGTGCTTATCACTGATTTGAAAGAATTTATAGGGTAGTTCGCTCACTTATTTTTTCCAGTGCTCTGGGAGAAGATTTTGTTGTGTGCATCAGTAATTGGAAATTCCTTCCGTCTTTATCCCTCTAGGTGTTCATTGTTAATTTGATATTTCCATGGCGATTCTTCCCCACCGTAAAGAACTTCTGCACAACGCATTGTTTCTTTACAGGCAATTTATTTAGAGGAATTCCTAATTTTTTCTTGTGGAAAGAAGAATCTGGAATTACTTTCATCAGTAGTGTATATTCTGCACGTGTAGTCGTGAGTGGTGACTACACATTCGAAATAAACACGCCTGAAGAATAGTGGCCAACGGCACCTAGTTATTGTAGCGTTGAAATCATTCGTCAGAAAAATAAATACTTTAAAAATACGGCTATGGTGTTCCACTTCCATTACTCATAATATCAGCCACTGCCCCACATACACAAAAATGATGCCCTTCCATAAGCTGAAGTTAGAAGATTCGAGAACATGAAAAGGAAGTAGTAGTCGAGAAGTGAATGAGTCTACGTTGCATGTTGTCCCTGATTCTATTCATTCTGTAAGTTGAGTAAGTTGTGAAGGAAAACAAAAAGATATTTGTGAAGGGAGTTAAACTTCAGGGAAAAGAAATAAAAACTTCATGATTTGTCTCTGACACTATAATTTCGTCAAACGTGGCAAAACAGTTTGAAGAACAATTGAAAGAAAGGAGTGCCTTGAAATGATGTTATAAGGTGAAAATTATCAAAAATAATCCAAGGGCAACGGAATGTAGTCAAATTAAATCAGCGAATTTGATAGGAAAATGAGACACTACAATTTTTTATTTGGGCAATAAAATAAATGACGATAGTCGATGTAACGATGATATGTAGTACAGACTGTCACCCTAACTACGGGTTGGTAAGACAAGAGATGCTCGCAAAATCTTTGACCGCAGAAAAGCTGGTTTGTCTATACCTCCAGAGGTATAGGATTCTAACTAGAAATAGTGAACAAAAGATCCCTCAGCTAAACTTTGACTAGGACAAATCCTGTGACAGGAAGAAATCGTAGGCTTATAAAATGACCGTAGGGTACCGTAGACTGTCGTAAGTAAGCGTAGACTACGGTAGTTTCCCTAATAGACTTCGTCGGTTAAGATCCTACCCACATTACCTGTATGTTAGGTGTGCGGCATACTATGGGGCGCTATCTTAATTCGATCGCTTTGTTTGTGTATGCGATAAGTGTCTTACTAGATTTCCCTAGATCCCGTAAGCGGTGGACCGCCTAGAACTGAGTGAGGATGGATAAAGCGTCGCGTATCTAACGGAATAGTTTTGCTCAACATATTTATGCAAAAATTGAAATTGTCACTGTGTAATTCAAGTTCTATTCGAAAATTGTTGATTTGTAACGTGAAACAGAGGGATGGTGTAGAACAAATAAATAAAAGGAGTGCAGATTATCATGTAGGGTTGGAAAACGCAATATCCTCAAAAAAAGGTAAAATTAAAAAAAAAAGGAAAACAAAAACTTATCAGACATCACTTCAATACTTTGTCGAGCTTATATAAAACATGTTTCTGTTAGTCATAAAAACTTAACGCAATTTTCAATAATAAAATGAATATCTTGCCTTTGATCATGATTAACACTGTGCTGTTGGTACAAAATAACAACAATAATTACAAAGATTCTTTTATGTTTGTTCATGTAAACAGTACTTGCTTCGAAAGTACTTGCTTTGGTTACATAAAAGCATGGAAGTTACGCGATCAACTACTTTTTATTACGTATGAAATGCAATTTATGTTTTGCAAGGATATGAAGTACACAATGGACTAACACTGAACGATGTATGGTTCTATGTACGAGGGTTATTCGGAAAGTAAGGAACGATCGGTCACAAAATGGAAACCACAGTGAAAACGCGATGAAGTTTTGCCCAGGTGTGTTGGGCAATGTCTCTAGTATGCCCGTCGATAGCGTTACGTCGTTCTTTTTAGTTCTGAGCACACAGGGAGCACATAAAGATACATAGAACAATAGTGTATCCCGCCAGGTACGAAGGACTGGTGAGAAATTTCGCCTGAAGGTATGCAGCCAACATTACATAACAGTCGTGCGTTTTCTTCTTCAAGACAATTCTCAGCCGCATTCTGCAGGGGCAATGAAGATGCTCCTGCATCATTTTCAATTCTCCCCCTGAGTTTCATCTCTGCTCACATGAACCGCTGGCTATGAAGACAACATTTTGTCACAGACAACGATCTGTAGGCCAGCGTAGAGAATTGGCGGAAAGCACTGCCGGTTGCCTTCTATAACGAGGGTATTGGAAAGTTGGTACAACGCTACGACAAACGTCTAAGTCGGCGATTGCAAATAAAACAGTTTTGATTTTCACTGTGGTTTCCATTTCGCGACCTATCGTTTCTTACTTTCCGAACAGCCCTCGTATTTGCGAAACAAACAAAGAAGCAAACAAAAAATAAATTAATGTCGTGGGCTCCTAGTTTCTCTCTCATACATTCATTTATGTTTCTTTTCTTAGCAATGCTACCAGTACTACAAGTAGTATTACACTTCTTTATTTATGCACTGCACCAAAATTACTGAACCGTGGTTTTGGTAGTGCGTAGCTCTAAGAAACCGTCATTATGGGAAGTGAAGGAAGTGTGGAATTGTAGAAGCAATTTCAAAGTTGCAGTAGTTACGTGGGGATGATGAGGCTTGCTTGCACAATATAAACTTTAGGCTGAAGCCCACAACAACAACATTGACTAGGTTGCCACATATCAATTTAAAAATCTCCATTAAGACATAAACGTTTCAGTGAGGGAATACATTTTCCTTAGGCGCTCCAGAAGTACTTGACAATAACCGCGTTATATCAAAACAAGTCGTGCCAGAAATGTTTGGTAAACGAAAAGCGACCTAGGCAGAACGTATGAGATATCTTAGAGAGACGCGGCCCATTGGCAATCCCCATCAGCGCCGCCACGAAGCTATTCATTGCGGCGTGCGGCGTGCCGCCTGCCGCAGCCGGCAGGAAGCAGGGCTTCCCCCCAGCCCAGCGCCGCGGGGGCGCCACAAAAACCCGCCAGCTGCCGCGTCCGCAGTTTATTTCTGAACGATGCGCGCACCACGGAGTCATTTCCTAGTTTTAGAGGAGCGCCAACTTCCCGACGGCTAAAACAAAAACTGCTTCCCGTAATGAAACCTAAACATCGCGCGCAGGATTATTCGAGGAGAAATCTATTCGCCATCTGGCACAGTGCTTTTATCTGCAGCCGAAGGGTGCGCAACACGCTGTCGACGGAAAGCTATTTCATTCAAGTCGAATAGAGTATCGAGCACTGTCTTCCTCGCGAATCTCATTACGAAAACTGTCAGTCTTGAAAGACAGACACTCTACAGGAAATTAGTGATAGGCAAGAAAACTTGTAATCAATGTTTTACTTAGGATTCTAAACTGTTTCTCGCCATTTTATAGATCACTGCATTCTGGGAGAGCGTCGGTAATGCCCAGATAAATTTACTCTGAGCACAAACGCAAAATTTACAAAGATTGTGCGATGATATATAAATGGGTGTTCTGTAACCATTCCAGTCTTTTCGCAGCACTTTAGCCTTTCTTAGCCTCTACCCCATATCATCGTTCTAATGAATCCTCAAGCGGACATAGCAGTCCTAAGTTTCACGGATGATACAGCCCTTCTGCCGAAAGGTATCAAGGATTAAAATAAATATTCATTGGAATTTAGAAGTTATGTAGCACATCATTTACGTTAAAGTTTGAAAAAGAAATTGCGCAAGTAAATTCATTTTGCCCGCTGTAGGCAGGATTGAATGCTGAAGCTATGATTTAATTAAAGAAGTTTCTGGAAGAAATAGTACCCAGTAAGAGTTTTTGCGAAGACGTGTCTTTATCAAGTAGTTGTCTATCATAGATCAGGAGGTTCAACATCAAATGTTGAAATTTTGGTTTGCCCTTATTGATGTAGAGCTAGACATTCTCTTAATTCCCTTAATCCACGTCTGTTTCGTTGGAAGACTCCATACATCCTGGTCAAGCATTTAAGATTAGTCGGTTCTAGGCGCTTCAGTCTGGAACCGCGCGACCACTACGGTAGCAGGTTCGAATCTGCCTCGGGCATGGATGTGTGTGATGTCCTTAGGTTAGTTAGGTTTATGTATTTCTAAGTTCTAGGGGACTGATGACCTCAGTTGTTAAGTCCCACAGTACTCAGAGCCATTTGAACCATTTAAGATTAGTGTGTCTCTGTATCTGGTGTCTCTGTAACTCGTCTGCTGAAATGGGAAGTGTTATACCTAAAAAACCTTGGCCGAGTGCTACCAATCTGATACTGTATAGTATCAATGCCTGTGGAATGTGTAGATTTAAACTTTTTCCTTATGTGAGCTTGTTTCCAGTGCAGAAAAACGCCATTCCTACACACGAAAAATTATGTGAGCTATTAACTGTGCCTAAAGTTACTGTAACTTTTCAAATGGAAATCGCAACACAGCATGATCAGAGGACGTGCACTTGCAATTCATGACCATCATTCGTACTTTTAAACGAGTGGTGACAATATGGAGCCATGTTACCGTACAGTAAAACTTTATCTGGACACCGAGCCAGTGATTATTGGTCCTGAGAGGGAACTGTGGTCAGAACAGTGAGAACATTAATCCACCAGTATACTCTTAAAGAATTTTACCAAAACCTACACTATGTTCATTGAAGTCTGTACAAGGAATGTAGCTAATTAAGTAACTGATTATTATGTAATCATACAGCCATTACCTAACAATAGAAGACAGAGGATCCCGTTAGCCAATGACACAAAGGGAATAAGACTAAATTCATTGTTGGAAAACATCAATAATGTTATCACCAAAGGTACTGTGTTTGTCCCGCTCCTATTCCTTACTTCGTAAATGATTTATCCGGGGAATTGGAGAAATTTTTTGAACTGTAATATTTGCCGATCAAACAAGTATATTGACAAAAGGTCCAAAAGTATCCATACCAGTGAAGCTAGGAGAATAATGGGACAGGCATAAAACTGGTTCACTCAAAACAGCTTAATCCTTAAAAACTCATATATGCAATTTAAAACAAATCAAAAGACTGACATGTCCCGGAAGTAGATACCAAAAGGCATACACTAGATGAGGCTTCACGTATGAAGTTCCTATTCACAGAGCTGAATAACAAACTAAAGTGGCTCCGCCATATGTGTAAGTTTTCCAAAAGGCTCAGCTCTGCCTGATTTGTGATTAGAAACCTCTCTTATTGTGTTGACCTGTAGACAGGATTGCTAGCATACTCTGGGATAATGCAACTAAGGTTGGAAAAGCATTTGTTCTACAGAAGTGTGAAATAAAAACTTTGTGTCAAATTGATAACGAAACCTATTGAAGGAGCCTCTTCAGGGGCGTAGGGGCTTTTAAACATATGTGCTACTACATATAATCCGTAGTGATACGTCTGGTTAATAACAAATATGGGTGTAGGGTGAAAACCGAAATTCACAAGCGCAATACTAAAAGTACAAACTTATTTCCACATAAAGTATGCATCTGTATCTAGTGTTCAGAATGTAGATTTATACCCTGGCGCTAAAGTGTGTTACGTGTTCCACTCTGACAGCGGCGGGAAGTTCAAAATTCGTAACTATTCAGAACAAAGTAAAGGAGTGTCTTATTATCCCCTTCCTCTACAGTGTATCAGAATATTTTAACTCATGGTTGTAACTTCTGCAGGGTTATAATATTTGTATTAAACTCATCTTCGTTTCGACGATGCATTGAGAGCAGAAAGTAAGCTATAAAAAGTAAACGCCGTTTCTGGAGGATTAGATGGAAAAATCCGTTTCCCTAAAACATGCATATAAACTAATACAGTAGTAATTCCCACAATATCAGTATGAATAGAATAGCACTATTTATAATGTGTTGATTGTAAATTTTACAAAAGCAGCACGCTGTGGCTGCTTCTCTCTATTAATATTTAACTTAAATCGTTTCACATCCCCGAAAGCTCTCATTCAGGATGGAACTTACGGGACGCGATGTGTTTTGAGAGTGAGCTACTGAATCAGTGATACCGCTGAAATAAATAAGAAGTTTCTCGGAACTCAAATTAACACATGTCACCACTTAATTGACCATTTTTTTTATAACTAAAGATGACTCTCCATCTATTCAGCGTAGTAAAGTAAAGTCCCCTACAGAATTCTGATCAGAAATGTTACGTGGTGGTTCAACAATTTGCAGGACATATTACACTTACAGTGCAAAATCATACATAACTTTTATCGTTAGAGACAGTTGGCGTGAAGGCTCTAATTAACATATCAAGTAACAGCAAAGTATAGAAACCATTTTCGGTCTACGTAACTTGTGTTTATTTGTTGATATCTTCGTTTACATCGAGGCTGTTTGAGCTTTGCAGAAGACTGAACTGGAAAGAGATCCTCTGGTTTGCAAAGATAAGAACACACACTTCGACTTGTAAGCGTAGCAGAAGGCACGGAAAGGAAAAGCATCAATATTTATTGATACATTGTTAATTAAATTCTGTAACAGATACGGTTATAATCAATTTAAAAAAAGAATATATTATTATTTTGCTACACTAAATGTGCAAAAAATTTAATTAAAATTGTAATTTCAACATTTGTTCTCATTTAGATGTATAACATTACTACACTCTCAGGAAGCAAAAAATTTGCACGTAACACTGCTCATCATTTTTGGCACTAAACAGTGGGTGGAAACATGATTAGGTTGATTATAGCGGTCACCATTACAATACATAACGCAAATAGGAAAATGCTACAGGTATTTATAAAGCAGCTCTGTAAAGGAAACGTATTTCTTGGAGAAATTAAGTTATTCTCCTGTTTGGAACTGACTTATTTTAGAACATCTAACAGCATCGTGTTGTTCAAAAATGGCATGACGAAATAAATGACGAAATAAATTTCTCGTAAGTTGGTGGAGGTTAACGCTCAATACTGCGTCGTGACTAAGCATATAAGTATATCAAATAAAATAATAAATAACAAATAATAAATAATAAAAATATGTCAAATAAAATAATAAATCTAGGAAACCACAAGATATAAATTACAGCACTGGTAATGACACCATCAGACTTGGCAGATTCTCTAAACGCGGAACATTTTAGTCAAGATACAGCTTTGTATCAGAGCTGAATTACATTTTTTTAAAATGTGTCAAATGTAAAGTTACAACGAGTGACAATATTAAATTAGGAGAATATAAAATAAACTTGGTACCTTGGATGTTTAGATGTAAATCACCAGCCATTTGACAGCCACTGATGGTTAAGGACCATCTCAAGACTTCACGCATTGCAGTCTTCAGTGGACTTTGATGCTCAGTACATTCTAAGATTCCTTTATAATGGTATGTGGAATTCCGATTCATAGCTAAAATGTACGTATTTGCACAACTGGTCGGGTTACCTGGTTCAATGATAGGTGGAAGGCATAACACACAAGAAACAACAGTATGAATCGCGTCTCAGAACTAAGTGAACTGTCTGCGGTTATTATTTTAGGTTTACACAATAGCACACTCAAATCGGCTGTACACGAGTAGGCAAAATTATTCATATTCTTGTTGCTTTCTCTCAGTTTGACAGCGTAGTAAAACAGATGTGAAATTAATTAGTCTGGCCACCTAGAAATTTCGGTTAACGAAGTGATTACTTAGCGTAAGACAACATAAAGCAGCTGGTGATGAAACATCGGTTTCCTAGAGCGAGGGAGAGGCATTTCTGTATGAGTTCCTGGTTAGTCATTCAGATTCATCGAAGCAAGCAAATATGTAAAAAACAGTAATTTTTACGGAAAATCTAGACAACTGTGCCTTGGACCAAAGGTGAATGATTGCCCTTGACGTAGTTGACAGACCAGGGGAAAATATGTCAAAAATGTTGAGCCAGCATGAAACAGACGTTACACTCCGAACGAACGAAACGCATAGATGTAGATGAGAGAGCAGGAATTTTCTTGAGACAGGAAAACGTACGACAAAAACAGCCGGCTGAATTGTGCGGATAATTCAAACTTCGACTGAGAACTTCTGGAATGCATTTAATACAGCTGTGAACTCGTACTGAGTGACTATAATCTGCTTTAACGCCTAAAAAATGACTTATTTAAATTTTAATAAGATTGTAAAGCGTCGGAAAATTCAGATCTGCACTAGCTGTAGCAACAGACCACGGAATAAGTAGTAGAGTAGCTTTAAAACTTTGGATATCGATAGTAAAAGTACTCAGAGAATAATGATTACTGTTTAGAAACCTTAGCATAAAATGTGTGTGTGGTCGCCTTATTTTTGATGTGCATCTTTTGTAATCTTTCTAAGCCTATCGGTCTTGACTTTAGAGACGCATTTCGTAGCACTCATAGTAGAACATTACGATAAAAACCACCTACAGCAGTTCTTCGATTTTTTCGAGCCAGTGGAGTGTTTGAACGATGAAATGAGGAACTAAATGGGCCGTAGAGGATGACGTGTTAGGGTACAATCACATTCCAGTCTCTATGGAGCGCCTATATCAGCTGATAGCACAGCCAACAACGGCTCGAAAAAGTAAGATAAAAAATCGGCTCAGTCAAGTGAAAAGATGTGAGTGCGTTGTGCACGGTTAAATGGCAGCTGCGCGACTTCTTGGCCACACCTCGGATGCCAGTAAAGACGAAAGAAATAGCGCGCGCCGCTTCGGCACCACTTGCGACGCCGGCGTAAATCTGTTAGCCTCAGCTTACAAGGTTTCACCCACGGTCCCTAACGGGATTGGGGCACCGCCGAGGCTGATACAGAGACCAGGAAACTTTCTCACAACAACAGATATTTATTTAATTTTGTTCTTGGCATCATCCACTGTGGTTCTAGCAGCTGTCTTCCGTTGACTGGGATATTAACCTTCGTTCAAAATAAACACATTTTTATGCGCATTGTATAAAACGTTTAATCTACTCTCAAATATGACGCTAAACTTGACGAGGTCGCTAAACTCGACAGAGGTCGCTGATGTAACCACTGTCTTGGCGCATGCGTTTCTGCACCAACTGCTGGTATAAAGTTTTGGCGCATGCGTCTCCGCACCAACTCCTGGTACAAAGTTAGTGGTATGAACTAGCAATCATTAAAGCAAAACACTCACCTGAAGGTGGCTCTGCGGTCGTCAGCCGAGATATCGTGACAAGAAGTCTAACGGCTGCACTCCCGAAACTTCATGGAATACATTTAATAAAGTGTGAAAAAAGTTTTAGCAGGGTCCTGTCATTTTGTAAGATACTTTTCGGGTGTTGGACAAAAAAGATGGAAACGCCAAAACTCAATATATTACAACGCCTTAGACGGTGTACGAAAGCTGCTGGCACTGTTTCCAGACATGTCAGAATGGATAAATACAGATCCTGTATGGTTTTCAAGGCATCTTATACTATTCTCCTTGGGACATAGTGGTAAGTTAAGGAAACAATGATGGAGGTGGCTAGCGATCGCACCCCCTTCTGTCGAAAGTAGACCATAAAGTCTCAATAATGTTGAGATTTTGTTACTGTGTTGACCAGGGGAGATGCGCCAGTTTATCCCCGTGCACACGAGACCAGGCCCTGGCCGATGCGAGCTGTATGAAGAAGGACCTCGTAATTTGGAAATTTGTGGTAACGTCTTACGGGACCAATTGCTGAGGTCACCGGTCCCTAAGCTTACACACTACGTAACCTAACTTAAACTATCTTACTCTAAGGACGACACACAGAGCCATGCCCGAGGGAGGAATCGAACCTCCGACCGCGCGGCTAAGGACCTTGTCTTGTCTTGAAACACAGCATCAACATTGTGGAAGAAACGTTTTGCCATGGACCTGATAATCCGAAATAGTTACATAATCCTTGGTGCTAAAGCGATCTAGCAGAGTAACCATGGGGCCCATGGCACACCACGATATGGGTACCCAAATCATCTCCGAACCCAGGCATATTTCACTCTTGGCACGTAAACTCGGCCAGAAATTGCGAACAGTGTGCAACAAGACTGATTCCCTGGTTTGCATCATTGATGGCTGGTTTTAAAATTACAGCTCATGCAGCAATTCCCAGCTTATGGAGCTCCCTTCGTGTTGTGGTGCTGACAGGGTTCGCGAGCGCAACACTCCGTTCTTCAGTGACATTCGCTACTGTCCTCTTATTTTTCGTCACAATCCTCTTCAATGACCGTCCGTCACGATCACTGAGCACACGCTTTCAACTGCATTGTGGCATAACACACGATGGTTTTCCAATTTGGCTGTATGCGGTTTAAAACTTCGATACTCTCCCTCATGAAACACTTAACACGTAGGATCCCTTGATTACAGAAGCACCCAACACACGAACATCGATACTTTTACCAAGTTCGAATTCATTTGGACCCGACATAATGTACTCTCAACTACATGGAACTCTGTGCTGACCTCAAGTGACACTTGTACCGTATTGAGGACATTGTACAGGTGCCATTCGTGGAAAAATACAACACTGCAACCTGCCAGCTTAGCTAGCATCTACATTTATTCTCAAGCATGCACCAAAATGATATTGCAGAATTCCCACGCCTGTGGGTACGTTGATTCAAATGTCATCCTTATGCGAGCTTATTTTCAATACAGAGAGAGCCATTCCTACCGATGTGTGAGTACATGATGGCTATTATGTGCAACAACGTTTGTGGAAGTTTTCAGGTGGATATTACAAAACAGCATACCCGGAGAACGTTTCCCTTTAGTTTACCCCATCTTTCTTCGTATCGTTAGTTTGAGGAACATGTGAGCACCATACCGAAACATCGCACTGACAGCTGTTGTGCAATGTCTGTAGAATATGTAGTGATTAGATGGACTCAAGAAAACAGTCCTTCCACAAGGACTACACCACAAGGAGATCGTATGATTGATCTTCTACCTCGGAGGAATAGATGGACAACAACGGCTTGAATCCAATGGAGGTAGGGTGTCATCAGAAACTGTCAGGATCAGGCTACTGGAAGCTGGGTTGAGCTCTCGAGTTGCCATGCATCGTCTAACGCTGACACCATACCACAGACAACAGACTCTTGCATAGTGTAGAACCAGACTTAACGGGGACATAGCGGTGTCCAACGAAGAGTTTGGAGGTGAGATAGATAATAGTGCGTCCGTAAACGACCTAGTGACAGTTCGCAGGTAACTGCAATTCTCGAGATCCGTACTTCTCAAACGGCTGGGTTGATTGTAAGGGAAACTATAGGATATTACAAAATGACTGATCTGATAACTGTTGAAGGAAGGCTGAGTTCTTGACAGTGCGTTATATTAATATTAAACCCTATTGTCATAATCTTCATGTTCAGGGTACCCAATGGCATATTCCGGCAGGATAATGCAAGACCCCCAAACTACAATTCACACCACAATGAGGAATCTCGAATCATCGTAGCTACAGCAACTCTCTACTACCCCACAAGCGTAACCTTCTGCGACTGCGAGACATTTGTCTTTTGTCCGCCACTCCAAGCTCAAAACAGAGCGGCCATTTACGTAATGCTGCATATCATTTCATTTCACTATCATCTTCGAACGCTCACTACTAAATGACAAACCAGTTTCATCGTTATGTACTATAGCACTATGTGACTAATCTTGAAGAACGTCCTTGACTGTCCGCAAGATCCCCTGATTTATAACCTTTATATCATGTCCGGGAAGCAATAGGAAGACATGCATTCGTACCAGCGAACAGTTTTCATGAACTGACATAGCATGTGTTTCAAACATCGCAAGCAATTCCTCAAAATGAAACTAGAGGGCTGTTTGGCTACAGCAAATACAAGAGTCCTTTTGTGCCGTTGTGGGTCATACATACTGATGATGGACATCAGTTCCGAATGGACAGAAAGTTTAATTCTTTAACAGCCGTTATGTTACGAACGTTTCCATAAAGTTTAATAAATATCGGACAGGTGCATCATGGTCTAATGTTTTCCATCCCTCTCCAGATTCTATCTTTTCAAACTACCACTGGCCGTAGGCACAACACTGGGACTCTAGGACTACGTCTTTAGTACACCCTTCACCAGAAAACTACACAGGGATTCTCATAGACGAGGGTAACACATAGAATTCTACTTCTGCCAGTAGGACTCCACCACTGTACACTTTGAATACCATAGCCATATCTTAGTAAGGAAGCGTAAGAAGTCCGGCGAAGGGGGAACCACGAAAACTGGGGATGTATCAAATATTTATGTTCGTTGCTCTACAAAGTACAACAGGTGGTCATCGCGCTCGAGTTTGTGTCTGGTATAGAGTTCAAGACGTGTCGCTCTAACAACTGTTGCACTGATCATTCACGAGGGTATATGCTATATCCGCTTGGAAAGTATAATACTGTCAGATGCGCGCAGTCCATCAAGAAGACTTCTGAGCTGAAACAGATATATTTATTGCTCTACAAACAGTAAAGATCGAAATTATTGACATTTAAAGATGCATAAAGTGATAAAATCGACATCAAGGATGCAGACGTCCTTTCGCAGACTAGACTCGCAATCAGAACAACAAACATTTCCTTACTTGTCAACCATTCATCAGCCACACTCGGTGCATGACTTCAGCTATTTTCGTTTATGAATTCGGTTGTTAGAGGAGCTGCCCGCTGAAGTACATATTAATGTAGGATTAATGGTGGTCAAGGATGTACTGAGAGTACCACTTTTTTACTTGGTACCCTACTGGGTACTGCTGCGTCCGTTGGCAAGTACCAGTACCCACACTGTATGTTTGGTATGATTCTATCTTTCCCTGTCTTCCATTTCGTTGTTTATAGTTCGTCGTTGACTTGCAATTATAATCTCGAATCATCGTAGCTACAGCAACTCTCTACTACCCCACAAGCGTACCCTTCTGCGACTGCGAGACATTTGTCTTTTGTCCGCCACTCCAATCTCAAAACAGAGCGGCCATTTACGTAATGCTGCATATCATTTCATTTCACCATCATCTTCGAACGCTCACTACTAAATGACAAACCAGTTTCGTCGTTATGTACTATAGCACTATGCGACTAATCTTGAAGAACGTCCTTTGCATGGTGTACAAGATGCTGAAATAGCTGCAGTCCAGTAACCACGGAGAATAAAATTGTTGTGGCCGGTCAGTGGAAAATAAGCACAATGCTGAATATAAGATCGAGCAGTAATTTTAGTGTGCGAATGTACACTGAGGTGACAAACCATCAGATAGCAATATGCTAGTATTGTGTGTAACAGGTGTGAAAGGACAGTGCATTGGCAGAGCTGTCAGTTGTACTTAGGTGATTCACGTGAAAAGGTTTCCGACGCGATTATGGCAGCACGACGGGAATTAAAAGACTTTGAACGCGGAATGGTAGTCGGCACTAGATATATGAAACATTCCATTTAGGAAATGGTTTGGGAATTCAATATTTCCCGATGCACAGGATCAAGAGTGTGCCGAGAATACTACGTTACAGGCATTACCTCTCACCACTGACAACGCAGTGACCAACGGCCTTCACTTAACGACCGAGAGCAGTGGCGTTTGCGTAGAGTTGTCAGTGCTAACAGACAAGCAACACTGCTTGAAACAGCCCCAGAAATTAATGTGGGATGTACGACGAACGTTTCCGTTAGGCCAGTGCAGCGAAATATTGCTTTAATGGGCTAGGAAAGCAGACGACAGCACAATATCACTTGCAGGGCCTCTCCTGGGCTCGTGACAATATCAGTTGGACGGTAGACGATTGGAAAACCGTGGCCTCGTCGGATGAATCCCTATTTCAGTTGATCAGAGTTGATGGTATCGTTAGAGTGTGACGCAGATTCCACGAAACGATGGAGCCAAGTTGTCAACAAGCAGCTTTCACTCGATTAATACTCGGCAGAAATCAAACCTCCATTTGGATCGGACTTCCTTAACTCTTGTGCAAAAAGGTGTGCAGTATACTGCTGTATCCATTTTCAGTAAGCTGCCACTCGAATTAAAAAATCTTAGCAGTAATCCACGCGCTTTCAAATCGAAACTGAAGAGTTTCCTCATGGGTCACTCCTTCAATTCTGTCGAGGAGTTCCTTGAAAAATTAAGCTGATTCTCATTGTATTGCTCATAGCGTTTGCTTAAACTTATGGACTGATTTTCTTTCAGGTTCATGAACATTTATTTTTAAATGTTATTATGTTGTAAGTTCATGTACTGACACGTTCCATGACATTGGAGATTTGCTCCTCAATTTCGTCCTGCGGAACTTGACATGTAAATAAATAAATAAATAAGCCACTGTGCAAGCTGGTGGTGGCTATGTTTATATGGATGGTTATGTTCGGCTACTTGGGGATCATTTGCAGCCATTCACAGACGTCATGTTCCCAAACAACGATGTAATCTTTATTGATGACAATGCGCCATGTCATCAGCCACCGGTGTTCGCTATTGGTTTGAAAAACATTCTGGACAGTTCGAGCGAATGATTTGGCCACCCAGATCGTCCGACATGAATGCCATTGAACATTTATGGGACATAATCGAGAGGTCAGTTCGTGCACAAAATCCTGCACCGGAAACACTTTCGCAGTTATGGAGGGCTACTGAGGCAGCATGGCTCAATATTTCTGCAGAGGACTTCCAGCGACTACTTGAGTCTATGCCACGTCAACCTGATTCACTATACCAGGCAAAAGGAGGTCCGACACGATATTAGGAGGTATCCTATGGCTTTTGTCACCTCAGAGTATGTCACCAGGAAATTATCTCAACAAAATTATGAAGCAAATCGTTTTTCGATTCTTGACTTAAGCTTTCACTCTGGAGTGTAGTGTACGCTGCTGTTAATCTTCCTGAGAGATCAAAACTGTGTACTGTATCTGAACTCGAAACCTTGTCTGTCATGTTCAATACAGTTAGTTATTTAGGAGCGCCTCACGCCTGCCAAAAAAATTTAATTTTCCAACATTGTTCTCCCAATTCTGAATTCTTTATAAGTTCTCCTGCACATCTTCCTGGATAAGAAGTCTTTGGAGAAGGGATATGGTGGAGATGGGCTTACCGGCAACCAAGGATTGTTACAACTTTTCAGAAAGAAATTTTTTTTTTACCGTACACACTTGTGCAGAAAGAAATTCCCTGGCAGATACAATCTTTGAACCAGATCGGTATACAGACCCGTACCCTTGTCGTGGGTAAAAGCAATACGCAGATGCCCTGGTACCACACTGAAGGACTTAAGTTAAGGCGAAACATGCGAGTGTAGCTTGGTCGGTAGCAGAATTATCAACGAAAAGCAGGAAACTGGGCAAGAGTTTCACTCCACCACTGAATTTTAGTTTTGGCACTTTTATTTTCACAAGTCCGTCTTGATCACACAGATTTCTTTACACTTTATAACCGGTTTCGGCTTACCGCCATCTTCAGATCTGTTGTAGATATAAAAATTGTGTAAGCGACCAGATGCAATTAGTTAGGAATAAATCTATACAGTGTTAATGATGCATGAAATACAAAAACATAAAGTATTTATAGTTATGTATAGCAGCCATACATACCATTAAAATATTCTGATAAAAAAATCATCGTCAAGTTAAAAACATGTGAGTACATGGTACGTGATGATAATACTCAAATTGCGTCAGGTATTTATTCAAGAACCTACTGCCAGCCTTAGCTTGAGTACATAGTAAACCAGCGTCGCCAATATAAAGATTAAAATGTATGGTGGTACAACATCCAATGTGTGGTTTTCATGAGCAATAAAAAGGGCAAGGATGGAAATGTTGTTTATGTCGATCTCTATTCCAATTTTCTGTACGGATTCCGGAACTCTCGGAACGGAGGTGATGCAATACCTTTTTTGATGTGTGTATAAAGGGAAAATGAAACAGTGAAATAATACTGAATGCTTCATAAGATGATAAGAAGTACGTTTTTCATTGACCTTCGTCATTTGAAACACATATTTTCGTTCGTTCATGTCCTTAGATCCACCAAGAACGAGGCCATTCAGGGAAGTTGAAAGAGTGAAGATACACAGAAACAAAAGATAAGGAAAGAATTAAAACTTAATCTACATACTATGTTAACAATAAAATATCATTACACTGTTTAATGCTATGCATGAATATGACTACTACTTTTACTGCCTCCTCAGTTATATTACGCAGCTTCCTTTTATATACTGCTCATAAGTTAATTCCTGCTTGATTACAATCTTATTTTTTTAAAAAAATGCTTACCCACATCTATAAATACTGAAGTACATTATTAGTGTTATTCGCGTTCGCAGATGTATACTAAACAGACTTAATTGCTTTCTCAATTGTTATTACTGCAATTTACTCACGAAACCATTTCGGTTCGTTACAAATTGAAAGTTTGAACAACAGATCTGTCCGATGTCGTCTTGTTCCGTCCCGATGTTGAGAGGCGGGAAGTTATTCCTTCCAGGAATCATAATCTGCGGTGCATTCTCTTGGGTATTCAGGCAGCAGTTAGTTTGCCTCTCTGTCTGTGGCTGAAACGATGTGTACATTCCTCTGATGAGGTTCTGTCATTGATACATAACATTTCTTTGTGGTAAGCTGTCCCTGAGTTCGACGCGGCGACTATTCTCAAAATGGCTCTGAGCACTATGGGACTCAACTGCTGAGGTCATTAGTCCCCTAGAACTTAGAACTAGTTAAACCTAACTAACCTAAGGACATCACAAACATCCATGCCCGAGGCAGGATTCGAACCTGCGACCGTAGCGGTTTTGCGGTTCCAGACTGCAGCGCCTTTAACCGCACGGCCACTTCGGCCGGCCGGACTATTCTCGTTAGTAGCTTTGTGGTTTGCACATGTAGCAGTAATTCTACTTCAGTCTCATTTAGTCAACAACCACTTCTGCGATTCACAAGGCCGTTAACATAAAAGTAATTCGAGCAAAGTTTACTTCCCGTCAGAGGAGGAAAACTTTCTTTAAATGTTACCTAGACTGTAGTCAGGTCTTAAACGTATTACATGAGACGTCTTTTTGTCAGTGTTCAGTAATCTTCCACGAGTTTTGTAGATGTGACACTTTCTGTCAGAGTACCGGGAGCAGTGATTACTTGTGTTTCGACCGATACCCTCCAGTATCCGCCACGAATGTTATTTAACGACGCGATCATTTCCTGTGACGATTATTTAAATAGCTTCATTCTTTTATGCGTTTTCTAGGATGCGCTACGTGTGAGAGACGACTCTCTTCTAGTCTTAATAGTAGACATTCCTAACAGCTTCGTTTGTGAATGCCACGATTACAGACAGAGAATTTTATTTTACCATTAGTTGACTACCTTGTGTTGCCCAGGCATCTATTTCATTAAATCTTTTATTAGTCCATTTCCATCTTCCCCCTGTGTCTGTCCGTCTCTTCCTCCCCCCCCCCCCTTCTGTCTATCTCTACAACCTTCTCCCTCCGTCCATCTGCTCGTTCCACCTCTGTCCATCTCTTGCCTTCCCCCCACGTAATTTCCCCCTTCCCTCCATCTCCTCATCTTCCTCTATCTGTAAGCCTATGTTCTTCTCCCCCCTCTTTTTCTTTCTCCACCTCCCCACTCTGTCCATCTGCTCCTCCCCTCCCCTGTCCTACCCCCCTCTAAGCCCAACTCCTCCTCCCTCTCTCTGTCGCTCTATTCCTCCCCCTGTCTCTGCCCATCTACTGCTCTTTCCTTTCTCTGTCCATCTACTGCGCCCACTATTAAGACCACCTCTTCCTCTTCTGGTATCACCCCCTTAAGTCTGTCTCCTCTTTCCCCCTCTCTGTCCATCTTCTCCCACCCCTTCTCTCTCCAGTCTATCACCTCTACGCCAGGAGGTTGCTGGTTCTCATCCCCACAGTATTCTTTCCCGATAGTAAGAAGTATGTTTACCAAGTTTGGTTGGAATCGACATAGTATTGCAGTTGCAGCTTATAACCATCGCTTTGCCCACCTACTCATATGTCACATATTTTTCAGATAAATTTAACATATTTCACAAGTAGATCACCTGTATGTCTAGCGAATTCCGCACTGTATTTTGGTTTTCACGCAGCTCAGTGTTTATGACGTCCTATGTTCTGAACGCTGTGTCGTACAAGGGTACAATTTGGTAGCTACTTTCAGCGGTGCGTGTGGGTGCTGCCTGTGACACGTTGCGAATAGGGATAGTAGCAAAGAAGTAATAAATTTAAACTTAATGCATGATGCGGCTGCTCTTCACGCGTCCCAGTTTTATGACATCATATCTCCTGAACGCTGTGTCGTACAACGAAATAATTTTGCAAGTTCATTCAGTGGTGTATGTGAATACAGTTAGGAAAATGTTTCGCGTATAAAATTAGTAGTACAGAAGTAATAACTTAAAATGTCGTGTCCGATGTGTCTGTTTTACAGTATGAACAGTAAAAATACAATAAGCGATGATCCTTTTTCTTTAATCATTTTGTGGAGGTTGTCAGTGAGAAAAAGTTTCTTGAAGATTTGAAATTCTGTGTAAAGTGTCTCGCAGGTCGCTAAGTTCTGTCATCCTCAAATATTGATGAATAAAGTCTGTGTATTCGCGTGTCGCGGGCTACACTTCTTTAACACCCGCACCTTCACTCTTTTGATAGGTAGGTAGTTCTTAACCCTCACTTCCATTCTTTCCAAACAGTTAGTGATATGTGTGCCAAGTTTCGTTGAAACCGAGGAGATGACACACACACACACACACACATTATATATATATATATATATATATATATATATATATATATATATATATATATACTGTTATAGTATGTATATACCTATTTCCAGACAACGTAAATTTTAATTTGGTCCATTTCAGT
The DNA here is from genome assembly GCF_023898315.1 of Schistocerca nitens. Taxonomy (NCBI): domain Eukaryota; kingdom Metazoa; phylum Arthropoda; class Insecta; order Orthoptera; family Acrididae; genus Schistocerca; species Schistocerca nitens. Next base: position 660,999,621 of record NC_064616.1, on the reverse strand, counting down.
GTTAATGGGTTCAAACGGCAGCTCCAAAGTGACAACCTAATGACTGTATGCCCATATGTTTTTGTATCACGTCGATATCGTATATGGGGAACTGTGGTTTATAGAGATGTTAGATCCATAAGCGCCACCTTTTTAAATTTATCACTTATTTGGAGGTTTTGACGTTGCAGCCAATAACCTCCTTTCGCTTTGCCATAGTAGGTTTCTTGTCAACAACAACAGAATGATTGGGAGTATTATAGTGAACAATTTTTGGTGGCGTAGGTACGTAACCCGCAAACCGTTTCTCTTGATGAGGGGTGAGCAAATGCACTAATGCGAGCGCGGGCGCCCGTGTGCTCCCTCTCTGCTTGTCCGTGGGTGCTGACAGCCAGCAGTTCCCGCTCCACCTCTGCTAACGTCACTCCTTTGTTACAAGCGCGAGCGCTGCAGGACGGGCCTATTAACTTCGTATAATTCGTGTTGCCACTATCGAAGTCTCTTTTGCGTTCGTCGTAGGACAAAATTAGTAAGAGAAAAATGGATGAGCTTGAATTAAGATCCTCAACATAAAAATCGGTCGAATTCCTTGGCTTCGACTCGCAATGGGAAGATTACTTTTTATGGAAACACAAAACAGCCCTCAGTATCTCTTTTGTAAAGCTAGTCTATCGGTACGGAAGAAGTAAAACGTGAAGCTACATTTTCAAGTCCTTCATGAGAAATTCGTGATCACTTTGGATACTGAGGAAAGGCAGGGCAAACTTCTCGATGTAAAAAAGAAGAGAGAAAAAGAAGTAAATTCATATACATGTCATTTCTTGAAAATATGTCTATTATTTATAAAGCGTTATATCGTTTTGCCCTCGATTTTACCTCTTCTTTGTAAAGCATAACAGGAAGAGAACCATATAATTCGCAGTGATGGTGAACTGTGAGTGAGCTATTACATAGACCTTAAAATAGCCAAAACAGCACGTCCATTCAGCGATAGGGAATTTGCTAATGACTGTTTGTGTCCAGTGACTCTTTCTGTTTTCTAAACGGTTCCTCTTTCAATGACAACAGTTTGCAGCCGTATCACAGAAACGGCAAACTACATGGAACTGCAACATAATGGTAAGATTAAATAATTAGTTTTTTTTTTCTCTTACGGTTTGGTTGAAAGCACGGACGCGACGGACGTTGGTCAGACTGCTGTATTTGTCATAGAGGAACTCCTAGATTTAGTGCCAATTCTCGATACAACTACGGCCGAGGACGTATTTTCTTGCTTAGAAAATATTATTGTTGACGAATTTGACCTTTGTTCGGAAAGAATTATGTCGTTTGTAACAGATAGAGCTCCTTTAATGATTAATCATACCTCTGGTGCTGTTACTTTGAAAGAAAAAAGATGAAAATAGCTGAAGCTGGTATCCAACAGGAAATACCAGTGATACACCACGCCCTGCTTCCCGTTAACCAGCTGGTAAAATGCGCCAAAATAGGAGGCGTCATGAACGTTGTTGTAAAAACCGTTAATAAACTGAGATCTCACGATTTGGGACATATGCAGTTTAAATCCTTTCTGGCAGAGCTACAGTGTAATTATGGCGATGAGTCGTATTTTTATGAAGTACGTTGGCTGAGTCGAGGCTATGTTTTAGAACGTTTTCTCAACTTGCATAAAGACATAACGTTATTCATGGACATAATATGGGAGCCAGTTAAAGAGTTCGATGACCCCACGAGGATGTTATATCTTGCATTTCTAACTGTCCTTACAAAGAACCTCACTCTTTTGAATACAATTTCGAAGGTCGGGCACAAACTAATTACCGATGTTTTTGAAACCGTTTTTGGTTTTAAAAGGAAATTACTTTTGTTTATAAAACAACTTTCACAAGGATCGTTTGCGTACTTTTCGAATGTTTGGAATAGATATAAATCAAATAAATTTTGAAAAGGAGACGTTAAGCGAACATTTCGAAGAATTTGGTACTGTCCTGTAGGCTTTGTTATAAAACTTTGACAGTAGATGGATTTAAACTTGATTTTAGTATTTTTGCAACTCCTTTTGCAGTTAATGTTGAAAGTGCGGCTCCTAAACGTCAGTAGGAGTTCATTGATTTTCAGTGTAGCTGTGTGCTCAGGGAGAGGTTTCACACTTCACAAAATATTGGTATGGTTTACAAGAACTTCCCTCGAGAACATCTCCCATAGATGTTTCGAATATCTGCTTGAGTCTGCAGTACGTTCGGGACCACGTATCTGTGTGTCTTCTCAACAGTGAAAGTAACAAAGTTGAAGGTTAGGAATAGCCTTACTGACGTTCGTCTGATTCGAACAATGCGTTTGGTGACCAATAACCTCGCTCCAAATATTGAAATGTTAGTAAAATAAATTAGAACCAGTTGTGGAGTAATGAAAATAGGCGTACCTTTGGTTTTCGTAAGTAGTAGATCAGCTCCTAGCTTAATACTTTTCAGTAAGATAGCATTATTGATTTAATAGTTGTTTAACGAAAAAAGCACGTGTCCTATACGTATTAATTTATGCGTGTGTTGTATTTCCGACCAGCAAATTAAGTTGACGGGAGTGATGGTTTATTCTCATTTTATTGATAGCCCCCCCCCCCTCCACCCCCGCCCCAGCACCACCAGTTCTCCGCTGAACAGAACGGCAAAATTAGGAATGTATTGTACTGCTTGTATCTACTGTCAACCTATGCAGTATATTACTTAGCGGCCTTGTTGTGCTCATGACAGGTTTACGCAGTGAGGACATTATTGTTAATTTGTTGCTTTGTCGCTGTGTTTTGACTCAGTCAAACTACAGACGGTCAATAGCTTATTCATCGTCCTCTGGTGCCATCTGAGCACGTACCTGCGTTTTAGTTTTTTCGAAGGAAGTGAGCACTGTACACTCGAGCTCAGAGATATGTGGAACATGAAGTACGAGCTGGTCCCACAGGAAAAAGAAATCAAAAATAAATTTCCTCTCACTGACAAACACAGGAAAACAACACCACTGCTTTACAACCCAATAACTGACATGCAATACCTTATGTGATGAGATGGCTCATAAAAACATGTGCACTATCGTTAATTCATCTGCTTTACTTTACGACAGAATTATTACAAGCCTAATGTTATTATATTTTTTGTCGATGGCACTTTTGTGTAACGCAGGAGAGGCTACACTTGCGCCCGTACTATGCACGTGTTATATTTGCAGTGTCCTATTACAATAATTACGACAATAGGAAGAATACTTACAATATCACGGGACCAAAAACTCGAACGTCAGCTGTCGATCGTGTGTTGTCCACAGTCTTCAGTCTCGTTTGCGAGTAATATTGAAACATTTCCAGAAAATGTCGCTCTATATCAGGCGACGCTCCATACACCGAAATATCGATACCGAAGTGGCAGTATCGAGTGCCGATATTTTTATTTTGTATTACATTTTATTCGCAACTTCCGATAAGTATTTAAACTTGTTCTTTTGAAATTATAGCAGAACGTAATCTTAGTGTTACTACTTTTTGAGCTTTCATCACGTCCAGCCTCTCTTGTTGACTGTGGGAAGCAAGTATAGGTGGTAGAGAGAAAAAGTACGATTTCACTGGGTGCTGATGGTGCGGATGTAATAAGATATCTGATGTGAAGAAAAAGCACTCCAGTTACGTTAAAAAATAATTTTTAACGCAACTAGTGTGCTATTTCTCCACATTGGCATTCTTCCAAAACAGTTGTTGAAACTGATGAACGAATATCTAAATGACTAGTTTGAGGGGAAATGCTGGCGTAATCGGCGCTCGGCGCTACCAACAGAAACTCCAATGTTGAACTTCACCACGCAATTTTGACACTACAACTGTTGGGTCGCTGAAGTTTGCAGAAATGAAAAAAACAGGGAATTTGACATGAAGTGCACCAGTCTAAACCGATATGTGACGAACGACGGACCCATCGCACACCTGTTATAGTGCCACTTACCTGCGGTTACCATTGTTACCAAAGTAGTTATCACCAAGCGTGAATGTGCATTGTTTTCCTTTCAATTCTTGCTCTGAGTGGGATAAACAGGTTCCTAGCTTGTTGACTATCTTATAATAAATCAGTACTCAAGTATATAGTTCTAAAACTAGCAGTATTTTTTACAATGTGCAGCCGTTATCTTTTTGCCTGGCACGTCGACATCTTCTTGTCGCTATATCGATAATTCTTTCGATATATTTGGGGACTAGAAAGACAACTTTTTAAATATTGATAAATCGGATAACCGATTTTTTAAAAATATCGATAGTAACAGTAAGAGAAAGCGAGCAGCGAATCAAATGCTGAAGGTGCCCGCGGGCAGCTTCGCGGGCAGCGCAACTGCGCAGCCCTGCTCTAGATTCTCTAAACTCACATCGTACGGCAACCCCTTGAACAAGAGAGAGACGTCCACAATTTCCACTGAATAAAGTTTGACGAACTTGCTTTTAACATTGTTCAGTATCACAAAACGCATAAAAAACAGTAGCAGTATAATATTAATACCGCAGCTGTAGGACTGAAAACAAAATCTCAGCGCTCCCATGGGTCAGCAAGGCTCTTGGAACGGCAGCATAGTGCTAACAGGAGGTGTAGCTGTGGGAGGGAAGGTGTGCTGTAGCCACAGCACCACGCACCGTTATACCTGCGAGTGGTGTTGTGGCTACAGGTCCGTGAGGTTGGCTGAATGCCTGCCGTGAGTTTCTCTTGAGCCTCATCGCACTTCTTCTTTTGTAGATGTCAATGCGAAAGTAATTTTAAACCGGCTATACTTCTTAATACAGCAGCCAGGGTTGAAGATTTTAGTTCTGTATGGCAATTTACCTAGTGATAATTCTATAATCGATTATCGATTATTGAAGCAAAGTCGATTGCAACACCTACCAACAAGCTCTTTGACCTAGCCTAAACTGATATTACATAGATTCTATTTTCTTCTACATAAGAACAGGCTCTTTGACCTCGCCTAAACTGATATTACATAAATTCTATTTTCTTCTACATAAGACATGTTTACAACAACAGCACATCGTTGCTGATTACTTCGTGATTCCATAGATACTACACAAACCTTCAGAAATTATGTTATAGGATTCAACTAAGTAAACTGTGTTTCGAATGTTGAAGCCAGTTACATTCAACACCCCACATTTTCGAAAACTAATTGAGGATTTATAACAACTAATGATCATAACAAGATAATAGTTTCAGGTTTCACGGATGATCCACTTATTTGGCTAATTCCAAAATTGAGTCACATATTAACGAAATCAGTTATGATGCAATATTGAAATTCTCTTAAAGGACTGTCTTCAAAAGTAATTTTCATTTAGCTAATGTTAAAGAATCAAAGATCATACTTAACCTGTATAGCTGTAACAGAAATGCATCAAGTTAATTAATACTTTTCAAATATTAACCATAATATTAAATTTTCCATAACTTTGGAAATGTAACAGACTCGCAAAATATAACACCAGTTTTAGAATCAGCACAAAAATTCCAATAAGACGACATACTTTACACATCATTTCACACTCGTTTTACAGTTCGTAAATATTAAATTTTAAGATGGCAGAACTGGTTGTGGAAGGAATTGTTGACTCGTCGTTGCTACTACTTTAATACACATTACGATTAGTTTAACATATAAAGGAATAACTCAGTCATATTGAAACTAATATAAATTAAAATAGAGCTAGCCTCAGGCACCTTCATTCTAATATAAAGTACATATTTATACTTCGTTTTTGTTACCTCACATTCCCTAAACTGGTGGGGTGAGTCACGTCTATGTACATATTAAGAGAACCCACAAGGAATTTATGAGTGAGTTGATGTTGAGGTGGATCATTGTGACCGAACCCTTATATTTTTGTGATGGCCTTCCAAATGTATATTGAGAACAGTAAATAGAACATGGCCAATCACTGTCGTTATCGAATCTAAAACAGATCTTCGAACTGTAAATAAGATGAATAAGAAAGTTTCAACAGAAAAGGTTATAGTTCAAAGGCATACAAAAATAATGCCACAGTTATTGTTTATGATGATGACTGTATAAGTAAGATAGAGGCATTTTTTAATGCGAATGGTATCCCTGAGATAAAAAAGGATGCCTCTAAGACAGGGCTTCCCAATGTGTGATCCGCGGACCCCTTAGGGGTCCGCCGGCTCTTTCTAGGGGGTCCGCGGCCACCTTTCACCAAATCGTGTAAAATAATGAGTAACACTATTGAATAAAAATGTAAAAATCGAATTCATCACTATTTTTCTTTTCGTGTGAAAATCATGTGTACTTTTACTTCAGGTCGTATTCCCAAGCAGCCTTTGAGGTTCCTACGTGAGAAGGCATACACAGTTTAGTGCCGGAGAAGGCGGCTTCTCTGATCGACTGTTCCGCAACAATACGGGGGTTGTTTGTGCGCCGGCTCACGGCGCTAGATGCGCTGAAACCTTTTACGCATGCACGGAGCGAGCTTTGTCGACCAATCACAGCGCACGCTGGCACGTATGCGTCCCCAGGCATCATTAAATGTTAAACTTGCTTTGTCATTGCACTACCTATTTCATAAGTCGATTTTTGACCAGTTTATTACTTCTAACATGGATCGGTGGCTGAAGTCAGGATCATTGAACAAGGGTGCAGTTTCTCCATTGCCTTCACAACAAGGAAAGTTTCCAGTTGAAATGAATGAGGAGGGAGGATGACCAAAGGAAGAAAAATCACAAAAAGCTCCACAGCCGGATTTATTATGTGAAAACGCTGCAAATACTCCATTGGTCGCAATATCCTGTAGAAGTGGAATAACCAAGAAGCGTAAGTACAACGAAAGCTATTTAGAAATGGGCTTTACAGAGACAAAGGAGGGTAAAACTCAATGTGTAATTTGTGCACGAGTCCTTCCAAACAGTTCAGTGGTTCCAGTTAAATTGCGCCGTCATTTTGAAAATACTCACCTGGATTTCCAGGCTAAAGACATCGATTTTTTCAAAAGGAAGAGTGCTGAACTAGCTACTTCTCAGCATTGCATGAAAACTCATGCAAAAACAATTAATGAAAATTCAATAAAAGCTTCTTTCTTGGTTAGTTATCGAGTGACAAAAACAGGCAAAGCCCATACCATTGTAGAAAATCTCGTAAAGCCATGTGTTAATGATATTTTTTCTTGCATGCTAGACGAAAAGGCAGTAAAGCTTGTATCTTCGGTGCTATTATCAAACAATACTGTCAAGAGACGCATTGTTGACATGTCTAATTATGTGAAAGACACTCTTGTTGGTAGCATCCAACACAATTCATTTTCTCTGCAGATAGATGAATCCACTGATGTTGCAGGATTACTGATTTTATTGGCTTTTGTCCATTATGAATACTCTGGATGTTTTGAGGAGGACCTCTTATTGTGCAGACCACTACCTGCCAACACAACAGGTGCTGAAATATTCCGTCAATTGGATGATTTTTTAAGGACTAACGAGGTTTCATGGTGTAATTGCATAGATGTGTGCACAGATGGTGCAAAAGCTACGACGGGTCCTACAGTCGGAGCAATAACGAAAATAAAAGAAAACGCCAAGAACTGCAGCAGTAGTCATTGTGCTCTCCACAGATACGCTTTAGCTACGAAACAAATGCCTGTTTCGTTCAAGAAAGTTTTAGACGAATACATTCAAAATATTAACTACATAAAATCAAGGCCGTTGAAATCAAGGCTTTTACACAATACTGTGTGAAGATATGGGAAGCCTTCATCGTTCCCTGCTTCTCCACACAGAAGTGAGGTGGCTCTCACTTGGGAATGCACTCTCTCGGTTGTACGAATTAAGATTGGAAGTCGTAGCTTTCCTTTTGCAGCATGACACCAAATTAGCAGACCTTATTAATGACGAAAATTGGCAGTGTATACTTGCCCATTTGTCAGATTTTTCTCCAAAATAAACGAAATGAATATTTCCCTCCAAGGGCAAAGTGAAACAAAGGTCACTGCTATCGACAAAGTTCGAGCATTCAAGAGGAAAATCAATTTTTGGGCAGAGAGTGTCGAGGAGGGGGAGGTCAAATGTTTTCCTCTTCTCAAGGAGTTTTTGAAAAACAAACCATTGGCGCTTGGGAAGAATTTGTTTCATCAAATCCTGGAACATCTCCGAAGCTTGATGTCATTGTTGGAGCATTATTTCCCAACAGCCGAAGATGAGAAGCTGCAGAAATACGAATGGGTGGTCAACTCAAAAAGCCCAACATTCTATCATCAAATGAATATGAGTTGTTGATAGAAATTGCCACAGACCCTACCTTGAAATCAAGTTTTGACATTGAATGTTACTCATACTTTTGGATCCGTTTAGATAACAAGAAATACTACCCCCTTGTTGAAAAGGCTAAACATGCACTTCTTCCGTTTGCCACAACATACATGTGTGAGTCTGGATTCTCGATCTATGCTGCCCACAAAACTAATTACCGAGGCTGTCTAGATGCGGATCCAGACATTCGTCTCCAGTTGTCAAGAAATGAACTCAACTTTTCAAAATTGTGTCAGCAGCAGCACCCTCAACCATCACATTAGGATTCCATTATTATTCCTACAGAATCATCTATAGTAAAGAAGAAAGCATTTTTCTTGGTAGATGCTCACTGAACGTACCTGAACTATAGCTTTGTAAGAATTTTGTTTCTGTCTTCTATCATTTACAAAATAATTATTAATTGAATTCTGTTGGCATTGATATTATTGTTACGAAAATTAAAATGATCTCTAAAACTAATTTCTTTTCTTTATAATATATTCCATCCTCTCAGTTAAAAATATGGCCTGCCTGTACTTCAATTACAATTACTTGCTATTACTCTGACACTATATTATGGCAACTGGCTGCGAGCGTAAACAAATGAGGACTTTTCACATGCCACCTTGTAAAAGGTAAGCCTCCTCTGCCAGAATTGTTTCCATTGAGAGAAGAAGTCTTACGTTCTGTGAAATGCTTTGTCTTCTTATATAGAAGTAAGAGAGTCTGTTTGTTTGTTTTCCTAATTTGTTTACAGTCGAGGCTGACTGCCATGATATAGTGTCCAAGTAGTAATTGAAGTTGTCAGCTGTGGCTAAACTGTTGGCACGCCACCTGCCAGTTGCCACCTACCAACTGACAGTACACTGTTGCAACGCCACCTGCTAGCTGCCGGCTATGGACTGACAGCTGCCCTTCAGTAGATATACAAAGACGTAAAAATAAATAGACTTTCCGAGCTGTTTACATGGGCACGAAAATCGATTGTGGAACTGGAAAATGGCTTTATAAAAGCAGATTTCCAGAATCGATTTTGAAGCGGAACTGGGACATCGGCTTACGAAATCCGGTTTTGGAAACGCATGTAAACTGGGTAAATGTATTCCCACACATTGCACAACAGATGTCAAAATAGTCCTATAAAGGCTATTCCTTGGCCTCTTTTCTTTCATGACGTGTTTGTATCCCGAATCATGGGTTTGCCTCTTTCCTTCACAGCTGCGTGGAATGGCCGCGCAGTCAAAGGCGCTGTGTCGTGGATTGCGTGGCCGCTCCCGCCGGAGGTTCGAGCCCTCCACGGGCATTGTGTGTGTGTGTGTGTGTTGTCATTATAGGTTAATAGTGTGTAAGACTAGGGACTGATGACCTCAGCAGTTAAGTCCCATAGACTTTACATACATTTGAACATTTTTCTTCGGATTTCACGAAAAACCGCGCACGCACGCACACGCGCGCACACACACACACACACACACACACACACACACACACACACACACACACACACACACACGACTGCTACGAAATATGCATGCTCCTTACACAACAGTAGCTAAACAGTGGAAGTGAACAGACCACAAGCGGCAGCTTGTAAATAGTGAACAGTTAGGACATGATGTTGATTGCTCTTGGAGGAAGGCAGCTCCAACGTGTGAAATTACCAAGTAATTTTAATCAGGCTATAGTGTGTTGAACAAAGGGAGTAAATCCACTAGTAAGTGTCTGGATACATTGGGAATTCAAATTCGATCGTTAATTTCAAGTTGTTTGCATTCATCTCTAAAACAAAGACTATTGATACTTCGGGGGGGGGGGGGGTGTCATTGGCAACATGGCACTTGCATTAAGAAGCTTTCAGTTCCCATGGGTTTAGCTCTGAAATTTAAAGTTACTGTGCTCTTGACCGACTAGAGGTCCGCCATGGATTTTCGACTGAATGAGGGGTCCGCCAGCTGAAAATGTTGGGAAGCACTGCTCTAAAATGTTCCACAATAATCTTAAATGAAAAATAGATAATACCTTTCTTGTATTTATAGATTCTGCAAAAGGTCAGTTAAAATTATGAATCCCAGTATCCCTCAATTTCAAAAAAAAAATCTGTTACCGTTGTAGCTAACAATACTACGTCCCCCTTGAAAAAGGTAACTCTTTTCAATATAAGAAACATTTACAAACCAACTAACACGGTGGCTGACATTAAAAAACCTGATAACGCTAAACTGGTGTCTTTGAACACAGCTAATTTATTCGCCAAGGTTCCCATTACAGAGTGTCTTTACATAATAAAAAACAATCTACTGACACATAATAAACTTTGTCCTGTTGAAGTTATTGGATTGGTTGAATTGCTTAATACGTATTTATCCTATAATTAATTTGAATTTAATGGTAGAATTTGTCATCAGAAAGATGGGTTGACAATGGGAAATAGTCTGACTGACACCTTGGTGGAAATTTCCAATAATGACCTAAAAATAATTTCTTATAGAAATGTGAGGCCTTGAAAGAGAAACCAGTATATTACAAGTGGCATGAAGATGATAGGTAATCAGGCTAACGCAGATAATTTTACATTACTAATGAGAACCATGCATTCTAAAATCGTTTTCACTTTGCAAATGGGACAGAATTGCTCAATAAACTATTTAGACTTGACTACTACTAGAAAAAAATTGCAAGCACATATTTGGCATATATAGGAAACCATCATGCACCGACGTAATTATTAACGCACATCCGTCACACTCGCAAGTGTGAAACTGATAAAGAAATTGTTATCCTGAAACGAACTGCATTGGGCAGTGTCTATAAAGCAACCGATGCTACGAAATGCTATAATAAGACTAAAAAACAAAAAAAAATTACGTACTTTAGTAGTAAGACTGCGCCCAATGCTAATAGCAATCACGCAACAAAAACTAAATTTACAGTAGTGAATAACAATGGTCAGCTGTCAAAAAAGTCGAACAGTGTTTCTGCAAGACTGACGTTACAATAGGTCTTGAGATAATAAATTCTCTTTGGCCACATACACGACACCTAATAGGCACAAAGATTAATGAATTTAATAAAGTAGGTATTTACAAGGTGAGTTCCAAGAGTTACGAAAGTTAATATATGGCCCTTAGGGATCATACTTATTCCCAAAACAGAACAGCCTTTGGCGCGCATGTCACCAAGGAGACAAATGCATTGCAGGATACGGATTATGTCTTAGAAACGTTGCGTTATGCAGCGACAGGAAGAAAGCTAGATTTACCCGAGGAATGGGAGAGATGTAGCTGTATGAAGAACGCCCCTGATAGAGTTTTACATGAACAGATAGAGTTTAGCTAAAATTAATTTTTTCAGTATTTTTGATGAATTGCTGTAAAGTTCTTGGTAAGTTTATTAATGATAGGCAGCAGAATCTCCGACGCTTGGAATAATTTGATGGGGTGTAACGATGGCCACTGTACATTTTATGATTGACTACGATATTATCAGCTAGGGAAGAACCATTCTCAATTTTTGTGCCGTTTCCAAACAGGATTTTCGCTGAACTTGACTTTCATACAGTTGAAAGTAAATGACTGCGTTGGTTTTAACTGATACAACCAGTTCGTTAAACCCGTGCCTCGTACGAGTATGGTGCGTGGTGTACAGCCTAGCTCAGCTTTCTTATTTATGTCACTTTCTACACAAAAGCATATCAATGTATGATGACTGTTACTGGTACATCCAGCTTGTGTTCAACCCGCATTTAATATGTTTATGATCTAAAGACGATCGTTACTTACAAGCGAAACTAGGTATTCATCATTTTAAGTGTCCTATGCACATGCGCTAGGCATTAAAAGATTTTCGGAATTTTTTTTCTAATTTCATGAAGTTACTGTGAACGCTGTTTGCGAACTGTGTTTACGTAATAAACTTCGTTCTATGAATATGTGGTTCTGACTTACTAACATTTACCTAGCAGAAGTGAATTCCGGGACCAAACACCTGGAATGAACTACAGACAGTTTAATTCATCGTCGACTGTCGATAAAACCCAAAAGATGGATTTGTGATGTAATATAACGGTGTCTCAGAGTTTAACTGTTTAAGACCTCAAGTTCAGAAATCGTGGAATGTATTGTCTTTCATACGCAGCAAATAAAAACGTGTCACGTCGACTTTGACATGCCGAGAAGAAAAGCACATACGGATTCCGCTCAGGCTTCTTAACAAACGGGTTGCTGCAGCGCCTGTAGTGTGAACCAGTCGTTGCATTTCTCGTTTGTGCTGCCTGTACATGAGCAGCCGTTACCGAAGGTCAAACCTGTGTTTCACAAAGCAGTGTAAAAACGCGGCAGAAATCACGCATGTTTCCGTGACGCAACGCGCGCCGCGACACATTTGCTCGCCGCGGCAGTTTGCCGTGAGACGGGCCATGCTCATTTGCCGTCGCAGCGTTGTCGTTTACGGGCGTGGCGCTGGCTAACGTCGTCTCCAGCTCCCGCGAGGAGTCGTGCTAATGCGAAATACGAGCACCTAGCGTCGTCATACGGCATGGCTCGCTGCCCTCTAAAACAACACACGAAGCTAACAGGACACGAGTTGGATTTCTCGCAATACCATCACAGGAAACTAACCGCACCGTCGAATTGCACGTTAGTCACAGGGAAAGAAACCATCTTTGCGTTTTGTCACTTGTTATTCACGTTTTCGTCTGTAGCATACAAAATTCTCTATAACCCAAACATTTAAGGTTACACAATCTTTATGCATTTTAACAGCACGTATAATCGCAGAGTGTCTATTACTCATCTTCTCGATTTTCTTGATCCCTCCGTACATCTAGGGGAATATTTCTCCCTCTCATGCATGAACAGACCCCGCCAACATGGGCCCAAAACTTGGGAAGCCAAACTCTGCCTGTCACAAGCCAGGACAAATTGGGGACTGATGCTGGAGTAACACCTCTTTAAAGAACCTTGTTCCAGCTGGCTGGTAGTACCTTGTGAGGCCCCTACCGAGAGTTACAGGTGAAGATGGTCAATGGTTTTGAAGGCAGAGGAGGACTAAGTCCCAGTAGTGGATGAAGCGGAGGAACTATCTTCATCCAGCAGCCTCTGTACGTCAGTGGGGCGGCTGCGAAAGGCGTCTGTTCTCCAGAGGAGCGGCCTGTCCCTGATACTTAGCAGCAAGTATAAAATACCTCAAGCGACAGCTGGTGCGACGCATCGGCTGGAGCCTGTATCAGTCATATCAAACGAGCGTGTCTGTTCGAAAATTGTGTATGAATGCTAGGACGTACCTCATAAGCGACGCGCAATCCCATCGCGCGGGAAAACGCTAGAAATGGGCAAGATAACCTATCAAGTGGTGAGCACAACACTCAAATTGACTACCTGCTTACAAGAAGACGCAGCCTGAAGCTAGTAACTGACGTGAAAGTCATCCCCTCAGAATCAATTACCTCCCTGCATCGGCCTCTTGTCTTGGACCTCAAGTTGAATGTCCACAACCGAACTACAACCCAGATCACTGGAGTGCAGAGAATCAAATGGTGGCGTATGTCAGAATGCAAAGCTGAGCTCACCACTGCTCTTAAGGCCATCGACATACACACAGACCAGCTAGTATCAGGCATATGGGACAGCAATAAAAGCCAAGTCCACTGTGCAGCGAATAATATTATTTGCAGGACGAAACCAGACAAACAAGCAATCAATAAAGAAGTCTGGTGGTGGAATGAAGACGTGAAAACAGCTGTGAGGGAGAAGAAGAAGGCTTTCAAAATATGTTTCCAGTCCCGCAATAATGAAGATCTGCAACGCTACAAGACGCAAAAGTTGGCTGCCAAGAGACCAATTACAGCAGCCAAACCTTCTTACTACGACCGTGTCTACGATGCACTAGACACACCTGAAGGAACAAATAAAATTTAAATTTATCGCCTCGCCAAAGCACACCATGGAGCCACCCAGGGCAATGGTCATATTAAACACATCAAGAACGGAGACCATCGACTCCTTCGAGACCCTCTCAACATTCTCCACAGATGGAGTGATTACTGCTCCAAAATCAGCATTGGGGACTTTGACCATCCTCCTATGCTGAGTGCTGATCCGGTTCCTGGACCTGTACTACAGATTACTATCCAGGAGGTCAAGGAAGTGGTCAAGAAAATGAAGAATGGCAAGGCTACTGGCCCTGATGACATCCCAGCAAAATTATGGAACATCCTTGGCCACGAAGGTGACACAGTTCTTAATAACCTCTTCAACAGAATCATTTATGAGGATAAAGTCCTAGCAGTCTGGACAACTAGGTCATTCTGTCAATCTTGAAGGGAAAAGGCTATGTGACAGAATGCTCGCAGTATCGACCAATTCGACTACATTCTCATACCATGAAGACCTTTGAGCATGTTATAGACTCCAGGCTCCGCGCAATTGTTTCTATTACCCTAAATCAATGCGGGTTTATCAAAGGCAGTGGAACCACAGATGCCATTAATGCCACTCGGATACTAACTGAGAAACCCCTTGACAAGGACAAGTATATTCATATGTCATTCCTAGATCTGGAATATAAGTCTTCGATCGTGTCCTACATCAGTTTATTTGGCATGTACATCGCTGGCCATAAAAATTGCTACACCACGAAGATAACGTGCTACAGACGCGAAATTTAACCGACAGGAAGACGATGCTGTGATATGCAAATGATTAGCTTTTCAGAGCATTCACATAAGGTTGGCGCCGGTGGCGACACCTACAACGTGCAGACATGAGGAAAGTTTCCAACCGATTTCTCATACACAAACAGCAGTTGACCAGAGTTGCCTGGTGAAACGTTGTTGTGATGCCTCGTGTAAGGAGGAGAAATGCGTACCATCTCGTTTCCGACTTTGGTAAAGTTTGGATTGTAGCCTATCGCGATTGCGGTTTATCGTACCGCGACATTGCTGCTCGCGTTGGAAGAGATCCAATGACTGTAAGCAGAACATGGAATCGGTGGGTTCAGGAGGGTAATACGGAACGCCGTGCTGGATCCCAACGGCCTTGTATCACTAGCAGTCGAGATGACAGGCACCTTATCCGGATGTCTGTAACGGATCGTGCAGCCACGTCTCGATCCCTGAGTCAACAGATGGTGACGTTTGCAAGGCAACAACCATCTGCACGAACAGTTCGACGACGTTTGCAGCAGCATGGACTGTCAGCTCGGAGACCATGGCTGCGGTTAGCCTTAACGCTGCATCACAGACAGGAGCGCCTGCGATGGTGTACTCAACGACGAACCTGGGTGCACGAATGGCAAAACGTTATTTTTTCGGATGAATCCAGGTTCTGTTTACAGCATCATGATGGCCGCATCCGTGTTTGGCGACATCGCGGTGAACGCACATTGGAAGCGTGTATTCGTCATCGCCATACTGGCGTATCACCCGGCGTGATGGTATGGGGTGCCATTGGTTACACGTCTCGGTCACCTCTTGTTCGCACTGACGGCACTTTGAACAGTGGACTTTAAATTTCAGATGTGTTGCGACCCGTGGCTCTACCCTTCATTCGATCCCTGCGAAACCCTACATTTTAGCAAGATAATGCACGACCGCATGTTGCAGGTCCTGTACGGGCCTTTCTGGATACAGAAAATGTTCGACTGCTGCCCTGGCCAGCACAGTCTCCAGATCTCTCACCAGTTGAGAACGTGTGGTCAATGGTGGCCGAGCAACTGGCTCGTCACAATACGCCGGTCACTACTCGTGATGAACTATGGTATCGTGTTGAGGCTGCATGGGCAGTTGTACCTGTAACGCCATCCAAACTCTGACTCAATGGCCAGGCGTGTCAAGGCCGTTATTACGGCCAGAGGTGGTTGTTCTGGGTACTGTTTTCTCAGGATCTATGCACCCAAAATGTAATCACATGTGAGTTCTAGTATAACATATTCGTCCAATGAATACCCGTTTATCATCTGCCTTTTTTCTTGGTGTAGCAATTTCAATGGCCAGTAGTGTATTACGATCTCACAGTATCCCTGAAGCCTTTATCCAGTGGGCCCAACTACTGTATCGAAATATCTCCAACAGTGTCCGATCTGCAGTGGGAATATCACCTCCTTTTACTATCGATGTCGGAGTACATCAGGGCCAAAACTGTCACCTCTATTGTTTATGGTCTGTGTTGACACTGAGACATAAGACCCACAGTCACCACACCTTTGGTCACTCCTATATGCTGACGATGTTTTACTGGCAAGCGGACACCGTCAAGACCTCCAGGAACAGCTGCAGCAATGGAATCAACGACTTGGCAAATTTGGCCTCCGACTGAATGTCAAGAGGACAGAATGCTTGGTGTGTGATATTCAAACCTATAAGGCCAAAGTCGGTGGAGGAGACCTGAAGAAAGTGGAGCAATTAAAATATCTTCGCTCACTCATATGCAGTTATGGTGAAAGTCTACCGGATGTCCGTGCACATGCTAACATTGCCTGGATGAAATGCCGCCAGGTGACCGGCGTACTGTGTGGTCGCCGTATGCCTTTACGTCGTAAGTCAAAGGTTTATAGGACTGTAGTACGCCCAGTCGCTTTTTATGGGTTGGAGTGTTGGCCAACGACAACGAAGCATACGCAGGTTCTCACGTGATGGAAATGTGAATGCTCTGTTGGTCCCCTGGGCTTACCCGATTTGATCATGCAACAAACTTCGAAGTTAGACGGCGACTTGGAGTTGACCCATATCAAACAAACTACAGGAAAGCAGGTTAAGATGGTACGGACACGTCATGCGCAGTAAAGCAGACTCTGTGGCAAGAAAACCTGTGCACCTGTACATAAATGGCAGACGACCTCGTGGCATACCAAAGACACGATGGATGAACTGTATCAAGAAGGATGTGGAATTCGTCTGTTCCACCTATGAACAGGTTCTAGACATATCTATGTGGAGGTGGATGTGTCAACAAGTGGACCCTTTTAGTGTGGGACAAACGCGAAGAAGAAGAAGAAGAAGAAGAAGAGGATGCATGAACAGGTTCCGTATATAAAAATATGTTTTTTTTTTTTTCATGTCGGGAGCCATAGCCGAAACTTTATTGAAGAACATTTCGATTTTCAGTCCTAACTGTTGTAAGATCAACATCACCTATACGACGATCAGGTGATTTCGAGTGTTTCCCATTCCCAAGTGCGTATTCCCATACGCTCAGATTTACGCAGTTACCCTTCGAGTATAAATACAAACTTCCAACTGTTATTTCACTACTGCAACGTTTACATATTAAAATAGCAGAGGTACATCGATGCGACAAAAGTCTTTAGATAGCTATATGCACACATAACGATGGCGATAGTATCGCGTATACAAGGTAAAAAAGGTCACTGCATTAAGAGAGCTGTCATTTGTACTCAGGTGATTCATGTGAAAATCTTTCCAACGTGATCATGGCCGCACGGCGGGAATTGACAGAATTCGAAGGGGGCATGTTAGTTGGAGCTATGCGCATGGCACCTTACATTTCGGAAACCGATGGGGAATACAATATTCCGACATCCACATTGTCAAGAGTGTGCCGAGAGTACGAAATGTCAAGCATTATCTCTCACCAAGGACGATGCAGTGACCGACTGCATTCACTTAATGGCCGAGAGCAGCGGCGTTTGCACAGATATGTCAGTGCTAACAGACAAGCAACACTTCGTGAAACTGCCCCAGAAATAAATGTGGGACCTACGACGAACGTATGCGTTAGGATACTGTGGTGAAATCTGACGCTAATGGGCTATGGCAGCAGACGATCGACGCGAGTGGCTTTGCTAACAGCGTGACATTGCCTGCAGCGTCCTCATGGGCTTGTGACCGAATGGGTTGGACTCTAGACGACTGGAATACCGTGGCTTTGTCAAATGAGTCCCGATTTCAGTTGGTAAGAACTGTTGGTAGGTGGTGCAGATCCCACAAAGCCATGGACTCAAGTTGTCAACACGGCACTGTGCAACCTGGTGGTGGCTCCATAATTGTATAGTCAGTGTTTAAGTGGTTTACATGGAATGAACTGGATCCTCTGATCCAAATGAACCGATAATTGACTGGAAATGGTTATCTTCGGACCAAGCAACTATGGAATTTTTATAGATGGGCTTTTTATGCATGTCACCGGGCCACAGTTGTTAGTAGTTAGTTTGAGGATCATACTGGACCATTCTAGCGAATGGTTTAGCCACTCAGATCGCCAGGCATGAATTCCATCGAACAGATATAGGACATAATCGAGAGGTCAACTCGTGCAAAGAAGCCTTCACTGGCAATACTTTTGCAACTATGGACGGCTATAGTGGTAGCATGGCTCAATATTTCTTCGGGGGAGTTCCAGCGACTTCCGCACTACGCAGGGCAGGAGGAGGTCCGACACGATATTGGGAGGTATCCCATGAATTTTGTCACGGCCGTGTATATACATGCAAAATGGGCGACGGTGTAAATCTACTAGTACGGGAGTTATGAATTCCCTCAAACACACCTGAATTATCTTGTAAATCTTGAAAAGATTGTACAAATCGCTAATCCCCTTCTTCTACAGTATTAAAAAGATTGTGGCTGATTCCAGATAGAATAATCCAGAGAACTGAGGTCAGGTGATCGTGGAGGTTAAGACCCATGTTCGGCCTGTCCATCTTGATCCCTACTGGCGTGCTAGATGTCGTCTTACATCAATAGAAAATGTGGCAGTGCTCCAACACGCATGCTTCACATTCCCAAATCACACGCCACAAGCGAAATTTGGGCCCAGTTAAATGGGAGCCTAACGGAAACGTTCACATTTGAAATACACACTGCCAGAGAGAAAAAAGTGAAACACCCAGAAGACATGTTCGGATGTCATTGTAATTTCGTACACACAGACACGACCGGCGGGTGCTTAACAATTAGAATGGCAATTCTCTGTTACAGGTAGAACAGCCATCAGAGTGCGTTAGGATTGTTCGTGTTTAGTGCCTGGTAGGGTATAGGAGGGGCGTGAACAGTGTCTGATGGTTAGTAAGCACTGTGAATAACACTAGGATGCCGTTTACTCGTTTGAGATAGCATGATCAACACCTGACAGAGATTGAAAGTGGCCTCATTTACAGTCTCCATTTGGCCAGGCTGGTCAAATAGTGCAATATCCAGTTTTTAGGGCGTTCAGATGTGACAGTGGTCCAGTGGAAATATGAGCGTAGGTATACTCGTCGTCAAGGTTCTGGTCGACCACGTCTTAATCACGACAAGGGAAGTCAATGGCGGTGCCGACGTGGACACAACGGTTCCCGTCAGATCACCGAAGTTAAGCACCGTCGGGTGTTGTGGGTGATCTTCCAGGTACGCCACTACCTGTTGACAATTTCCCCTTTGCCCTTACGGTCGAGGCGTGGAGTCCCTGATCACCATTCTTTGCGCCAAATGTCCTGAATAAAATTCCTAACCTCTCCGCAGTGTCGCATGAAGTGAGAGCAAACGGCACCGTTGGCAATGATCCGTCCGTCGGATGGGGACGTTAAGTTCGGCGGCCCCCTTGGTGCTCTTCGAGAGGAGTTGGATATGTGCTGGCACCAGGTTTCACCCTCTGCCTTCTCTCATCATCTCCCATACGAACATGACACTATGCTACACACACACACACACACACACACACACACACACACACACACACAGTTACCTACACTTATCAGATACACTTAGGTACACACTTCTCATATTCGTGAAGGAAAGATACCTACGGGCAAGAAGGACAGGGAAAACTTTTCCAATTATGCGGCTGAACCTGCCCTTCGGGGTCTCCGAGCCATTCATGCCATCCGACTTTACTTTTTACGACAACAGAAAATTGCCGCATTGTGCACCAAGCACATCTTAATACACTACTGCCCATAAAAAATGCTACACCACGAACATGACGTGCTACAGACGCGAAATTTAACCAACAGGAAGAAATGCTGTGATATGCAAACGATTAGCTTTTCAGAGCATTCACACAAGGTTGACGCCGGTGGCGACACCTACAACGTGCTCACATGAGGAAAGTTACCAACCGATTTCTCATACACAGTTGACCGACGTTGCCTGGTGAAACGTTGTTGCGATGCCTCGTGTAAGGAGGAGAATGCGTTCCATCGCGTTTCCGACTTTGATAAAGGTCGGATTGTAGCCTATCGCGATTGTTGTTTATCGTATCGCGACATTGCTGCTCGCGTTGGTCGAGATCCAATGACTGTTAGCAGAATATGGAATCGGTGGGTTCAGGAGTGCAAATCGGAACGCCGTACTGGATCCCAACGGCCTCGTATCACTAGCAGTCGAGATGACAGGCATCTTACCCCCATGGCTGTAACGGATCGTACAGCCACGTCTCGATCCCTGAGTCAACAGATGGGGACGTTTGCAAGGCAACAACCATCTGCACGAACAGTTCGACGACGTTTGCAGCAGCATGGACTGTCAGCTCGGAGACCATGGCTGCGGTTACCCTTGACGCTGCATCATAGACAGGAGCGCCTGCGGTGGTGTACTTAACGACGAACCTCGGTGCACGAATGGCAAAATGTCATTTTTTCGGATGAATCCCGGTTCTGTTTACAGCATCATGATGGTCGGGTCGCATCCGTGTTTGGCGACTTCGCGGTTAACGCACATTGGAAGCGTGTATTCATCATCCCCATACTGGCGTATCACCTGGTGTGATGGTATGGGGTGCCATTGGTTACACGTCTCGGTCACCTCTTGTTCGCACTGAACAGTGGACGTTACATATCAGATGTGTTACGATCCGTGGCTCTACCCTTCATTCGATCCCTGCGAAACCCTACATTTCTGCAGGATAATGGACGACCGCATGTTGCAGGTCTTGTACTGGCCTTTTTGGATACAGAAAATGTTCGACTGCTGCCCTGGCCAGCACATTCTCCAGATCTCTTACCAACTGAAAATGTCTGGTCAATGGTGGCCGAGTAACTGGCTCGTCACCGTACGCCAGTCACTACTCTTGATGAACTGTGGTATCTACATCTACATCTACATCTACATTCATACTCCGCAAGCCACCCAACGGTGTGTGGCGGAGGGCACTTTACGTGCCACTGTCATTACCTCCCTTTCCTGTTCCAGTCGCGTATGGTTCGCGGGAAGAACGACTGTCTGAAAGCCTCCGTGCGCGCTCGAATCTCTCTAATTTTACATTCGTGATCTCCTCGGGAGGTATAAGTAGGGGGAAGCAATATACTCGATACCTCATCCAGAAACGCACCCTCTCGAAACCTGGCGAGCAAGCTACACCGCGATGCAGAGCGCCTCTCTTGCAGAGTCTGCCACTTGAGTTTATTAAACATCTCCGTAACGCTATCACGGTTACCAAATAACCCTGTGACGAAACGCGCCGCTCTTCTTTGGATCTTGGTATCGTGTAGAAGCTGCATGGGCAGCTGTACCTATACACGCCATCCAAGCTCTGTTTGACTCAATGCCCAGGCGTATCAAGGCCATTAATACGGCCAGAGGTGGTTGTTATGGGTACTGATTTCTCAGGATCTATGCACCCAAATTGCGTAATAATGTAATCACATGTCAGTTCTAGTATAATATATTTGTCAAATGAATACCCGTTTATCATCTCAATTTCTTCTTGGTGTAGTAATTTTAATGGCCAGTAGTGTACAAGGGAAGATTCCCGCATTGTGCACCAAGCACATTGTAATACTTTCACAGCTACGCCTACCATCCCAGAACAAGTAATAGACTCCCTCCAACATGTTATGTCACCCCGTACCGTTGGTCGAAGACTAGCAGCAGCCGGACTAGGGAATTGTCATCGTTTGCATTAGCTGCTGTTAACACCGTAACAGAAGTGGTTGCATCTGGAGTGGTGCCGTGAGTGACAGGAAGGCATGGACTGCTGATGAATGACGTCACGTTGTGTTTAGCGATGAATCGCCGTTCTGAACTACCCCAGAAGACCATCGTCGGCGAGTATGGCGCCAACCTGGCGAAAGGTCCCATTCGGTCAATGTTTTAGGGGGACACAGATGTGTTACTCTTGGCTTGATTATGTCAAGTGCCATCGAGTGTGATTTTCGGACACGACTGCGAGTGACTGAGGGAACTATGATGGCACAACAGTACATCCTGCGTCCTGATGTGTCACCTCTCATGCGACAGTATCGTGGTGCCATTTTTCAACAGGGTAATCCTCGCCGCGCGGGATTAGCCGGGCGGTCTGAGTCGCTGCAGTCATGGACTGTGTGGCTGGTCCCGGCGGAGGTTCGAGACCTCCCTCGGGCATGGGTGTGTGTGTTTGTCCTTAGGATACTTTAGGTTAAGTAGTGTGTAAGCTTAGGCACTGATAACCTTAGCAGTTAAGTCCCATACGATTTCACACACATTTGAACATTTGACAATCCTCGTACAGCCATAGTATGTTTATCTATAAACTGTCTGCTTTATGCTGAAGTACTCTTGTGGCCAACAAAATTCCCTAATCTCTCCTCGATAGAAAACGTGTCGAGCCAGCTAGGATTTGAACTCCGTCCGATTGCCAGTATCGAAGATATGAAGGACCTATTACAACATCTGTGGGCCAGCTTGCCTCAGGAAAGGATCCAACGACTTTATGACACCCTTCCCAAACGAATCAGTGCAGACATCCAGGGCAGAGAGGATACAACGTCATACTGATAAGAGGACTCGTACTGACCAATTCTTTGTAAATCTGACTTGATGTTGTAATCACTGGAATTAAATCACATATCCAGTCAAACTGAGAAGTTTCATTTCATTTCCTCTTCTCTTTCTGGGTGCTTCACTCCTAGGTCAGTCTTTACGTTTAAGTCAGTGGCATCTCGTAACCACACACTGAAATTGCTTCGCGAACGGTTCTTTTCCACATCCATGCTTACTAGTAACCTATTTCTTCACTCTTGTAAGTTTTCGCTAACAGTCATAATACACTCTACTTATTTTGGTACTCACTATTCTCCCATTCCTCTAGCATGTAACTACCAATCTCGTTGTTTCTTTCGAATAAAACCAGTAATTCACTTTTGCGCATCTATTCTCTCTGATTATTTCGTATCTTACCTTTTCTTTTATATTGTTCCTGATCGTTTCCAGGGCTCTACCTCTGCAGTTTGTAATTTTGATTTCAGTTCTACGGCATGTTCGAAACACCAATCCTCATTTATCGGAAAAATAATTAATTGGTTAAGAAAGCTATGAAGTTTACAACAAGACGGATGTGACAATAGAATGAATGTACAAGGTTTTTTCTTAGATTTTACGAGTACCCCAGGTCGCTATACACTGTGCCCGTACAAGCCTTTAACCACTTTGTTAACATACATTCATTAGGATCTCGGAAAAAAATAACAGACAGCGACTTTCGTTGCGCGGGAAATGGTCTTGCGAATGGCAACAAATGGCTCGAAAATACCATGCCCGACATGTTATTTCAGTTAAATGGTATATACGAAACGTAAAGCAATCGTAAAGACGCAGGGTGCTTTGAATCAGTATACATTATCTGATAAAAAGTATCCGGATACACGTAAGTAATGCGGAATTGACCACTAGTTATCACGAGAGGTGGACCCACCACAATAAAAGGAGACGGGGAGTATTGTGTCGTCGGTAGAGATGCGGTAACAACAGAATGGGTCGGTCAGGAGAGACCAGTGACTCTGGACGTGATCTGGTCACCGCATGCCACCTGAGTATCGAATCCATCAGAGATACTTCAATCCTTCTAAAGCTGCCCGAGTTGGCTACTGGTGAAGTGGAAAGGCGTAGGAACAACCACAGCTAAACCAAGGACAATCAGACCTCACGAACTGACGGACAGGAACCGTACAGCACTGCGGAGTGTGGTTGAAAAATATAGCATGAAATCAATGGAACGAATCACTTGTTAGTTCCGAGGTGCGATCAGCAGTTCAGCTAGCTCAATAACTGTGCGTAGGGAGTTAAAAAGAATATGGGGCAGTACTCGAGCAGCTCGCCATTAAGCCACAGATTTCTGTGGTTAATCGCTAAGCGACGCTTCAGGTTGTGTGAAGAGCAACGCCATTGTACAGTGGATGACTGAAATGAATGATTTAGAGTCATGTGTCACGCACCCCGATGATAGCGTGAAATCGTTACCTGCCATCATGTGTAGTGCCAACAGTGAAGCACAGAGGAGGTTGTGTTACGATATGGGGGAATTTTTCGTGGTTGGGGTGTGGTTCCCTTACTGCGCTTAAGAAAACGCTAAATGTTAAAGGATATGAACACATTTCACAGCATTGTGAGCTGCGTACAGTAGAAGAACAGTTCGGAGACGATGATTATATCAGCATGACGATGCGGCCTGTCATAAAGCAGCATCAGTGCGGCAATGGTTTGTGGACGATAACATTTCTGACATGGACTTTCCTCTTCAGAGTCCCGATCTGAACCTACTGAAACACTTTTGGGATGTGATGGAACGTCGACTTCACTCCAGATCCCAGCACCCAGCATCACTAGCTGCTCTGGTTTCGGCTCTTGAGGCCAATGGGCTGGCATTCCTCCACAGACATTCAGACATCTAATTGGAAGTGTCCCAGGCAGAGTTCAAACCGTCATAATGGCGAAGGATAGGCACATCAGATATTAATGACCACAGTCCTCATATCTGTAGAATCTTCCACCCAACAAGTCTATTGTAATCAGAATTATACTTAGCACGGTAGGTTTGTACAGAAGCTGGAAAACCTACGATGTTATGGATGCCCCTGAGCCGACTAAAGAATAAATTCTGGAATTTTCATTTCTGTCTTCACGTTATACCTTCCGACACCATAATCCGAAATTCTTTTTTATACTGACTGACATTAAAACTGTGTACCGCCCACGAATTCGAAGCTAGGATACATTTACCAACCGAGCCACCGAAGAGGATCTTGTGGCTGGACTCCCGACTTCAGTCTAAAAGTACTTCTCTTCCAAATCGACAAAACCTTTCCTGCATACCTCACCGCAGTTACAGACTAAGAGTGCTTGTTAGTCTTCATAACGCACCTTTCGTTATAGCTTCCACACCGCTGCAGAGTGAAACGTCCTACCACATAAAACCTGTGAGACAGCCGGTGAGATGAAACGCTATCTTTTCCTTACGCGGGAAAAGGCGAAAAGTCAGTTGCGTTTCAAGTCCTGGCCCTTCACACATTTAATTTTCTGGAAAGTTGCATTCCACCGTACATTCCGCTGATTAGAGGAATATTCTTCCTCGAAGCCAAAGGGTATTGTGCTTGTGCAAAAAAGAGAAAGGATCTGTCGCCATAGCTGCGTCATGAGCACCAGCAAAACAACAGACTCTTCATTATGCAACCGGCTTTAGCTCCTGACAGAGAATAACAGCGTGTGTGTTTTACAGGCGTTGAGACAGTTCAAAGACTGCTGCTCACGCTTCACATACCTTTCGGAGAAGCCTGAGCGAAGAAGCACCAAGAAACCCTTCCAGGAATGGGCTGTTAGCACTGGAATATAGTAGCGTTGATTTTCCTGACGAGTCGTGGCAGCTGGGAACGCAATCTGTAAGTACAGTAAAAAAGAAAATTAACTGTTAGGATTTTCCTGTAAAGAGATGGGCGACGTAAGAGAGTAAATGGCAGAGTTATTCAGAGTTTTCCTATTATAAAAATAAAGCTTCATTAAACACGAATTCGGTCTACATATATATGTAACTACTCTGCAATTCACACTTACGTGCTTGACAGTGACTTCATCGAACCATCTTGAGACTATGTTGGAAATTTGGGGTAAGGTCTTATGGGACCAAACAGCTAAGGTCGTCGGTTCCTAGGCTTACACTCTACTTAATCTAACTTAAACCAACTTACGCTGAGGACGACACACACACCCATGCCCGAGGGAGGACTCGAACCTCCGACGGGGGCAGCCGCACGGACGGTGACAAGACGCCTCAGTCCGCGAGGCTTTGATACTATTTCTCTATCGTTCCACTCCCGGACAGAGCGGGAAAAATGAGCCCTGATTTATTGTATTACAATGATAATTGCTCCCTATGCAGGTGGGAGTCAACAAAATATTTTGGCATGCGGAGGAGGAAATTGGTGATTGAAATTTCGTGAAAAACTCTCGCCGCTACGATAAACACCTTTTTTTTTTTTTTTTTTAAAGCCAACCCAACCCGCGTTTCATATCCGTGACACTCTTTCCGCTATTTTGCGGTAGTGGATATAGTAGATAAGATAACAGGCTGCCCTTCTTTGAACGTTTTCCATATCCTCATTCAATCTTATCTCACTAGCATCCCATACCGCACAGAAACGATTCAGAAGAGGACGGACAAGTGTAATATAGGCAGTCTCCTTGGTAGATTTGTTATACCTTTTAAGTATTCTGCTAATAAAACGAAGTCTCTGATTCGCCTTGCCGACTACGCTTTGTACGTGACAGTTCCAGTTTAGGTTGTTCGTAATTGTTACCCCAAGGTATTTAGTTGAATTGGCAGCCTTTAGATTTGTATGATTTATCGTGTAACCGAAATTCAGCAGATTCCTTTTATTACTCATGCGGATGACCTCACACTTTCCACTATTTTGAGTCAGTTGTCACTTTCTGCACCTTATATCTCGTCTAAATAATTTAGAAATTGATTTTGATCTTCTGGTGATTTTTCTAGACGGTCAATGACAGCACCATCTGCAAAAAATCTAAGAGAGCTTCTCTGATTATCTCAAAAATCGTTTATGTACATTAACAACTGCAGAGGATCTGCAACACTTCCTTTGGGAACGCCGGAGACCACTTCGGTTTTACTCAGTGACTTTCCGTCGATTATTACGAACTATGAGCTTTCTGACACGAAGTTGCAAATCCAATCGCGCAACTGAGACAATACCCCATGGGTCGCTTGTGAGGAATGGTGTAAAAAATCTTCTGGAAATCCGAAAATATGGAATAAATTTGGCATCCACTGTCGAGAGCACTCATTACTTCGTGAGAATAAAGAGCTAATTGTGTTCCACAAGAACGATGTTTTCTATATCCGTGCTATCTGTCGACACATCGTTTTCTTCGAGATTTTATTTAGCGTATGGCTAATACAGACATATCATGAAATTAAATATACATATGTACATATTGAAACACAAGAAACTGAAGTTTGTCTTTACAACTGAATATCCAGTCCTTCAATCCAGCGCACTGCATCTGGAGTTGCTAGCAGGAAGTCCTCTTTGGCGCCGTGATAGGCTCGAATCCTGCATTCACTGACAATGTGGTGAACAGTCTGGTATGGAGCCCCGCAGTCACAAGCTGGATCAGGCAGCTTCTTCCACTTAAAGAGAGCATCCCTGCATCGCCCATGGCTGGTACGGATTCTGTTGAGAGTAGACCACATCTTACGTGGTAAGTCGAATCCACTTGGAAGTTTAGCACCTGAGAAGATGTTATGCAGGTGCACATCTGTCACTGCTTCCCACCGACCTTTCCATTCTTCAAGAGGTTTGAAATTCTTAGCAACCATGTCAGCAGCATCGCACAGAGTTGGATGACGTGATTTGAGTCTCTTGCGATTTAAAAGTGGCAGGTCGTTATGCACGGGTAGGTTAGAATTCCTGGAGATCTTGTGGAATTCTCTCATAAGGGCAGTACATCTGCGTAGATCAGAAGGCATTATACCGGTTAACAGTGGAAGCCAATAAACTGGAGTAGATCTGATTGTGCCAGATATTATGCGCATTGTCGTATTCAGCTGGGTATCAACAAGCCTTGTATGATGACTATTCATCCAAACAGGTGCACAATACTCAGCACTTGAGTATACCAAGCCCAGAGCTGAAGTTCGCAGGGTGGTTGCTGAAGATCCCCAGGTAGTTCCGCATAGCTTATGGAGGATGTTGTTTCGAGTCCTCAGCTTTTGAGCTAAGTTAAGAAGGTGTTGTTTGAAGCATAGTGTACGATCCAGGATGACACCAAGATATTTTGGGTTCCAGTTGTGACGAAGAATTCTGCCTCTGAAACTTACCTCCAGTTTTACGTTCGCCAACTGGTTATTTAGATGGAAGCAACACACTTCTGTTTTACTCACACTGGGTTGGAGTCTCCAGATTTTGAAGTAATTGTCTAATGCAGACAGGTCATTGGCTAAAATCTCTTCTGTTGTCTTCATTTCCTGGTGTTTGACGGCTAGAGCCAGGTCATCGGCATAGCAGTATTTTCTGGACGAAGTGTCAGGTAGATCAGATAGATATAGGTTGAACAGTAAGGGTGAGAGAACTGATCCTTGAGGCAATCCGTTGTTCAGCTTCCTCTCCTTACTTATGTTGCTTCCAGTGATTACCTGGAACTTCCGATCACTTAGCATGCTGTTAATCAGTCGAGCCATTGTTCTGCGGGGTATGATGCGGAGAAATTTGTAGATAAGGCCTTCCCTCCACACAGTGTCGAAGGCGGCAGTTAGATCAACAGATGCCACAGATGTTTTCTGCTTCATTTGGTATCCTGACTCTATGAAGGATGTGAGAGACAATACTTGGTCGCAGAAGCTACGCCCTGGTCTGAAGCATGCCTGATCAACTGGAACGTTCTCTAAGATAGCGCTACTTATTCTGTTATACAGGGTGATTCAAAAAGAATACCACAACTTTAAAAATGTGTATTTAATGAAAGAAACATAATATAACCTTCTGTTATACATCATTACAAAGAGTATTTAAAAAGGTTTTTTTTTCACTCAAAAACAAGTTCAGAGATGTTCAATATGGCCCCCTCCAGACACTCGAGCAATATCAACCCGATACTCCAACTCGTTCCACACTCTCTGTAGCATATCAGGCGTAACAGTTTGGATAGCTGCTGTTATTTCTCGTTTCAAATCATCAATGGTGGCTGGGAGAGGTGGCCGAAACACCATATCCTTAACATACCCCCATAAGAAAAAATCGCAGGGGGTAAGATCAGGGCTTCTTGGAGGCCAGTGATGAGCCGGCCGTCCAGAACTTTTCCCTTTGCGCAAACACCCATTCTCTGTAAACTGTTTATACCAACGTTTAATACACCACCTATCAGGAGGTTTAACACCATACTTCGTTCGAAATGCACGCTGAACAACTGTCGTCGATTCACTTCTGCCGTACTCAATAACACAAAAAGCTTTCTGTTGAGCGGTCGCCATCTTAGCATCAACTGACGCTGACGCCTAGTGAACAGCGCCTTAAGCGAACAAATGTACAACTAAATGAAACTTTATAGCTCCCTTAATTCGCCGACAGATAGTGCTTAGCTCTGCCTTTTGTAGTTGCAGAGTTTTAAATTCCTAAAGTTGTGGTATTCTTTTTGAATCACCCTGTATATTGTTATAAAATACGGATGAGAACCGTCTGCTGCACGAAAACTTAAGTGGGAAGCATGTGGCGTGCGAGTCATAGTTTGACACCACTCGTCTAACAAGGATAGGCCACGACGTTGGGGTCACTGATTTACTTTGTACTTTGTACACCTTTAGTAGGCCATTGAAACAACGTAATGTTGAAATAATAAGGTGCATACTCAGGCAGATCTGAGAAAATCGCAAGAGTCACGCGTCTATTATAAAACCGATGTATCTGGGTGAAGGTTCCAGCCGTAAGGCATCATAGTGATCAAGTGATGCTGTTCAAGACAAGGTACGAGACCCTCATCCTCCGGTGGTGCTGGAGCAGGTCTGTATCACGTGCCTGACAGAGCGATAGCGCTTTTCACTTGCTCTCACATGGCATTGTGGCACCGTTGTCCTACGTGGCTTACCAGCCTATTGCTGGCGGTCCTTGCACCCTCGCTCACCCTCAGCACCTATACCGCTTTTGGACGTCCCGCCTCCCTTATTTTACTTCCCCCACTTTTTCCTCGACCTGATCTTCTTGGAGGCCAGTGATGAAGAACTCTGTCACGGGCTGCCTGGCGGCCGATCCATCGCCTCGGGTAGTTGACGTTCAGGTAGTTACGGACAGATAAGTGCCAATGTGGTGGCGCTCCATCCTGCTGAAATATGAATTGTTGTGCTTCTTGTTCGAGCTGAGGGAACAGCCAATTCTCTAACATCTCCAGATACTGTAGTCCAGTTACAGTAGCACCTTCGAAGAAAAAGGGACCAAAAACTTTATTGGCTGAAATGGCACAGAAAACGTTCACCTTAGGCGAGTCACGTTCATACTGAGTTGTTTCCCGCGGATTCTCAGTGCCCCATATACAGACATTGTGACGGTTGACTTTCCCGTTAGTGTGAAAAGTTGCTTCATCACTAAACACAATCTTTGAAACGAAAGATTCATCTGTTTCCATTTGAGCAAGGATAAAATCACAGAAATCGATTCTTTTAATCTTATCAGCTGCAGACAGTGCTTGAACCAATTTCAGACGATAAGGTTTCATAACTAACCTTTTTCGTAGGACTCTCCATACAGTTGATTGTGGAATTTGCAGCTCTCTGCTAGCTCTGCGAGTCGATTTTCCTGGGCTGCGAACAAATGCTTGCTGGATGCGTGCTACATTTTCATCACTCGTTCTCGGCCGTGCAGAACTTTTCCCTTTGCACAAACACCCATCCTCTGTAAACTGTTTATACCAACGTTTAATACACCACCTATCAGGAGGTTTAACACCATACTTAGTTCGAAATGCACGCTGAACAACTGTCGTCGATTCACTTCTGCCGTACTCAATAACACAAAAAGCTTTCTGTTGAGCGGTCGCCATCGTAGCATCAACTGACGCTGACGCCTGACGCCTAGTCAACAGCGCCTCAAGCGAACAAATGTACAACTAAATGAAACTTTATAGCTCCCTTAATTCGCCGACAGATAGTGCTTAGCTCTGCCTTTTGTCGTTGCAGAGTTTTAAATTCCTAAAGTTGTGGTATTCTTTTTGAATCACCCTGTATATTAGCCTTTCAAAAAGCTTGTAGCAGCAGCTGAGTAGGGAAATGGGGCGATAGTTTTCTACCCTGTTGCTGGGTTTGCCAGGTTTCAGAACAGATATTATCTTCACCTTTTTAAACTCAGATGGAAGTTGACCAGTCAACAGGATGTCAGTGAAGAATTCTGCCAGCCATTTCTTAGCTTTTCCTCCCATATGGATCAGGAATTCTGGGTGGATACCATCGAATCCAGGTGCCTTAAGAGGTTTGAGGTCCTTCAGTCCAGAGTCCAGATCTTCGAGATAATTCATAATGTTCGAACACGATATATGTTCCAAAATCCTACTGCAAATCGACGTTAGCGATATGATTCTGTTATCCAGCGGATTACTCTGATTTCCTTTCTTGAGTACTGGTGTGACCTGGGCAACTTTCCGGTCTTTAGGTACAGATCTTTCGTCGAGAAGGCGGTTGTATATGAATAATAAGTATGGAGCTACTACACTCCTGCAAATTGAAATAAGAACACCGTGAATTCATTGTCCCAGGAAGGGGAAACTTTATTGACACATTCCTGGGGTCAGATACATCACATGATCACACTGACTGAACCACAGGCACATAGACACAGGCAACAGAGCATGCACAATGTCGGCACTAGTACAGTGTATATCCACCTTTCGCAGCAATGCAGGCTGCTATTCTCCCATGGAGACGATCGTAGAGATGCTGGATGTAGTCCTGTGGAACGGCTTGCCATGCCATTTCCACCTGGCGCCTCAGTTGGACTAGCGTTCGTGCTGGACGTGCAGACCGCGTGAGACGACGCTTCATCCAGTCCCAAACATGCTCAATGGGGGACAGATCCGGAGATCTTGCTGGCCAGGGTAGTTGACTTACACCTTCTAGAGCACGTTGGGTGGCACGGGATATATGCGGACGTGCATTGTCCTGTTGGAACAGAAAGTTCCCTTGCCGGTCTAGGAATGGTAGAACGATGGGTTCGATGACGGTTTGGATGTACCGTGCACTATTCAGTGTCCCCTCGACGATCACCAGTGGTGTACGGCCAGTGTAGGAGATCGGTCCCCACACCATGATGCCGGGTGTTGGCCCTGTGTGCCTCGGTCGTATGCAGTCCTGATTGTGGCGCTCACCTGCACGGCGCCAAACACGCATACGACCATCATTGGCACCAAGGCAGAAGCGACTCTCATCGCTGAAGACGACACGTCTCCATTCGTCCCTCCATTCACGCCTGTCGCGACACCACTGGAGGCGGGCTGCACGATGTTGGGGCGTGAGCGGAAGACGGCCTAACGGTGTGCGGGACCGTAGCCCAGCTTCATGGAGACGGTTGCGAATGGTCCTCGCCGATACCCCAGGAGCAACAGTGTCCCTAATTTGCTGGGAAGTGGCGGTGCGGTCCCCTACGGCACTGCGTAGGATCCTACGGTCTTGGCGTGCATCCGTGCGTCGCTGCGGTCCGGTCCCAGGTCGACGGGCACGTGCACCTTCCGCCGACCACTGGCGACAACATCGATGTACTGTGGAGACCTCACGCCCCACGTGTTGAGCAATTCGGCGGTACGTCCACCCGGCCTCCCGCATGCCCACTATACGCCCTCGCTCAAAGTCCGTCAACTGCACATACGGTTCACGTCCACGCTGTCGCGGCATGCTACCAGTGTTAAAGACTGCGATGGAGCTCCGTATGCCACGGCAAACTGGCTGACACTGACGGCGGCGGTGCACAAATGCTGCGCAGCTAGCGCCATTCGACGGCCAACACCGCGGTTCCTGGTGTGTCCGCTGTGCCGTGCGTGTGATCATTGCTTGTACAGCCCTCTCGCAGTGTCCGGAGCAAGTATGGTGGGTCTGACACACCGGTGTCAATGTGTTCTTTTTTCCATTTCCAGGAGTGTATATTAGCAAACTCTGAAAGGAGCTAGATTGGTGTACAATATGGACCGGAAGACTTGACTTTACTAAGTAATCTCAACTGCTTCGCTACTCCGAGAATGACGACTTCCAAGCTTCTCGTGTTGGCAGCTGTTCTTGTTTCAGATCCTGGAATATTTTAAGCGATCGCTGGCGATAAGCGGGAAATCCGGATACGAGTTCTGGTCCGGCACAAATTTTCATATGTCATTATTGAGTAGTGGATCTGTACCAAATACAGCTGATGTCGGAAATTACACGTTAGAGAATTAGATTCGAAGTATTTCGTACAGTTGTGGATCGTCAACACTATCTGTTCTTTCAGAGATGAATGTAAATATACACTACTGGACATTAAAATTGCTACACCAAGAAGAAATGCAGATGATAAATGGGTATTCATTGGACAGATATATTATACTAGAACTGACATGTGATTACATTTGCACGCAATCTGGGTGCATAGATCCTGAGAAATCAGTACCTAGAACAACCACCTCTGGCCGTTATAGCTGGTCGATGCGGCCGAGCGGTCGTAGGCGCTTCAGCCTGGAACCCCGCGACCGCTACGGTCGCAGGTTCGAATCCCGCCTCGGGCATGGATGTGTGTGATGTCCTTAGGTTAGTTAGGTTTAAGTAGTTCTAAGTTCTAGGGGACTGATGACCATAGATGTTATGTCACATAGTGCTCAGAGCCATTTGAACCATTTTTTTGGAGAATGTGCTGGCCAGGCCCGTACAGGATCTGAAACATGCGGTCGTGCATTATCATACTGAAAGGTACGGTTTCGCAGGGATCGAATGAAGGATAGAGCCACGTGTCGTAACACATCTGAAATATAATGTCCACTATTCACAGTGCCGTCAATGCGAACAAGAGTTGACCGAGACGTGTAACCAATGGCAACCCATACCATCACGCCGGGTGATATGCCAGTATGGCGATGACGAATACACGCTTCCAATGTGCGTTCACCGCGATGTCGCCAAACGCGGATGCGACCATCATGATGCTGTAAACAGAACCTGGATTCATCCGAAAAAATGACGTTTAGCCATTCGTGCACCCAGGTTCGTCGTTGAGTACACCATCGCAGGGGCTCTTGTCTGTGATGCAGTGTCAAGGGTAACCGTAGCCATTGTCTCCGAGCTGATAGTCCATGCTGCTGCAAACGTCGTCGAACTGTTCGTGCAGATGGTTGTTGTCTTCCAAACGTCCCCATCTGTTGACTCAGGGATCGAGACGTGGCTGCACGATCCGTTACAACCATGCGGATACGATGCCTGTCATCTCGACTGTTAGCGATACGAGGCCGTTGGGATCCAGCACGGCGTTCCGTATTACCCTCCTGAACCCACCGATTCCATATTCTGCTAACAGTCATTGGATCTCGACCAACGTGAGCAGCAATGTTGCGATACGATAAACCGCAATCGCGACAGGCTACAATCCGACCTTTATCAAAGTCGGAAACGTGATGGTACGCATTTCTCCTCCTTACACGAAGCATCACAACAAAGTTTCACCAGGCAACGTCGGTGAACTGCTGTTTGTGTATGAGAAATCGGTTGGAAACTTTCCTCATGTCAGCACGTTGTAGGTGTCGCCACCGGCGCCAACCTTGTGTGAATGCTCTGAAAAGCTAATCATTTGCATATCACAGCATCTTTTTCCTATCGGTTAAATTTCGCGTCTGTAGCACGTCATGTCCGTGGTGTAGCAATTTTAATGGGCAGTAGTGTATTTACTTCATGCTCTTTGGTGAAGCAATTCGAAAGCCGTGTTTAGTAACTCCGCTTTGGTGCCGCTGTCATCGGTAACATTACCACTGCTATCTCGCAGCGTTGATTGCGCCTTGCCGCTGGTGTACTCTAAATACGAACAGACTCTCAGTATTTTTCTGTCGGATTTTTATTTAATCGAAAATAATTATCGTCTTCATCCTTGCTACTTGACTTGTGTGTGAAAGGAGATACATTTCCTCTGCAGCATCGGGAACGCACAGTTGCTACTGTTTGTCTCGTGTTGGTCAAAGGCTGATTCGAGATTTCCGTTACTAACAAAGTAGAGCTGGGACACGAAAGTAGAATGTAGTGCAACTTAGCTGCGCGACCAGCTTCGATGTGTCCGTACAGATTACTTTGAAGTGAACTGTGTTTGACCACAGGCCGAATCTGCTGCCAGCTACGAGGAACGGCCTCACACCAAGGTGACGGAACAATTACCCCTCCCCTCTCGCATGAGGACGCAGCGGCAAAAAATAAAAAGCGCCTGCTGCCACTGAGCTCTTGTCGAGTGGCTGGAACTCGGTACTTAACTGTCCAGTGAGTCACGTAGT
The DNA here is from genome assembly GCF_023898315.1 of Schistocerca nitens. Taxonomy (NCBI): domain Eukaryota; kingdom Metazoa; phylum Arthropoda; class Insecta; order Orthoptera; family Acrididae; genus Schistocerca; species Schistocerca nitens. Next base: position 660,964,161 of record NC_064616.1, on the reverse strand, counting down.
CCTTGGGGTGGATAAACGGGGCAATGCTCGGTGGAGATGGTGGGAATTTTACCTCCCCCCAACTTACCCAGCACTCGGAAGATTCTATTTTACAGCACAACGAATAAGTGTTATATTTTGCCTATCCTAACTCGAAGAGCAGTGTTCCTTAGAGGACTAAGACGCAGGGAAGGCAAAGGGTCTGGCCAACATCGACCTTGAACGTTCGCCAACCACATCCCAAGAAGCGAGATGGTATGTCCTAGTGTGAGTTCGTACGCGTTGCATATTTTAGCAATTGGCGTGACGCCCCAGCTGTAGCAACCACGCGTTCAGGCACTTCCTCTCGGTATCGACATGCCTCCTCTTCCAAACCTCCGTCCTTTTTGTTGAGTTAGATTTAATGAGAATTGTCAAAAAGCATACATCAGATCGCCCATTACGTGGATTCAAACTGTCACACAACTCATCGTCTTTGATACTGCAAAATGAGATAGCAACCCTTAGAGATAGGCTGCATCTTTGCAGTGAACATAAACTATACATCTCAGTGTCACGGTTCCAATCAAATTTGATCGTCAGTCTGCATCGTCCCCTGAGTTTCACTCCGGAAAGTAAACTTTTTAGTTTTTGACGTTGCTCTCGTTCCTGTGGCTGGTAGGATTTCTATTATTACAATACAAAAAATCGTACACTGTGTATAGCTTTAACCTTAAAATGTTAGGAATACACACTAAAGCGTAGTTTAATGTATCATCGCCTTTTCTCCTGAAAGGAAGGCTGATAATCATGACAAAACTCCTTTTCTTTGGGATTAATTTACTCTTCAGTTATTTGTAATTGTAATCCTTTCGTTACAGGCCTTATATCTATTTCCTAAGACCTTTAAAAGTGTCTGTGCTGTTATCCTTGTTTAGGGTGCGTTTTTGTCTGATTTGCTGTATCTGAGTTGATGTATACGATATCTTTCGTTTGATTATGTCGACAGACGTTCCTTCGCCTACAACAGTCAGAACGGACTGAGAATTACTGCAATCATCTTCAGTTTAACGGTATCCTATGAGTGTGCAATGGGCTGCTTCACCTTTAACATTTTTGTTGTTACGGTCATCTAACTTTCTCAACAGCCCTTACATCGCTTCTGCATATCCAGTGTGATCACAGCTGATTTGGGACAGATCTTAGTCTTCTGTATCTACTCCCTAGTTGCCTCACTGGAGATTTTGTACCTAATTTGCGTTATGTAACGCCACATTTGGCCTTGCTGCAGGTGGCATACAAGAATCCGGTACCGACTCATTCTGGGGAGTACGACATTCGTTCATGATGATGTGTTCATGAACTGAATATCAGACACGTTCACCTGATTGCTTAGGTCACTGCTATATAAGGCATGACTGTGATGCGTATTGGAATGCATTTCTCGTTGTGCCCTCACAACAAATTATCATTAAGCGGTTATAAAAATATGTCTTTAGCCATACCAATAAAGAAGGACGGCATTTACCCAAGAAATGAAGCCGAGGGCCTAAATATCATTCTCTGGTCTTTGACTTGTAATACTGTTTTGCTAAAGAATTAGTAGAAGTAATGAAGGACATACAGTCATGTAACTAACAACCACAACTGTAATAGTAAAAGCCAACAAAAGCGGTAATTTATCCCGACCATTACCCTATTGGTTCAAATGGCTCTGAGCACTATGGGACTTGACTGCTGTGGTCATCAGTCCCCTAGAACTTAGAACTACTTAAACCTAACTAACCTAAGGACATCACACACATCCATGCCCGAGGCAAGATTCGAACCTGCGACCGTAGCAGTCGCGCGGATCCGGGCTGAGCGCCTAGAACCGCTAGACCACCGAGGCCCCTTACCCTATTGATAGGATTCCAGACAGTAAGTGGTATGTGTACCAAGTTTGGTTGAAATCGGTCCTGTGATTTCGGAGGAGATGCGACACATACATAAATACTCTTTTAGAAACATACCTACATTTCTCAAATGTGTATGAATATATTTTTCCCCGTGATCCGATTTTGATTAAATAAAGCCTATATGGTGCCCCTAGTTGCGCTGAAGTTACTAATGAAAGCGCCATAGAAACCCGTCTAGTAGTTTTGGAGATTAGCAGGCAGACACAACGGTTTTACAGGTTTTTTATTAGCATAAATGATTCTATCTTGGTTTCGGGGCGCCAAGCGAAACAATCCCAATTGTACAATTATTCTTTTTTATATTTATTGGCTTCTGTACGTTCCCGTACATCCATCTCGACGCGCAAAATATGATTCTACTGTTTATTTTGACAATGCAGGGTATACATTAGTTACGTCGTAACCTGGTACGAAGTTACATAGGCTTAAGCAAGCTCAGAATCCGTCATAAAATAAATTTTACGTCCACAGTACACTGAAACGAATAAACAAGAAGAAAATGTAACACAGAATACGGAGAGGTAGTATGCTACAAAAATCCTTCAGGTAACACAATAAAAAATAATAAAAAGCCGTCGATAAAAATTTAGGGTATTCCAAATTCGATCCGTATTAATGACGATGGATATAAATTAACAATAAAATGTTATGTTATATATCCTTGAAGAATTGTTTGAAAAGCTATGGATAGATAATTAAATATTTGTGCAGTTTAATAAGTAGCATTTAGACCGAACATAAGAACAGAATACATCTACATCCACATTCATACTCCGCAAGCCACCCAACGGTGTGTGGCGGAGGGCACTTTACGTGCCACTGTCATTACCTCCCTTTCCTGTTCCAGTCGCGTATGGTTCGCGGGAAGAACGACTGTCTGAAAGCCTCCGTGCGCGCTCGAATCTCTCTAATTTTACATTCGTGATCTCCTCGGGAGGTATAAGTAGGGGGAAGCAATATACTCGATACCTCATCCAGAAACGCACCCTCTCGAAACCTGGCGAGCAAGCTACACCGCGATGCAGAGCGCCTCTCTTGCAGAGTCTGCCACTTGAGTTTATTAAACATCTCCGTAACGCTATCACGGTTACCAAATAACCCTGTGACGAAACGCGCCGCTCTTCTTTGGATCTTCTCTATCTCCTCCGTCAACCCGATCTGGTACGGATCCCACACTGATGAGCAATACTCAAGTATAGGTCGAACGAGTGTTTTGTAAGCCACCTCCTTTGTTGCTGGACTACATTTTCTAAGCACTCTCCCAATGAATCTCAACCTGGTACCCGCCTTACCAACAATTAATTTTATATGATCATTCCACTTCAGATCGTTCCGCACGCATACTCCCAGATATTTTACAGAAGTAACTGCTACCAGTGTTTGTTCCGCTATCATATAATCATACAATAAAGGATCCTTCTTTCTATGTATTCGCAATACATTACATTTGTCTATGTTAAGGGACAGTTGCCACTCCCTGCACCAAGTGCCTATCCGCTGCAGATCTTCCTGCATTTCGCTACAATTTTCTAATGCTGCAACTTCTCTGTATACTACAGCATCATCCGCGAAAAGCCGCATGGAACTTCCGACACTATCTACTAGGTCATTTATATATATTGTGAAAAGAAATGGTCCCATAACACTCCCCTGTGGCACGCCAGAGGTTACCTTAACGTCTGTAGACGTCTCTCCATTGATAACAACATGCTGTGTTCTGTTTGCTAAAAAATCTTCAATCCAGCCACACAGCTGGTCTGATATTCCGTAGGCTCTTACTTTGTTTATCAGGCGACAGTGCGGAACTGTATCGAACGCCTTCCGGAAGTCAAGAAAAATAGCATCTACCTGGGAACCTGTATCTAATATTTTCTGGGTCTCATGAACAAATAACGCGAGTTGGGTCTCACACGATCGCTGTTTCCGGAATCCATGTTGATTCCTACATAGTAGATTCTGGGTTTCCAAAAACGACATGATACTCGAGCAAAAAACATGTTCTAAAATTCTACAACAGATCGACGTCAGAGATATAGGTCTATAGTTTTGCGCATCTGCTCGACGACCCTTCTTGAAGACTGGGACTACCTGTGCTCTTTTCCAATCATTTGGAACCCTCCGTTCCTCTAGAGACTTGCGGTACACGGCTGTTAGAAGGGGGGCAAGTTCTTTCGCGTACTCTGTGTAGAATCGAATTGGTATCCCGTCAGGTCCAGTGGACTTTCCTCTGTTGAGTGATTCCAGTTGCTTTTCTATTCCTTGGACACTTATTTCGATGTCAGCCATTTTCTCGTTTGTGCGAGGATTTAGAGAAGGAACTGCAGTGCGGTCTTCCTCTCTGAAACAGCTTTGGAAAAAGGTGTTTAGTATTTCAAAAAAAATGGTTCAAATGGCTCTGAGCACTATGGGACTCAACTGCTGAGGTCATTAGTCCCCTAGAACTTAGAACTAGTTAAACCTAACTAACCTAAGGACATCACAAACATCCATGCCCGAGGCAGGATTCGAACCTGCGACCGTAGCGGTCTTGCGGTTCCAGACTGCAGCGCCTTTAACCGCACGGCCACTTCGGCCGGCTGTTTAGTATTTCAGCTTTACGCGTGTCATCCTCTGTTTCAATGCCATCATCATCCCGGAAAAATAGCATCTACCTGGGAGCCTGTATCTAATATTTTCTGGGTCTCATGAACAAATAACGCGAGTTGGGTCTCACACGATCGCTGTTTCCGGAATCCAGTAACCAGATATGGGCATTATAGCCATACGTATAGATACAGCAGTATTCAGACACATTCATATAGGAGGAATATAGTGACGTACATTCATAGGCTGAGCGTTCCACATCCTGCAAAGTAACACGTGGGAATATACTCAGTTAACTGAAGTTTGGCTTCTCCTGGCATTCTAAGAACTATACAACTTGATATGGCAGACGGCATATGGAAGCTATGAAACAAACATGATTAGCACGGTTTGAGACTAGGCCACTGTTAAAATTTAGTATAGCTTAGATTTGTCGCCTGTTGGATAGTCCATAGGAAATTGTGTGATGACTGGGTGTTGTGTGATGTCCTTAGGTTAGTTAGGTTTAAGTAGTTCTAAGTTCTAGGGGACTGATGACCATAGCTGTTAAGTCCCATAGTGCTCAGAGCCATTTGAACCATTTAGGAAATTGTGTGTTACCTGTCATGGAGTAAGCTGTATTGTTCCACAAGCAACGATCTACAAACAAGGAGCGTTGATTGGAGGTTAATTTGCCATCTGCTAAGATATCACTCAAGACGATCATAACCACAGATTGAACAGGAAATCTGCTTCAGTCATTTTAAATTAAGTGTACTGTCGTTTGTTTGAAGTGAATTAGTAAATAATTGCAAATAAATAGCAGATTGGAATCTGAGCTCCGTTTCCCCAAAATACAAGTCTAGTGTTTCAACGACTGCGCCCTCTCGCTTGGTCACCGATAATGCGTACCTGATGTTCTAAGATCGACAGGTGATAGTGTTCAACCGAGAAGGCAACAGAATGAGTGTGGGAAGATGTTGACATTCTTTCATATGTTTGGCCTACTACGTCTGAAAAGAGCTGCTACTGTGGAAGGGGATACTGGAAAATGGTTCCACACAATGTATAGGATTTCCTTAGTGTAATAAATGCAATGATTGTATTGTATAAAAGTACACTTGAAACCATTGCGCCATCTCCATATTTAACAACGACAAGCAGTAATCCGACGTGTTAACGTTTGTGGGCGCCTGTCAAAGTACATTCATGACCTACTTAATTAGAGATAGCTGTTAAGTTGGAGAGTGAGTGAGAGAGAGAGAGAGAGAAAGAGAGAGAGAGAGAGAGAGAGAGAGAGAGAGAGAGAGAGAGAGAGAGAGAGCTCCTATTGCCTCAGCGAACGGTATAGTTTAGTTAGTTACGTAACTATGATGTCCCAAGACACTGCATTGGCTGTCAGCGTGACAATCGAGAGCACTAAGGACATGACACATGATAACAGTGCATTTAATCCCAAGAAGACAGTGGTTGTCTTATGCTTCAAGTACCAAAATCTCAGTATCTCCAAGGTCGCACAGCATCTGGAATTCTCATATACCACCTAGTCAAGAACGTACTGAGAATATCTCGGTTTGGGGAAAACCACAACCACTAGATTCAAGTTCACTGGGCAATGATGTGCTGCGGGAAATAGACGTCGACTATCGCGGATTGTGACAGCGGATAGGTGGACTACAGTACATTAGATCACTATTAATTCAATGTTGGATTATAACAACCGGTGAGCAACCATAGTAGCCTGAACCATCACCTCGACATGAAGTACAGTACGTGATAGGGTACAGAGAATAGGGTGGGTGTAGACACACTGCAGTCGGATACTGTGCAAGCGTGCGAACAGCCACATGGACTGATGAATCATGGTACACTTCGGTGATCAGGGACAAGTATCCCGAACCGCATGAGGCGGTAACCTACTCATTGATTACATGTCTTGGTTCGTTGTCCTAAAGCACTCCACACGTAAGTTACACAACGCACCCCCACTCCCATCCCTCCCAAATTCTGTCAGAACATTTGAGGAGCATAAAAGTGCTTCATTGTGGCTCAATCCCAATAGGTCCTGCTGCAAAAGGCCACTTTCAGTTGCGGGTGGCGACTGAACAGTTGTAAATCAGAATGTCTCCCTAACGTTGCCGTGTCATGCCATGTCATGTCACGACGCGTTATGAGCATGGAACGCGGGGCTACGCACTACGAAGCATATGTCCTCAAATCAACTAGTAATGAGTGTACGAATGAAATGTTGTTTAAAACTAAAGTACAATTCATCGGAGTATACTATCCTCTTGAAATCATCATTGACGTCTGATTTTCTGTTTTGCTAATGTGACTAGTGACTAGAGCTTTGCAGCGACTCGCATTGGTCTACGACAACAAAAGGGATTCCCTTCTCTATTTTCTTTCTTGCATTTAAGCGGTTTGCCTTCAGGAAAACACTGATCAGCCAAAACATTATGACCATTATTACATTAACAGCTTGTTTGTCCGTTTTTGGAACGAAATACATCACTGATTCTGCGCGTCGTGGATCCGACAGTTTGTTGGTATGTTTGTGGAGGTATGTGGCATTACATGTCTACGCACAGTTTATATAATTCGCGTAAGTAACGGGCCGCTGGCGCCCGAAAGCAACCCAGATGGGTTCCATAGGATTTACATCAGGCGAATTTGGTCGCCGAGACGTCAACGAGAGTTGACTATAATGATCATCAAACCAATGTGGCACGGTTCTGGCTCCGAGACACGGACAGTTATACTGCTGAAAGGTGTCATCGCCGTCGGGGAAAACATCAAGCATGGACGGATGCAGGTGGTTCGCAGCTGTCAGCTTGTCTTTGGTTACTAGCACAGGCTACAGGCAGGAGAATGTCTCCCACACCATCGTACTGCTCCCACCAGCCTGCGTCCGTGGCGCGCTGCACGTTTTGAGCCGCCGTTCGCCTTGTGGAGACGACCATCGACATATGTAGCAAAAATGTGATTCACCCGAAGAGCCGACACATTTCCATTGACCAACGGTCGAATACTGATGTTCCCGTGTCCACTGCAATCGTAATTGACGACGTCGTTGGGTCAAAATGTGAACACGTAGGGGTAGTCTGCTGCGGAGCCCCATGTTCAACAACATACGATGAACGGTGGACTCCGAAACATTTGTGCATGCACCAGCATTGTGCACTTTCGGCAGAGACGCCACAGATCACCATCTGTCCTACTTTAGAGAGTAGACAAGCCTCCGAACCCCACGTTCTATGAAGAGTCGTGGTCGTCCAACCATTTAATGCCTAGTGGTAATTTCATTGATCTTTACCTCTTTCCTTAGATGCTCACGACAGTAGCACGTGAACATTCTACCAGCTTTGCCGTTGTCGAGGAACCCGTTCACAGGCTCTGCGTAATAATAATCTGTCCTTTGTCAAAGTCGCTTATCTCAACGGATTTCCACATTTGCAGCCCATATCTTTGCTAGAGTGATGCCCCGTCCGTGTCTGCTCTGCTTACATACTTTCATTACCGCGTCACGTGCCCTCAACGCCACCAGGCGGCATCCAACGTCGCGGTGGTCCGTGGTCATAATGTTTTGGTTTATCAGTGTATCTATCATTTATCTGTTAGTCCCAGCCTCAGACCTAATATCCAACAATAACAAGATTTTATGAATTAACTACTGTCTTTAAGAGTCTCTGTCAACTCAAAATTATCTGCCAATGTTAGGGAAACAGTAAAGTTCCAATGACAAAACGAAAATTTAGTATTATTAGCGTCAGTGTAACAGAGTGTGTAGTAAATATAAGTACAAATATGGTCCATGGTGTCCTGTTTAACAGCAGCTAATTTGTACCAGTTTATAAACCTGGGCTTGGAAAATTAAATTATTATGTTTAAGATAAAATTAACGTATTTGGTAGTATCCATGAAAAGTTTTTGGCCTTGAATTACAGCATTGTGTTGTTGACGAAGCTGAGAAATCGCTGTTTGTAAGTGTAGCAACTTTTTAGCGGCGATTTGCTTTGATCATTTCGCAGTGAACTGCCATCAGCACCTCTGAAAATAGCTTTATCGCTGTCGTTATATTTGTCTTTCTTTGGTTCTTTCGCTTAAATCCTGGAACTAAAAAAATAAAATTAAAAAGTTTCAAGGTTCCGTACTCATTTTTGCAACTTCCTTTGGTGAAGCAAGATTGTTACTCCGGATTCTGTATGTAAGATTCCGTGGAAAGCGCCTCATTTCTAGTGACACTATTTTTCCTAACAAAAACGTTCATTTTTGGGTGCTTCGTTTTGTCCGAATGAATTCGACTGCTAGACAGGGGAAGCTTCTTCGGGTAAGGCAGCATTTAGCAGGCACTCAAAATGCAGCGACTGTGCCGCCAGTGTCTTCTATCTTGGAACTTGTTGCAACAGTTTCATTGCTCCATTCTGTGGCAGCCTGGCGTTACATTGCATATTTAGGAGCTTGCATTACTCCCAAGGCGGAAGGTTATGGCGGAGACGCAGCACTTTTGGCTTAGGGCATATACTGTACCTTGTGCAGTGAGAGACAGCTCCTCTGTAGGCCGATCCGTCTCTCACACCATTCAAGTTTCTATTGGTGCATCTCATCGCCTCCGTATTAGCTTTTGGTATATAGCACACCACTCGCAGCTGCTTATTTCTACAGCCATACCAAACGCATCGGCTCGTTCCGGTTGTATTTTGTAATTGCCAGTCTGTAAATATTTTCACATCACTATCTTCAATAATACTTCTACAACGCTCTGTGATGACTGTTAGGATAATTTATACAAATATTTTTTTTTTCAGTTTGTGAATTATTACATTTTTCTCCAGAAGAACATGGATGGTGAAAGTCACTTAACATCGAATTATATTTGTACACAAAGGAGTCACGGATGAAGGGAGTGGTGACATTCAGATGCTGGAAGTACTCTAAAGATATGTTCATAACGAAGACCGCCTTTAAGTTTTTACAAAATCAATGTAAGTTAAAAACTTTGTACAAATTATTTTATCGGTTTTCAAAATATCCGCCTTTAAAATTTAGGTTATACAGTTCTGCAGGCTTTGGAACCAATTCTGGAAATATATTTTACTCACGATTTTGGACGTAAATTACCCGACCAAAAGTACCGGACACACTATGTAACACGGAATTGGCCACTAAGTGTCACGAGAGGAAGACCCGGCAGTATCAAAGCAGACGAAGAGTACCGTGTTGTCGGTACAGATGCAGTAACAGCAAAATGGTTCGTTCAGGAAAGCTCGGTGACTTCGAACGTGGACTAGACATTGGGTGTCATCTGGGTAACAGATTCATCAGATATTTCGACCCTTCTAAAGCTGTCCAAGTCGACTGTTGATGATGTGAGTGTGAAGTGAAAACGCGAATAAACAGCCACAGCTGAACTAAGCCAAGGCAGACCTCACACACTAACGGATAGGGACAGTCGGGCAATGGAGAAGATTGTTGTACCCTGTGGCAAACCGATGGAAGGCTTTGGGTTTGGCGAATTCCTGGAGAGTTTTCCCTGCCATCGTGCCAACAGTGAAGTACGGGGAAGGTGGTGTTACGATGTAGGTGTATTACTTGTGTTCAGTGCGTCGACCCCTTATTTCGTTTAAGAAAACGCTAAAAGCCAAAGGATATGAAAATATTGCATAGCACTGTGCACTGCATACGGTAGGGGATCAGTTTAGAGATGATGACTGTTAGTTTGTACCAGCATGAGAATGCATCCTGCTATAAAGTAGTATCTGCCTGGCAACGGTCTGTAGGCTGCTGTTAAACCTTTCGGGATGTGAGGTCGTGGTCCGAGAAACTCTTCTGATCCTGACGTTTCGTCCATGACTGCGCTGGATATCTTCAGAGGCGCTCCTCCGCTGAGGATGTCCAGCACATTCCCGAAAGGTTTACGAGCAGCTATAACATCCGGTCGTGAAAGCCTTCATTCTATGAATGGTTTGTGGACAATGACATTCCTGAAATGGAATGGTGTGCCCAGAGACCCGATCTGAACCCAGTGTACCCCCTGTGGGATGAGTTAGAACGTCAACTGCTCTCCAGACCTGAGCGTCCAACGTAAGTACTGTTGGTTTTGGCTCTTGAGTATGATGGACTGGCATTCCTCCACATACATTCAGATATCACATTGAAAGTGTCCCCAGCAGAGTTCGTCATAAAGGTGGAGGATATACACACTCGATATTAATGCCCACAAATGTGTGTCCGGATACTTTTGATCGGGTAGTGTACACTACGCAATTCTTCTGTCCTTTAGAGTACAGATGAGGCCAACGGCCTTGCCACAGTGGTAACTCCTGTTCCCGTCAGATCTCCAAAGTTAAGCGTTGTCGGGCTGGGCTAGCACTTGGATGGGTGACCATCCGTTTAGCTGAGCGCTGTTGGCAAGCGGGGTGCTCTCAGCCTTTGTGAGACAAACTGAGGATCTACTTGATTGAGAAGTAGGGGCTCCAGTATCGTAAACTGTTATACGGCCGGGAGATCGATGTGCTGACCACATGCCCTCCGTATCCGCATACAATGACGCCTGTGAGATGAGGATGACACGGCGGCCGAAGTTTAGTTTAGAGTCTAGACTAATCGTTCCGACATGTCCAACGTAACCAAAGAAAGAAGCGATTTCTTGGATGTGCTCCGCTAATGGAACACTTTTGTTGGCTTCGGTTCATTTTGGAATAACCAAACTGTTGACTGCTGCTTAGTTTTCCAGCTAATGTAAATATATTCGATTTTTCTCTAATGTATCGATGATGTATACGGATTCTGAACATATTCAGTCGAATATTTTGAGGATTTCGTTACACCAACTGACACGAGACACTGATATAGTACTGCACTGTCATTTAGTGGATAAAATATGAGATTATCGAGTGTCCGATGAGATTCGTGACTGGATTCAAAACTTACTTGTAGATGGAACTCATCACGACGTTCACAATGGAACAAAACGACAGATGTAAAGGTAATTTCAGGAATACCGCAAGTGTTCTAATCTTACATTATATTCGTAAGTATTCTCGACATCATACGTACTGTAAAGATATGGTCAGCTGTAGACCTCCCAGATCTAAAACCTGCCTGGTACTCGCCTAGAATCTTCGACTTACTTTCCTTGTTATAGCCATAGAAAGGATTTTTTTAGACGATACTGAGCAGAGATATTCCTCGATAGTTCTTACACTGCATGCGTGATCCTTTCTTATGTATAGGGCAGATGGTTGCTAAGGTCCGGTCCTCTGGCGTTTTCTCTGTTTCCCAGGCCATTGTAATTATTTTATGTATCCTCCATACTAATATTTCACCTCCATGTTTTATCATTTCCGCCGTTAACAGGTCGTGTGCAGGAGTTTTGTTATTTCCAGGTTGCTTTATAATTACTGTTAGCTCTTCTATCGATGGTGGTTTTGTGTCCAGTGCATCATCGTCTCCATCGAACTCTTGTTCTTCTTCAGTTTCTTCTCCAACCCCTCCATTTCTCCCTTCACTTACGATGTGTCTGTTTGACAGTAACACTTCAAAATGTTGTGCCCATGTTTCTGTTTTTTTTTCTTTTTTTTTTTCGAACTATCAAACTGCCTGTCTCATCTTTCAGCATGTCCATCTTTGGCTGGTATCCTCTCTTTATTTGTCCCACCCCATAAAAGAATTTCCTCCCCTGCTTATTTTCAAAGTTCTACTGTATTTCATCCATCCTTTCCCTTTTCTCTACTCCTTTTTAATCCGCGCTAAATTCTAAGCTACCTTCTCTTCTCTTTAAACATAGCCACGTTATTTCGTGTAGGTCTCTGTGACATTCTTTGTCGAGGTTGATTTCTATCACCTAGCGCCTTTGACATCTCCTCATCTAACCAACCGTTTCTTTTCTGTTTTCCTCTTTCTCCAAGTACCTCTTGAGCTGTTGTATTTAAAGTTATCTTAGTTTCCTCCCATAGTACATTGATATCCTTTCCCTCCATCCCGCTGATCCTTTGCAACTTCTCTTGCACTTTGTTTCTATACTCTTCCTTTTTCTTCTGACCTTTGAGCACCTCCACACTGTAGACGTTACTTTTATCCAACCCAGCCCTTCTGGCTTTAACTGCAATACTTTCTAAGGTTTTGATTCTTACCAAAAGAGGGTCTGGGACAATATCCGCTCCTCGGCGGCTAATCACATCCTAAATATCTGAGGCATGACGTGCGTCTATCAATACATGAACTATTTGATTTCTCGTCAACCCATCTAGTGATATCCAAGTCTCCTTATGAATGTCTTTGTGTGCGAAACACGTGCTTTTAATCACTAGTCCTTTGCTAAAAGCAAATTCAATCACTTCCAACCATTGTTATTTGATTCCAGGTGTTTACTATGAAGGCCTGCCACCGAATGGTTCTCTTTCTCTTTACCTACTTTAGCATTACAATACCACAGGATAATTTTGACATCATACTTTGGCAGCTTATCATATACCTGTTCCAATTTCTCATAAAATCCTTCTTTCTCTTCTTCAGCTGCATCTTCCGTTGGGGTATGCACACTAATCAGGGACAAGTTGGAGAATTCTCTCTTCAGCTTCAATCGACATAATCTGGGGTTTATTGTTTCATATTCGCAGATGATACGGTTGTCTATAAGAAGGTAGCAACGCCAGAAGACTAGCGATTTGTAGGAAGACTTACACAGGATTGATGAATGGTGCAGGGACTGGCAGTTGACCATTTGCGCATGCGTAGGAGAAAAAAAGTCCACTAATGTACAATGACACTACTGGTGACAGACTGCTGGAAACAGTAATTATCACAAAATATCTAGGATTAACCATTCGGAGCGACCATAAGTGAGATAACCACATAAAACAAATAGTAGAAAAGTCAGAGGACAGACAGAGATTTATAGGAAAAATCTTGTGGAAATTTAATTCATTCGCGAAATAAATGGCTAACAAAACACTTGTTAGATTGACTCTTGAGTATTACTCTCATCAGTCTGCGACCTTGGATTAATAGAAGAGATAGGCGAGATGCGGCATCGAGTAGTCGGTATGAGAATTTTGCAGACATTCCATCACGGAAAGTTCCACTATTATGATGATATATGGGTGAGGGCGCTTCACAGCAAGGTCATTAGTAAGGTTTACTGTTGAAATTCCACGAGCGCACATTCCGAGAAGAGTCGGACAACGTATTACTTCCTCCCACATACGTCTCGCGAAATAACAAGAGAAAATTTGAGAAATTACAAATAATACAAAGGTTCAAGCTCAGTGATTCTTCGCACCCATCAGACAGTGGTACCAGAAGTACCCTCCGCCACGTACCGTCACGTGGCTTGCGGAGTATAGATGTAGCTATAAATGTATGAACTTTTTTGAGCTTCGGTTAAATTTTGTGGAAATCATTGGGAAGAAATCCTTTTCACAGCTAAACGATGATGCAAGTTCGAATGCACTGCAGTCGTCACTGTGCCCAAGGATGCCTCTGTCTCATAGTCAGTGACATGCCAGCTTCTTCAATCATGTTAAAAACCACATCGACTTTTTTCGAACAAACATTAATTTTCGTCGACCTTCACGAAACTCATCGCTTACACAAACATGACCATGAAGCAGTTTTGCCAACAAACCGTAAACAGTCTTTTCTGATCAGCGAAGCCATTCTAAGCACCGTCGTCGAGTTAGCTCTTTATGAAAGACGTACAACATCATACAACGAAAACCTACACATGACATTTAGGTAGCTTGTGGAGTACACACTCACGGTGGTTTATGAAAACTTCTGCACTCAGAGTGGTGACGATCTTTAACGCGTAAATAGTGGTAAAGATAGAACTGGTGCTAATGATCAAGGAAAACTAAAAGTAAGTAATTAGTTAAACACGGCATGTATAATCTATGGACCTCGCTTGTAATACAGATACAGGTGTAAAAGTTGAGACTGGGAAGTGTGTAAAACTTTTGTTGCTATGTTTATTCGCTGCTTCAGTTGGTACAGAAAGTTTCGTAGAACGCGGATAAAAGGTCTGGAGGAATTACAATAGAGATCTTGCCTCTCACACTACTTCCCACCGAGACATGTGGCTCATTTGGCTCAGAGTGTACTCGCATCACGGCTGAAGGCGTTACGACCATCCTCATTTAATACATTATATGGATGCTGTGAAAAAATGCCGAACTGTTTTCTTCGATAATGGACGCAGCCAGTTTCCTTCCCAATCTTGGTGCACTCCGATTTTGTGTTCCCTTTCTTAAAATCTTGTTGTCAGCGAGACGCTAAACCCTTATCTTATGCTTTATTGTCCCTATAAATCCACTGAACCTACTTTAGACGGTGAAGATAATTCGACGCTGTGCCAGGTTCTAAATTTACCCCACTGATCCAAAAAAGTTTCTAGACTGGATTAATAAAAAATAGAGAAGCGTTAAGATGGCGTTTTTAATGCTTCAGATGTTCTATATAGTCTGCCGGCCGCGGTGACCGTGCGGTTCTACGCGCTGCAGTCCGGAACCGCGGGTCTGCTACGGTCGCAGGTTTGAATCCTGCCTCGGGAATTGATGTGTGTGATGTCCTTAGGTTAGTTAGGTTTAAGTAGTTCTAAGTTCTAGGGGACTGATGACCACAGATGTTAAGTCCCATAGTGCTCAGAGCCATTTTTCTATATAGTCTCCCCCCACTTGAGTTCAGTGCACAAGATGTTCATATAATCACGTGAAACGGTCAGAAAAGTCGTCCTTTGGGATATCATTCAACACGTGCGTCACGTTTGCTTGAATGTTCGTTAGAGCGTTAACCCTTCATGCTAATCTCTGCACATTGTCATTTTGTGGTAGGTTCGTGTTGATAACATAAGTTTTGTGGCTCTTGATGATATTTTCCAGAAAAGTATCGCCCGTGTTTTGTGTTTCAATGAAGTCACTGCCGGCGTCCACGAATCGTTGTTTCTTCGGGAGTCAAGGTGAGCGGGACGAACTTTGAACACACCTTCTTTTTCTCCGAAACATCCTGCAGTATTCTTGAACACGTGATTCAGAGATGTTGCCCTATTACGATTTGTGACACAACAGTGTTGGAACGCGTCCACTACTTAACACTTCCCGCTTACAACTGACTGATCGAAAACCCATGTGTTGTTAACAGTCGTTAGTTCAAGCTGATGTATGCTATGTAAACTTGAATTGAAGTGATTTAATGTCCTGCCTGGCCATAGCAGTCCATCCGGAATGGTAGACTGCTTAAAACACTAATATATGGCGACGAAGAGTGGGCAGACCAGGCAGCATTTCACAAAACAATCATGATAAAAAGGCTTCGTTCATTACGACAGAGGACAATACTTTAGAAACATGAACTTTTTTAAAAGACTAAATAGACCTTGTAAGTTTATAGAATATTATCAAAAGGAAATTATTTTCGGGAATGTAAATACCTATAACATCGCGTAGTAGTACATTAAGTACGTATTCTAGCAGTAAAACTATGTATGCCGCGCCGAAAGATGTTTCAGGACGGCGGATAACATTTTAATCGACAGACAATAGATCTTCATTGTGATTTCACGAGTTGACTCATGGATATGACTAATCACAGAAATTATTAGTACCATTCAAACTACTCGTAAAAAGTGATTATATAAGGGGCAATCAAATGAATACGAAACACCCGAAACAACGGGACCATGGAATGATACCATTCCGATGTAATCACCACAGGTGGTAAGACGTTTATCCCACTGGAAGCTGAGACGATCAATTCCTGTTTCAGAGAACGCGGTTAGCAGCGGACTTCCTCGTCCGACTGAAACCGAGGTCCGCACATGTCTTTCTTCAGGTCGCCAAATGTGTGACAATCACACGGTGAACGATCCGGACTGTACGGAGGGTGTTGCAGTGTTTCCCAACCAAATGGCTGAAGTGTAGTCTTCGTCCGATTGGTAGTGTGGGGACGGGCGTTATAGTACAACAAGATGATTCCGTCCACAGCATTCCTGTGCGTTTTAGCTTGATGGCGCATCGCAGCTTCTACAAAGTGTTTTCATGGCATTGCACATTGATTGCTGTTCCACGCTCAAAGAACTCAGCGAGGAGAGGGTCCGTGTCAATCGAAGAAGTCATAATAAGCTTACCGGAACTTGTGTGAACACGTCTGGATTTCTTTGGCGGTGGTGATATGTGATGGTACCACTGTTAGCTTTGCCATTTGCCCTCGGGATATCGAAATACTGTCGGACGGAGTCATCCTGTTGCCCGATAACGCCCGACCCCACACTGCCTATCGGACGAAGGCTATGGTCCAGTGATTTGGTTGGGAAACACTGAAACATCTTCCGTACATCCCAGATCGTTCATCTTGCGATTTTCACATATTTGGTGACCTGAAGAAAGACATGCGTGGACGTCGGTTTCAGTCGGACGAGGAAGTTCAAGAGTGGGTGCGGTAGGGGAGCTGTCAGCTGCTGATCGCTTTCTACGAAAAGAGGAAATGGAAATTTTGGAAATTTGTGGTAAGGTCTTCTGGGACAAATGTCATTGGTCCCTAAGCTTACGCACTACTTAATCTAATTAACATAGTTGATCGTCTCGTCTCCCAGTGGGATAAAAGTCTTAACGCGTTTGGTGATTACTTTTGTATGGAACCATACCATGGTCCCGTTCTGGCGGATGTTTAGTTTTCATTTGATGCCCCTCATATATTCTTTGATTCTGATGTAGACGATACTGTTAGAGAATGCCGGACGGAAAAATTTAACAGCTCTTAACTTTTCCACTTAGATGTCGTAGATGAGGACGACATAGATTGTTTAGAATTTTATTCTTAAAACAGTTTTGTTTATAAAAATACCAAAATGAAATTCATTTTAAATTAAATTAAATCATGAAATTTGAATTTAATTTCTCAATTCACTTTTTCCAGTTATCTGTTCAATTCTAAACGATTTTTTACTTTGGCGAAGCCAGTTTATTTACAAGGTTTTGGACAAATCACTGGAAACAGTAATTACAGTAAAATACCAAGGAGTAACCGTCGTGAGCTACCTAAGGCTGAATGAACACATAAAACAAATAGTACGAAAAGCAGATGCCACGCTGAGATTCACTGGAATAATCGCTAGGAAAAATAAATCATCCACAAAAAAAGTGGCTTGGATAACTCTTTTTCAACCGACTCTTGAGTATTTCACATCATTGTGAGACGCTTACTAAATTGAATTAATAGAAGAAATGGAGAAGACCCAACGAAGAGCGAAGTGTTTTGGAAAAATTGGAAATTTTCGGTAAGATCTTATGGGACCAAACTGCTGAGGTCATCGGTCCCAAAGCTTACGCACTTCATAATCTAACTTAAGCTAACTTACGCTAAGGACAACGCACACACCCGTGACTATGACCGTGACCGTGACAAGACGCCTCAGACCGGCAAAATGTTTTCTTCGTGTGCTTGTTCAGTCGGCGCGAGAACGTTAGGAGATGCTCAACAAACTACTGTGCAGATGTTGCAAGAGGAGCTTCGTTTATCACGAGAGGTTTGCTGTTATAATTCCGAGATCGTAATTTTGAAGAAGAGTTGGACAATATATTTTACTTCCACCCATATACGTCTCGCGAATCACGTATCACGAAGAAGAAAACAGAGAAATTAGAGCTCTTACGGAGGTTTATCGACAGGTATTCCTACCATGGGAATAGAACAGGAAAAGCGGAGGGGTGGAGACGACGAGACAGCGGAACTAAAAGTCTCTTCCGCAACACATACGCTTGCTTCCAGAATACAGAAATAGTTGTACCAGCGCTGTAAGTAGTGTCGGCACCTGCAGATTCTCTTGTAGAATAATCATCCCCCACGCCATCAGTTAAGGACAGACGAATGCACACAACATATACAGGGTGTTTCAAAAATGACCGGTATACTTGAAACGGCAATAAAAACTAAACGAGCAGCGATAGAAATACACCGTTTGTTGCAATATGCTTGGGACAACAGTACATTTTCAGGCGGACAATCTTTCGAAATTACAGTAGTTACAATTTTCAACAACAGATGGCGCTGCAAGTGATGTGAAAGATATAGAAGACAACGCAGTCTGTGGGTGCGCCATTCTGTACGTCGTCTTTCTGCTGTAAGCCTGTGCTGTTCACAACGTGCAAGTGTGCTGTAGACAACATGGTTTATTCCTTAGAACAGAGGATGTTTCTGGTGTTGGAATTCCACCGCCTAGAACACAGTGTTGTTGCAACAAGACGAAGTTTTCAACGGAGGTTTAATGTAACCAAAGGACCGAAAAGCGATACAATAAAGGATCTGTTTGAAAAATTTCAACGGACCGGGAACGTGACGGATGAACGTGCTGGAAAGGTAGGGCGACCGCGTACGGCAACCACAGAGGGCAACGCGCAGCTAGTGCAGCAGGTGATCCAACAGCGGCCTCGGGTTTCCGTTCGCCGTGTTGCAGCTGCGGTCCAAATGACGCCAACGTCCACGTATCGTCCATGCGCCAGAGTTTACACCTCTCTCCATACAAAATTCAAACGCGGCAACCCCTCAGCGCCGCTACCATTGCTGCACGAGAGACATTCGCTAACGACATAGTGCACAGGATTGATGACGGCGATATGCATGTGGGCAGCATTTGGTTTACTGACGAAGCGTATTTTTACCTGGACGGCTTCGTCAATAAACAGAACTGGCGCATATGGGGAACCGAAAAGCCCCATGTTGCAGTCCCATCGTCCCTGCATCCTCAAAAAGTACTGGTCTGGGCCGCCATGTCTTCAAAAGGAACCATTGGCCCATTTTTCAGATCCGAAACGATTACTGCATCACGCTATCTGGACATTCTTCGTGAATTTGTGGCGGTACAAACTGCCTTAGACGACACTGCGAACACCTCGTGGTTTATGCAAGATGGTGCCCGGCCACATCGCACGGCCGACGTCTTTAATTTCCTGAATGAATATTTCGATGATCGTGTGATTGCTTTGGGCTATCCGAAACAAACAGGAGGCGGCGTGGATTGGCCTCCCTATTCGCCAGACATGAACCCCTGTGACTTCTTTCTGTGGGGACACTTGAAAGACCAGGTGTACCGCCAGAATCCAGAAACAATTGAACAGCTGAAGCAGTACATCTCATCTGCATGTGAAGCCATTCCGCCAGACACGTTGTCAAAGGTTTCGGGTAATTTCATTCAGAGACTACGCCATATTATTGCTACGCATGGTGGATATGTGGAAAATATCGTACTATAGAGTTTCCCAGACCGCAGCGCCATCTGTTATTGAAAATTGTAACTACTGTAATTTCGAAAGTTTGTCTGCCTGAAAATGTACTGTTGTCCCAAGCATATTGCAACAAACGGTGTATTTCTATCGCTGCTCGTTTAGTTTTTATTGCCGTTTCAAATATACCGGTCATTTTTGAAACACCCTGTATTAGCAACACTGTAATTGTATGTCAAAACGTTATGGGTCAGCACTGAGGTTCAGATAACACTCACGCTGTAAATCGTGTCGGTAGCTCGCAGAAATATCACAAACTTATAACAGCCGTCTTTTGCGTTAGCGTAAACATACGAGGGAAGTTTGGGAAATTCTTGCCCACAAATCAAAGGACTAGGTGTGTGATTTTTATGTCCAGAGGTTGGTAAAACCTTTAACAGTCTTTGTATGAGACTGGTAGTCCTTATGTACAGTAGTTGGCCGTAGGCAGCTGTCTGAACATGGTGCGGAGTGTAGTTATTAGAAACGGAGAGATTCAAGTGTCATGCAGCAATAAAGCTTTTCTTGTTAAAGCAGGTTTGACGCGAACTGAAAGTCACTCAAGGCTCATAAATGTGGATGGTACATATTCTCTTTCACTTTCCATTGGTCTAGAAATAGGCTGCCGAATTCAAACGAGACAGTGAAAGACTATAATAGGATATACACGAAGGACGTAAGAAAAGTGAAACCACCCCATCAGTGGTCATAAAATGCACGATTTGATGTATGAAGATCATCTAAACCTAATATTCCTCCGAAGATGGCTGGGCAAAAGTGGTCACATTTCTTGCCCAACTACGTCCCCTTTAGATCATTGCCTATGAGGGTTGTTGAAAGTGGAAATCTGCAAAGATAAAATAAACGTAAGAGGTGTATTGACGTTTCGGATTATTAAATTATTTAAAAGCCCAAAATCATCATCAGCAACATCATGAAAGTGAATCGTTTTCGCATCATCTTCTTCGTCAGTCTTCTTGAAGAGGGCAAGTTATTTTCAAAATACTACTCTATCCAGCTCTCGACCTTTTAAATAGATTCGTGTCACAATAGCTCCCTTACAAAAGGTCTATCCAGGACATCAATACGCACCAAGGCTATCAATACACACCAAAAATGCTCCTTGTAGCTGAGAAATGATGATCCAGAGATTATTTATGGTATTATCTGCATGTGCTTCCATCAACTAGAAAACATCTCAAAAATTTATATCACACTGTTTTTCACAATAGCTCTTATAGCATTAACTGCAAAAATTACAATTTTGACTTGCTTCGGCTGGGAAATATCAGATTTTATAAAATGGAATTGACATGCCTCAGATAAAGAATTCTGAAATATGCTACCCCAAAGAACCGAAGGCACAAGAAACCAAACCAGGGCAAGCGGCTGATGACAGTCGAAATTATATATGCTTTCTAAAGTTCCTCTTCTTTTAGTTCAGGAATCGTTGCAGGATTTTCTGTGCACAACAAACCCTCCTGAATCCATTGCTTTTCTCTATCAAGTCCTACATGTTTGTAAAATTAGCCGACAGGCTACGTGGCGAACTGAAGTGCCTCACTTTTAAGCTTTCAATGTGTATAATTATCAAAACAGTATTTGAAAAATAGTAGAAACATGTTTTACTTACATTAAGTTAACAACGTTTCTTCTGGCCACTGATTTTTTTATCTTTCAGTCTCTCACCAGAGGGAAGAGAGAGAACACACCGAGTGCCTAATGTCCATCGATGCCTTAAATTACATTACGGTGATATGCCTCTTTGTATTTGGATCGTAGGGGAAGCCTGTATTCAGTTTGTCATGCGTTATTGTTCTGTCTTTTCTCGGGAGGTTGTGATTTAGACACTATTGTTTCCCCCAGAGCTGACGGAGACCTCCCTAAAACATTTCAGATGATCGTGGTGTTGATCACTTGTATGTTTGTTTCGTTTGGATTTTTCTTAATTTTCTTTTTCATTTATTGTGTGTCTCAATAGTTTGGTTTTATTATTTTCGTGGAATTTTATGGAGAGGTACATTTGTGTTTGAAAAACTACTTTCTATTATTGGCTCAAATGGCTCTGTGCACTTCAGTCGCCTAGCTCTTAGAACTAATTATACCTAACTAACCTAAGGACATCACACACATCCATGCCCGAGGCAGGATTCGAACCTGCGACCGTATCGGTTGCTCGGTTCCAGACTGTAGCGTCTAGAATCGCACGGCCACTCCGGTCGGCCTTCTGTTATTACTTCTTCCATTTCTTCTGTAGCTAGTGCTCTGTTGTTTTAATGTTCTGCATGCATTTTGACTGTGAACTGAATCCAATCCTCTCTGACGGGAAACACTACATTGTTACTCGTCTTTCATCCGAGCCTTCTTGCTATAAAGAAGAATTTTTGGCTCAAGACTGAGTGTATTGAATGTGACGGTTTTATTATATATATTTGAGCGTTTCACTATTTGCCACGTTGGCCCTGTCTCTCAACAACTGTAGAAGTTTGCATGTTTTGCTAGCTTTTTCTGTTGTGGTTCTTGTGTGATGGATCCATGACATCGTATTGTCTAAGGTTATTTTACGATATGTAGTAGTGTAATTTGCTTTTGGTACTTCCACCCATAGACGTACTTTTTGCGTCCTCGGCGACATGTTTGACGAATTGGTGCGGATCTGTGGTTAAATACTACTAATAAGTTTTTTTAATGCCAGTTTTTAATGGTCATGTCCTTAGCATTCGTTCTATTTTTTATATGTTATTGTCATTGGGTTGGTTTAATTCCTTCAAGGTCGGTTGGAGACACCAATATACTGACTTATAGCGATGCTCCTTGGCTATATTTTATAGTTTGTGTGATGGCCTATGTGTACATGTTGTGTATCGGGGCGATGGAATTGTATGCTGTGGTACACCTCTTTCTGGGTGGATTGTGTCTGACTGGATATCATTTATGAGTACCCATGACGGTCTTCGTACACGACATTTGACATAAATGGGTGCGTCGCTTTAATATACCCATTTGTTGTTGTTTGATGCATACCGTCTTCTGCCACACTTAGTCACATGTTCTTTCTGTTTCGATAAATAGGAATGGAATGGATCAGGTCATCCCTTGAGTAGTTCCACTGCAGAAATTTAGTATGGGATCCAGAGGGCATATTTATGATGTGTCAAGACGTATTTATGAATAAATTACTGGAAATTTAACAATGACTATCTGTTCACCCACTTAACAATTTGTCGCTAATTTTGTGATTTACATATTATCCCCACTTTCCTTTTTTCGATTTGTGTTCAATAAAAGCAGAATACAAACAAGTGCTTTTTGTTCATCATTAGGCAGAACATAGAGTCAACAGAAGGCACATACACGAGCGCCTGATCGGATGTCTCTATTGCAGCTAATTGGTTATAAGCACACCTTCGCAACTAATCAGTTTGATCGAGCTGAAATTGTGACGCTCGTCAGTTTCGTCTCAATAATTCAGTCGACCTAACGATCAAGATCAACTCACCAGATGGCTGTACGTGCCATTGTCTACCCTACACGTACGGCAGGAAGCGGACGTCCTTGCCGCAGCTGAGCGGTGTCTGTAATAACATTGCACTGGGCATCGGGAACATCATGCAGGGCGCTGCCACAGACTATGCAGAGAGATGATCAAAGGGCGATCTGATCATTAACTGACATGAACGGTAGTAGACTTGTTGTATTCTTCAGTCAGCAGATTTGTTTAATGTAGCTCTCCAAGTCAGTCTATCCTGAACAAGCCTTTTCATTTCCGAATAACTACTGTAAACTATATTCGTTTAAACCTGCTTACTGAATTGATGCCTAAGTCCTATTCTACCATTTTCACCCCTCACACTTCCCTCCACTGTTCCTCTAGGACTGAGGATGTGTCTTTTTTTAGTCAAGTTGTATCACCGGCTTCTCTCTTCCTCAGTTTGATTCGGCACCTCCTCACAAGTTACTCCATCATCTCATCTAATCTTCATCATTATTCTGTAGAACCCCATTTCCTAAGGTTCTTTTCTCTTCTTACATAGACTGCTTATCTTCCACGGTTTTCTTCCGTACGAGGTTATATTCCAGACAAATACGTTCAGAAATATATTTCCTAACACTTAAATGTCGTATATTACATGTTAAATTCCTATTTTTGGGAAATTATTTTCTTGCTTACCAGTCTGTATTTTACACTCCTGGAAATGGAAAAAAGAACACATTGACACCGGTGTGTCAGACCCACCATACTTGCTCCGGACACTGCGAGAGGGCTGTACAAGCAATGATCACACGCACGGCACAGCGGACACACCAGGAACCGCGGTGTTGGCCGTCGAATGGCGCTAGCTGCGCAGCATTTGTGCACCGCCGCAGTCAGTGTCAGCCAGTTTGCCGTGGCATACGGAGCTCCATCGCAGTCTTTAACACTGGTAGCATGCCGCGACAGCGTGGACGTGAACCGTATGTGCAGTTGACGGACTTTGAGCGAGGGCGTATAGTGGGCATGCGGGAGGCCGGGTGGACGTACCGCCGAATTGCTCAACACGTGGGGCGTGAGGTCTCCACAGTACATCGATGTTGTCGCCAGTGGTCGGCGGAAGGTGCACGTGCCCGTCGACCTGGGACCGGACCGCAGCGACGCACGGATGCACGCCAAGACCGTAGGATCCTACGCAGTGCCGTAGGGGACCGCACCGCCACTTCCCAGCAAATTAGGGACACTGTTGCTCCTGGGGTATCGGCGAGGACCATTCGCAACCGTCTCCATGAAGCTGGGCTACGGTCCCGCACACCGTTAGGCCGTCTTCCGCTCACGCCCCAACATCGTGCAGCCCGTCTCCAGTGGTGTCGCGACAGGCGTGAATGGAGGGACGAATGGAGACGTGTCGTCTTCAGCGATGAGAGTCGCTTTTGCCTTGGTGCCAATGATGGTCGTATGCGTGTTTGGCGCCGTGCAGGTGAGCGCCACAATCAGGACTGCATACGACCGAGGCACACAGGGCCAACACCCGGCATCATGGTGTGGGGAGCGATCTCCTACACTGGCCGTACACCACTGGTGATCGTCGAGGGGACACTGAATAGTGCACGGTACATCCAAACCGTCATCGAACCCATCGTTCTACCATTCCTAGACCGGCAAGGGAACTTGCTGTTCCAACAGGACAATGCACGTCCGCATGTATCTCGTGCCACCCAACGTGCTCTAGAAGGTGTAAGTCAACTACCCTGGCCAGCAAGATCTCCGGATCTGTCCCCCATTGAGCATGTTTGGGACTGGATGATGCGTCGTCTCACGCGGTCTGCACGTCCAGCACGAACGCTGGTCCAACTGAGGCGCCAGGTGGAAATGGCATGGCAAGCCGTTCCACAGGACTACATCCAGCATCTCTACGATCGTCTCCATGGGAGAATAGCAGTCTGCATTGCTGCGAAAGGTGGATATACACTGTACTAGCGCCGACATTGTGCATGCTCTGTTGCCTGTGTCTATGTGCCTGTGGTTCTGTCAGTGTGATCATGTGATGTATCTGACGCCAGGAATGTGTCAATAAAGTTTCCCCTTCCTGGGACAATGAATTCACGGTGTTCTTATTTCAATTTCCAGGAGTGTATATCCTCCCTACTTCGGCCAAATACCGAAACACATTTACTTTTAATGTCTCATTTCATAATCTATTTCCCTCACCATCACCTGACAGAGTTACAATATCACTTACAAATCTCAAGCTTTTGTAACTTGCTACTGAACTTTAATTCCCTTTCGAATTTTCTCCTTAGTTTCCTTTATTACTTGCTCAGTACATAGGTTGAATAGCCATTCACGAAATAACTTAAGCAACTCATCCTGTATTGAATGAATACTATGAAGTTGGGAAACTGGTTCGAGCCATTCTGATCTTACAAGGGTGAGTGCCAGTTTTGGGAAATGAAGTTCGGAGTGGGACGGCGCGTGTTTGCAGCACTACCCCTTACGGCCAGATGGCAAGCAATTCACGAGAAAAACCCTCCGAAACTTTCAGTCCTACAGTATATACTACCCATGCGTCCGCTCACTGAACCGCTCACTGAACGTTGACATCCTTTTCTTTCCAGCGCCTGCAGACTCCACCGAGGATGTGCTTTCGCAATGCTGACGCATTGTATTTTGTATTCTAGCGGAATATACGTAGCCTCTTTGGATTTTTTCCCTGGGGGTTCATACTCGTCCGCAGAATTGTCTATTGTAACCTATTCGAATTCTACATCTTCACCACCTTCATTCTCGTGAAGTAACTCTTCAGCAACCACGATAGTGTTTTCACTCAAGAAATCTATCACAGTGTTGTACAACTACTGTGCCATCAGCATAGCTTCGTGTGGAATTGACGGCGAACCTTCTGACGCTAGTAAATCGTTTTCAACCAGCAGTGCATTGAAATGGGTAACTGCATCTTTATTCAGCAACTTTGATTTCTCACTGTGTAGAGAATCGTCGGTAATATCTTCTACAAGTCCCTCAGAACTCGCGATGTGTTCACTTCGAAGCATTGTAACCACAAAACGTTAGCAACAGGAAAAACTTTCACACACGTGTACTAGTTCCAAGCGCGCAAAAGCAACTGTTAGGTTCTTCTTCCCTGTTTGTAGTGCAGGGAGCGCGGATGCGCGCCTATCCCTTCGCTCTCCAAGTTTGTCAAATGCCCCTTTGTGGGAACCCTCGTTTATAGCGATCTCACGACGTTGAAGTCGAACTTGTACCTGAACTAGTCGGATAGAAGCCGTACGCTACTGTTCTACGGATGTTATGTATAATATTCATTATGGAAATGAAATACTGTCAGTATACAGTACGAACGAATATTTGAAGGAAATAATTTGGTTGGAAAAGTTGAAAATGTTGAAAGAACGAAAGTTTTCAATTTGAACGTCGTCGTATTTTTTTCAATAAGGAAAAGCAAATAGATACTTTGAAAATACGAAGCACTAATTGTTACCAATATTGCATCGGCCTCGGTTCAGTGAGCGGACACATTGGTATTATATAGTGTAGGACTGAAAGTTTCGGAGCGTTATTCTCGTGAATGGCTGGCCATCTGGCCGTATGGCTGGGGCATTGTAACTCTATGGGGTAGTGCTGCAAACACGCGCCGTCCCACTCCGAACTTCATTTCACAACCCTGGCACTCCCCTGGTTAGTGTTTCAGCACTGAACATATCTCGTTCCTTAAAAGAAGTCAAATTCTCGAAGTACGTGTTAAGTTTCCGCACGCACGTACGTATAGCAGGGCTCTGAAGTGCACGTCCGCCGCACGTGAAGGTAGGTGCTGCAGGCTAAAGAGCCGTCCCGGCTGCAGCGGAACCGGTTAGCTCATGTCACGTTCAAGGTAGCCGCCACGCAGGTGGCTTCTAGAAACGTTAGCACCTAATCTGCTGCAGCAAACACCTTTCACTGGGGACTGTTCTTTCTATAGCGCTTATTTATTTATTTGTTTCTGGAAAATTTGCTAGTTAAAGACATTCGAGTGGAACAAATAAAAATTTTTGTGCTCCTGTCGAGAATCAAAGACCTCGACTGTGAAAATTTGTAAAGCTGTTTTGAGGAATTGCACAGCTCAAATGGTTCAAGTGGGTCTGAGCACTATGGGACTTAACATCTGAGGTCATCATTCCCCTAGAACTGAGAACTACTTAAACCTAACTAACCTAAGGACATCACACACATCCATGCCCGAGGCAGGATTCGAACCTGCGACCGTAGCAGTCGCGCGGTTCCAGACTGAAGCGCCTAGAACCACTCGGCCACCGCGGCCGGCAATTGCACAGCTAAGCTTCAATAAACTCTCATAAATAAGGTATGTTAACTGTATGCAATATAATTTTTTTTATTTGGAGAAGTCATTGTTTTCAAACATATCTACAGAAACGACATATTTTTAAAAAGGTAAATTCTACCCAAAATTTTATTGTTAAAATTTCGTGAATGGCTGCTTAACACTGTTTACTTACAAACTGAGTGCACTTAACGTTAGTTAGCACTGACTTACCACTATATACTTGCTGGGCGAATTAACGAAACATTACTACAAAACCTCTCAAAAATACTAATTTAACAGGTCCGAATTGTTTCAGTTTTTGAAACTATGATTTCCATAAACAATTCTTGCAATAATAAAGTAGAACATTTTCAAAAATCAATCATGAAGCTCCACAATGTAAAATTAAATTCTGCAAGCACCTTGCTACACAACAGAAGCAATGTTAAAGACCAACATTTTATTATTTAAGGCTTGTGCTATTTGGTGGGATAATGTATAAAAAGCGTTCTCTGTTGGACAACTCTTCTGGAATCCAAACTGTTATAATCTAAATATATTGTTTCTACTTAAATCTTAGACTACTCTTGAGTATATTACTTCTTCAAATATTTCGGCAAGAGATGTCATTAAGGAAACTGGACGATAAATATTTAAGTCTTTGTCGCCTTTTTTAAAAAGCCGTTTAACAATTGCATATTTTAATCAGTATGGAAAAATTCCTTGCACCAGTGTTGCATTATATATATATCAATCAGGATATTAGAGCAATTTTTGATAATGCTGTTTGAAATTCCATCGCCATCATTTAAGTTTTTGTTTTCAGAGCTTTCATAATTCTATCAGTTACAATGAAGGATGCTGGTGCTGCTTCTAGCCCCTCAAACACAGGTGGAACGGCATTATAAGTCTATATTCTACTTCTTCAACTCAACCATTTGATCCTATTTTTGATGCTACATTTAATAAGTGTTGCTTAAAAGTACTCACAACTTGTCAATCATCAGCCACATCATTGTCATTTAGTTTTGTTGTTACAGTATCATTTACAGTGATTGGCTATCTTGTCTCCCGTTTGACAGTATTCCGTATAGTTCTAATATTATTATGAGTGTTATTCATTTCTGTCAGGGCGTACATAATTCCGGACATTTTAAAGACTTTCCTCGGTATTTTTGTAGAATGCAGGTAACGTCGGACCTTGACTTATTCCGGCCTTTATATAAATTTTTCCCTTCCTCGAACATGACATAATTCCCTTAGCTGTTCATGACTTACGTTTTCTAATAGATTTTCTGGATAAGTTTTCAGGAAAGCTACTTTCAAATATTGGCACACATGTGCTATGGAATAAACTGAATTTTACGTTAGCCTCTCTACATCTCATCCCGCACCACCTCTTTTAACTTACTCTTAAAACACTGTATCCTGTTAGCATTAATAAGCCTCGCTGCTTTGTATGAACCTTTTGTTACGGCTCTAAGGTGCTATAATATTTATTTCCATTAACAACTGGATACACATTAACTGTCTCAGCATCAGTACTGTCTATAAATACGTTATCAGTCAGAGTTCTGCTATCTTGCTGCAGCCGGCCGCTTGTGGCCGAGCGGTTCTAGGCGCTTCAGTCTGGAACCGCACGACCGCTACGGTCGCAGGTTCGAATCCTGCCTCGGGCATGGATGTGTGTGATGTCCTTAGGTTAGTTAGGTTTAAGTAGTTCTCAGTTCTAGGGGACTGATGACCTGAGATGTTAAGTCCCATAGTGCTCAGAGCCATTTGAACCATTTATCTTGCTGCACACGAGTTGGAAAATTAACTACTGAGATTAGACTGAAACACGAAAATAATAGTCCCATTTCATTTTATCTGGCCGTATATTTTAATAAATCTACACTGAAATTTCCAAAAACTACTAACTGTTTCTGTTTGTCTGACAGGTCGCTCAATAACGTTTCTAGATTTCTCATAAATAGCTGGAAGTTTGTAGGAGGTGGTATGTAGATAGTTACAATTGCCAGACAAGTATTCTGCTGTAACAACGCACAAGCACATGCCTCTAGATTCAAACATACACAAAAACCGTTTGTTTCAGTATTTTTAACTTGGTGTCCAACTATTATATTTGTAGCAACTCCTCCTTTTTCCATGTTAATTCTACATGAAAATGATGCTAGTCTGTAATAACTGATATTTAACTTATACATCCCTGTGTTTACATGGTGTTCAAAGAGGCACAGAACATTATCACTTCAGAATTTTTCACATCTTTTACACATGCGTGAAGATTCTCTACCTTGTTTTCCAGCCTTCTTATTCTGATGAAAGAAATTAATTTTAAATTGCTGGAAAAAGAAATTAATTTTAATTTGCTGGAAACTGTTACAATTATTAAGGTCATGCTTTCTTCTAATTTCTTTCAATATTGTCTTTCTATAACCTAACTCTAACCTAAAAAAAGTACCCCTCTGATTCCAGAAATCACAGGGATTTTGTCTTATGAGCTTGTGGCTACCCATACTCTTTCTGCAAGATGCTTAGCAAATCAGTCCTCTCCCCTCCTATTGAGATGCAGGCCATGATTTGAGTTCCCAACCTTCCAGTTCCAGCAACAGGTAGAGCACAGACACGAGACTTTGTTTCAGCCAAAAGCAACCCACTCAAGTCTTTGTTTACATGGCTGACAGCTGTGTTAACCCAGAGCTGGTAATGTCGCTGCAAAATCTCAGCAATCCCAACATGAATGTGTGCTGTTGCTGCACCTATTTCCTCCAGGTCAACTTTACTACTGTACTCTAAGTAGCTAGCCTGGCTGATTCCTGCTCCTCTTACTGTAAGAATCTTGTCCCCTTCATCAAAACCTCTGCACAAAACCCCAATATTCTCTGTCACTTAGCTCAGCTTGGCAGTAAGTTCACGATGCTTGTGACATGGTTGTCAACACCTAGCTTTTCCTGTAGCGTTTGGCCTACACCTCTCCTGAAATGTCCACCTAGCAGCAGAGTCTCTTCTACTTTTCAGCCTACATAACCTTAATAATGTTCCTGTGACTCTGTCGCACTCTGTTTTGCTCAAAAACTGGTTGAGGCTCTTTTCCTACTTCAGGCAACAAGTCGAACTGATTGCTCACCGGAATCTGAAACTTGATTTCTGAGCTTTTGTAATTTTGATGACCACTTGTCACCTTCTCCCAGCTGCCACTGTCTCTTTCCTCCTTCAAACTACCTCATTCAAAATACGCTGTTTACAGCTCGCCTGAAGCGCGTAAACCTTTCTTCCCTGTTCTACATTTCGCTTGTCTCGATTACATAGTCTATCATTGCATGGGGGAGTCTCACCTGATACCTCGCTAGCTTCTCCGATGCAGCCACCCCAGTGAAATACGAACCCACAGAGCTGACAAATTTTTCTCATACTGACTAACCTAAGGCAACATCCAAATTCGTCACCTATGACGATACCGAGCGAGGTGGCGCAGTGGTAAGACACTGGACTCGCATTCGGGAGGACGACGGTTCAATCCCGCGTCCGGCCATCCTGATTTAGGTTTTCCGTGATTTCCCTAAATCACTCCAGGCAAATGCCGGGATGGTTCCTCTGAAAGGGCACGGCCGACTTCCTTCCCCATCCTTCCCTAATCCTATGAGACCGATGACCACGCTGTCTGGTCTCCTTCCCCAAAACC
Organism: Schistocerca nitens; assembly: GCF_023898315.1. Classification (NCBI taxonomy): domain Eukaryota; kingdom Metazoa; phylum Arthropoda; class Insecta; order Orthoptera; family Acrididae; genus Schistocerca; species Schistocerca nitens. Next base: position 660,932,954 of record NC_064616.1, on the reverse strand, counting down.
AACCAACCAACCTATGACGATACTCTTCCCGTAAACAAAAAAGTACCGAAATACACTTAAACTGTAATAAAGTACGAATTGGTAAAAACTTATCTTCCACTGAGATACTTCTAGGATGGCAGATGGCCGTAAAACACGAGGAAGTAAACATGGCACAGATATTCGCTGAACGTAAGTTTTACGTAGCAGAGGACACGAAATTGATGAAAATTAAAAAGAATGATATTTTTCACAACACTATGAACCAGATACTATCCGGAAATAATGAAAGGCACTGTAACGCCTAAAAAAAAAGTAGCGGTCCTCAACTGCAGGTGCTGTTAGCATAATTGTGATTTATGACCAGCATTAGAGCAAATACACTACTGGCCATTAAAATTGCTACACCAAGAAGAAATGCAGATGATAAACGGGTATTCATTGGACAAATATATTATGCTAGAACTGACATGTGCTTACATTTTCACGCAATTTGGGTGCATAGATCCTGACAAAACAGTACCCAGAACAACCACCTCTGACCGTAATAACGGCCTTGATACGCCTGTGCATTGAGTCAAACAGAGCTTGGATGAAGTGTACAGGTACAGCTGCCCATCCAGCTTCAACACGATACCACAGTTCATCAAGAGTATTGACTGGCGTGTTGTGACGAGCCAGTTGCTCGGCCACCATTGACCAGATGTTTTCAGTTGGTGAGAGATTTGGAGAATGTGCTGGCCAGAGCAGCAGTCGAACATTTTCTGTATCCAAAAAGGCCCGTACAGGACCTGCAACGTGCGGTCGTGCATTATCCTGCTGAAATGTAGGTTTTCGCAGGGATCGAATGGAGGTTAGAGCCACGGGTCGTAACACATCTGAAATGTAACGTCCACTGTTCAAAGTGCCGTCAATGCGAACAACAGGTGACCGAGACGTGTAACCAATGCCACCCCATACCATCACGCCGGGTGATACGCCAGTATGGCGATGACGAATACACGCTTCCAACATGCGTTCACCGTGATGTCGCCAAACACGGATGCGACCATCATGATGCTGTAAACATAAACTGGATTCATCCGAAAAAATGACGTTGTACCATTGGTGCACCCAGGTTCGTTGTTGAGTACACCATCGCAGGCGCTCCTATCTGTGATGCAGCGTCAAGGGTAACCGCAGCCATGGTCTCCGAGCTGGTAGTCCATGCTGCTGCAAACGTCGTCGAACTGTTCGTGCAGATGGTTGTTGTCTTGCGAACGTCCCCATCTGTTGACTCAGGGATCCAGACGTGGCTGCACGATCCGTTACATCCATGCGGACAATATGCCTGTCATCTCGACTGCTAGTGATACGAGGCCGTTGGGATCCAGCACTGCGTTGCATATTACCCTCCTGAACCCACCGATTCCATATTCTGCTAACAGTCATTGGATCTCGACCAACGCGAGCAGCAATGTCGCGATACGATAAACAGCAATCGCGACAGGCTACAATCCGACCTTTATCAAAGTCGGAAACGTGATGGTACGCATTTCTCCTCCTTGCACGAGGCATCACAACAACGTTTCAGCAGGCAAAGGCGGTCAATTGCTGTTTGTGTATGAGAAATCGGTTGGAAACTTTCCTCATGTCAGCACGTTGTAGGTGTCGCCACCGGCGCCAACCTTGTGTGGATGCTCTGAGAAGCTAATCATTTGCATAGCACAGCATCTTCTTCTTGTCGGTTAAATTTCGCGTCTGTAGCACGTCATCTTCGTGGTGTAGCAATTCTAATGGCAAATAGTGCAAATAACTGTTAATTTCTGTCTGGACTTATAGTTCAAGATCCATAAACCTATTCTACATCTTGTTTTGAATATGCGAGCGATTAAAAAACAAATATAATCCGTTTTATTCCCAATTGGTTCATTCCACTGTGTCGGCCTTAACATTGTGCACAGTGCCCAAATGAATGTGTAACTTACCTATTATTTTGTCAAATTAATAGGTTAGTTTCTCCTGATATTCAATGTCAAAGCAACGAGCACTGCACGCTCACGATTCGCATCACCGGACACAGAAACTATAATGAATAATGATTCAAATTTTAAAGTGCATTTGAGACCAGGAATTTGTTCCGGGACTTTATTTGGCCATATCATCCTGAGATTCCTACAAATCGTCCTGTAAAATCATATCTCTAGGACGAACAGCGCACGTTTTAGTATTACTGGCATCCACCGTTTGCATTCCCACAAAGTTGCCATTAACGAGATTCTGAAACTAGAGTAAGAGCTATCTCTCGGTTTATCGTGGGACTACCAACCAATATGAATTAAGAACATCACTTATGGATCTTACATGCAATAATTGTTTCTCATCGACTGTCCTTTACAACTGTTTACAGCCGAGGTCTTGACTTTGGTCCTCCAGTGTTAAACACACCCAGGAAAACGTGCGCTGTACCATTAATACGAAGAATAGCAAATATAATGGCAATACTGAAGGCAGGAAACAAACCCAACAATAGGAAAAACTTCAATGGATTCACCTTCTATCGGATGTAACAATGTTTGAGAAATTCGGCATATCATTAATTCATGCACATTGTCCGCCCATGGCCACCCAAGAGATACATTTTAAAAATATTACAGAAATGCTCATATTTGTATGAGAACAATCATCCAAAAATATGATGCAGTAAAACGATGTGTTCTACTTGCTGAACAGAGGCGGCAAAAAGAACATGGATATACGTATTATGGGATGGAACCCGGATGGAGTACAATGATATACCTTCATATCTAAGAATAGCAGGTACCCGCAATCGAGGAACAAGGTGGACGCGCCAAGAGCAAGAACAGTTTTTATTTAAACACAGGATTTAGTTTAGTTTTTATTCTAATACGCTTCTGCATGTTCTACTACATTGACTAGTGCACACTAACGTATTCTAAAATTTTGCCTAAATTTAGCGCATCTGTACTGTGTGAGCTTACTTTGGAGTGCAGCATAAACCAGAAAGAGTAGCGGAAGCAATTATATTAGATCCAGTTAGTGATAGGGTTAGTGTTATAGTCCTTCGGATATAGACAAATATTGATAAAAGATGGACAGGGACTGCACCTGTTGTATACTGACGTAGGGGGAACTGGCGACTTGCTGTTAACAGCTGGAAGTTTTGTTGGCCACAGTCGAGAAGCTTCAGACTGCTGGCCAGGGCTGCAAAGGTGTTGGGGCGCCTAGGATGAATGCTTTGGGACATCTGGTGACTACAGCGTCGCAAAGCCTGCCGATTCGTTCGCCTGGCCAGTCGACACTCACATCAATATGAATGGTGAACAGTGGCGGGGATGCGCTGAAGATACATTTGACGAAGCACGTGACTGACGCCTTGTCTGTTGGGACGGAGACCGATCTTCCTTAAAGGCCTGAGCAAATGCAGAGAGTGGGATTGATTGTGTTTAGAAGCTCCAACATTAGGAGGGTAAGTTAGGGAAATAGCGGCCAGGTCGGCAAGTAAGGCCAGTAGTCCACTCTGCTTGGTGTGGGGAGTCACGTCTGAGATGTGGAGGAGGATCTGCCGCAGCGACTGAGCGCACTGGGTGCACCCGACTGCAAATTTTGATTCATGTCAGAAAGCGGCTACGATGGTAGCGGAGCGCGTGTGGCGTGCACATGTGGGTATTTTTATATAGCGAAATCCATACAAAGGCCCCATAAGATACGTTCTAACTTCAGGTAGGGGAAGAATACTATCTTCGTTTTGTAAAGAGAGTAGCGTTTGTCATAGCAGATTGGAGAAAGAAAATGTTAATATAGTATTAGTTAACGGCAGGAACGTCAATGGAAAGAGCCAGAATTGGTGTGGCTTATAGACGGTAACAATGCCCACATAGTACCAGGGACAGAAAGTTGGCTGAATGCGTATAGTAACAACACAGAGATTCTAAATTCCGATTGCACTGCATATCGCAAAGACAGGTTGAATGCCGATGATATATAGTGAGGCTAGTACAAATTCCGAATGCGAAATTATTTGGTTGAAGATAAGTGTTAAAGGAGGATCAAACATGGTCATCGGATGTTTTTATAGACCTCGTTCCCCAGGAGCAATCGTGGAGGAACATTTGACGAAAAACTGTAAGAATATTTCGCATAAATTCCCAGTTCGTGTTATAGTACTAGACAGAGATTTCAACTTACCAGCTATAGACTGGAAGACTCAAGTGGTTAGGACAGATAGTAGGGGCAGGGAATTGTATGCAATCGTTGTAATGCCTTATCCTAAAATTATTTTGAGCAGTCAATCAGAGAACCGATTTGTGGAAGCTACATATTAGATGTCCTGCTCACCTAAAAGGTAAGAACTTTCCGATTCAGTTAACGTAGAACAGGAAATCAGTGAGCATAAGATCGTTACAGCATCGCTAAAGACGGCTGTAAGTAGGTATGTAAAGAAAGGTAGCAAACAAAATATTTCTGTTTAGCAAGATCGTAAAAAAAAAAAAAAAAACAACAACAGATTTCAGGTTAATTGAGCGGCCAACAAGCAAATTTCATCTCCAGGACGGAAAATGTTGAGCATCAATGGAAATAATTGAAAAGTACTGTACAATACGCTTCAGGGACATATCTAATGATAGATAGGAAGGAAGCTTCGTGGTTCAACAGTCGTATTATAAAGCTGCTACGAAAGAAAAGAGAGATTCACTGCAAATTTGAACGTAGCATAATCCTCGCAAATAAACAAAGGCCGAACGCAAGCAAAATAAGCCTAAGGAAGTGCTCAACAAATTCGAAAGTAAAATTGTATCTACCTATTTGACACAAACCCGAAGAAGTTTTTGTCTTCCGTTAAATCAGTAAATGAATCGAAGCCATCTGTCCAGATACTCTGTAGACATTATGGCATCGAATAGGAGGATGGCAGAGAGAAGATCGAAATACTAAACGCCATTTTCCTAAACTGTTTCATTTTGGGAAATTGCTTTGTAGTTCCTCCTTTAAATAGTCGTAAGAACGTCAGAATTACAGAGAGCAAAATAAGTGACCACGGGATAGAAAAGCCACTGAAATCATTCAACAGAGGAAAAATCACTGGACTTGACTGGATACCACAATTATTTTACACAGATCACGCGAAAGAACTTGCTTCTCTTCTAGCAGCAGGTCACCGCGGTTTGCTGGAGAAGCGAAGCATTCCCTCTGATTGGAAAAAAAGTGCAAGTCATTGCTGCTTTCAAGAAGGGTCGTCGAAGAGACGCACAAAACTAGAACTGAATCTCTGATATCTGTCTGTTGTAAAATTCTGTAACATATTTGCTGCTCTCAGTTATGAATTTTCTGCAGACCTAAATGTCCTCCTTAGGAATCAACATGGGTTCCGAAAACAACGATCGTGTGAAACCTAGCTCGCTCTGTTCGTCCACGAGACCCACAAATCAGTAGATACCAGAGCCCAGGTTGGTGTCGTGTTCTTTGACTTCCAGAAGGCTTCTCGATACATTTCCGCACTGCTAACTAATGAACAAAATATGAGGATACTGGTATCAGAACAGTTGTTTGACTGCACCGAAGAATTTCTAGCAAATAGTACACAGCAATTCATTTTCAACAGAGAGAAACCTTCAGATGTAAAAGTAGCTTCAGGCGTAACCCAAGGAAGCGTTATGGGACCATAATTTTTCAGAACAGATATGAATGATCTAGGGGATAACGTTGGAAGTTCCACGAGGCTTTTCGCGGATGATTCTGTTATATATAGACAAGACGCAATGCCAATAACTGAAGCGAAATGCAGGAAGACCTGCAGAGGAATGTCGCTTGGTGCAGAGAATGTCTGTTGACCCTCAACATAATTAAATGTAAATTATTGTGCATAAATAATCACTAAAAGCGGTCACATCCTTCAAATATCTACAAGCATCCTACGGAGCGATTTAAAGGGCAATGGCCACATAAAACTAATCGCACCTAAGGCAAATGTCAGACTGAAATTCATTCAAGAATCATGAGGACGTATAATCCACCCACATAGGAGCTAGCTTGCAAAAACCTCGGTCGATCAATAGTTGGATATTATTCTTCATTCTGGGATCTATACCAGATTAGAGTGATAGTGAAAATAGAGAAGATCAAAAGAAGACAGGCGCGTTTCATTACAGGTTCATTCAGTAAGTGCGAAAGCGCGATGGAGATTTTCAGTCAACTCCTATGGTAGACGTTGCCAGAGAGGCCTTCTGTATCGTGTGGCTTACTGCTAAAGTTCCGAGAGCGTACGGTTCTAGAAGAGTGACCAATACATGCTTTCTCCTATGTACATCTCGCGAAAAGAGCATGAAAGTAAAATTAGAGGGAATCGAATTAAGGCGGAGGCTAACCAGCAATCGTTGTTACTGCGAACCATTAGCGAGTGGAACAGAAAAACGGAGAAATGGCAGTGGTACACAACGAAGTATCCTTCGCCATACAATGTAAGGCGATTTGCGGAGTATAGACGTATATGCAGATATAGCGAGATACAGATGTAAGTATCTCGCTGAACGAAACAATTCGTATCATCACTGCATGTTTGCGACCTGCTCCTATCCATCCACCAGTGCTCCACTTTTACACGAAGGAAAGTTCCATCTGCGGTCTACGACAAAAAAATTCATTGTGACACATGACCTTCACTTCAAGGACATGAGAAATCTACGAAGAGACAAAGATCCCCAAATAGCCTCAAGGAATTAACGTCGAAATCAAACCTAGCCCTGAAGCAGCTAGGCTGACCAAATTACCTTCAACATGACCGCTCCTAACACGACGATGTAAACCACCGAGGAATTGCTAACTGGAGTAGACTCAAGCTGTGCTTCTTATAAATATCTGAACCTCCTGCGCTCTACGGTGACTAAAGATCAAGGATGTATGTGAAGTTTCTCTGAGCATGGAAATAATTTGTTATGTATGGTGAAGTATTAAATGCTCTGAATGTGCAGTTAATAGTCTCAAGGATGCACACTGGACGTACGCAAATTTAGAGTTGATGATGTAACAGCTTCAGTTCTCTTATATTTCTTGTATAATTTACACTACATTTTACTTATTTACATATCCATTTGCAATCATTTAGCATCTTCTTCTGAACATATTGGCACCCAGACATTTCTGATACGTATAAATAATTTGTTGTTTATTATTTTGAAGTTATCACGGATAAAATACAGGAAGCGAAAAGCTATCTGCAGTATGTAAGGAATTTTACTGCTATTACAAGACTTGAAGCTCAAGAAAAGGGGGTAACTGAGAGGAGATTGAGCCAATCCCCCCCTCCATGTTATTCATTCTGTACGTGAAGTAGGCAACATAGGAAACCAAAAAGAACTTTGGAGATGGAATTCAAATTCAAGAGACGAAATAAAAAATTTAAGGTAATTCGGTGAGCTTGTAATTCTGTCAGAGACCACAAAGGCGTTGGAAGAGCAGTTGAACGAATTGGTCAGTGACTTGGAAATAGTGGAAGTTGAAAATGAACAGATAGAAGCTTCTGAAAAATGGTTTTACAAGAGAAGGCCGAAGACAGACGGGTAACCAATGAAGAGGAACTAAACTTGTTGGGAGCAAAGATTTTCAATGTCACGTAATAACTAATATTGCTACTTTTGTGAATAATGGGAGGGACATGGGGAGTAATCGATGAGGTAGACCAACGTTCGAATAGATCTCCTTTACAAGGAGATGAAGAGACTTTCACATGCTAGACTAGCTTAGAAAGCTGCATCAAACCAGTCTTCAGACTGAAGAACATAACAAAAACATACTTACGCACTTATTTATTTACGGTAGGTGTATAAACTTCTACAGGCAGTCTTTTACAATGGACCAGATGCTTAATAGTTTCTAGTCCAATACAGGTCTATATATTCATCACAAAAATATTCGGCTGTAACAATAAGTTCACCACCAATATAAATTATAGAAGTCCTAAAGTTCTGAAAAAATACCATTAATATAAAAAGAACCAAGAGAAGGAAGGAGCCGGGAAATATTATAAAACTGCAGCAAAATTTACATGAGATTTTGCTATTAGTGGTAGATCCTGTGGATGTAACTAGAGCTTTTCCAAAAAGCTGAGTAATAGTTTTATGTCTGAAATTTACAAGATGTGTAAGTTTTTAGACTTTAATAAGTCATTTTTGAGTTAATTATGTGCAGAGAAGACGCTTGAATAGATGGTTGTGTTATCTGAAAATGGAAAGTAATTTAATACCAATAGACAGAAAGTGTCTTGGAATTTACTTATGAAGGAAAGCTTTTTCTCATGAAAGGAAAGATGAGATATGAATATTGTGTTCAGTGCAGCAAGTAGAGCAAAAATTTATTACTCCTTCGATTTATGCACGACAAGACTAGCTTTTTTTGTAGGTTTCAGTAACTTGCTGACAAGAAATTATGTCGGTTACAAATTTCACATAAAATGCACACAGTGTGTAGGATCTGTAGTAGTTTAGGCATTGTAGAACGAGTACTACTTGGCACTGGGCCATTACTGCATTTGTCATAATTCTATTTTCAGTCTATATTTATGTTATACCACTGAAATGAATTAAGCTTAATGTTCGAACGATTGCTTTTGTGACAGTAAAGGCATTTGTTTCACTCACACTACTGCATGTATGTTTACACGTACTATAGGTGCAGAGCTATTTTAACTACGTGATACAGGCTATACTGAAAATGATTTTTTAACAGAAAAGCTGGAGATAAGGCGACGGTTTTTATACCGTACTGTGGTACGCTCTTGCTGCTAGAAGCACGGTCATAACTTAACCCATCAGCTGATAGTCTGCTTCCTTACGTAAGCGTATGTTAAGATCTAGATGTAGGCTGAAGCTGGACAGTTCAGTGATTTTCTATTCGTATAAACCAGTCACTAGGCATTCAAATCATTTTAAGTCAGAGGACCTCATGCAATAGTATCGAGCGTTAGAGCGTCGTGGTAACTGTACAGTAGATGACATGGCAATTAAGAAATTCGTCTGAGTTACGTTAAGTTGCTTAGAGAGAGTAGACGTGGCTTAAGAAATACAAAATAACACACAGTGGCACGCAACAGGCATCTGTATCTTTTCTCTTAACACACGTAGTTCATATGCTCAAAGATGTTTTCCAAATTAGTATTGCATCAAATACAACATACATGAGCAAGAACTGGTGATCATCTGTAATTTGCGATACCAGGAAGGTCACAGAAGGACTGGCCAGTGTGCTACCAATGGCTCATCCCTAAAGGCTAGGACGAGAGTGCTTCGAAGGTATCTTAAGTCTGAGAGAAGAGCTTCCTGAATGGCAAAGCCACTGTATATTCAACAGTTTCTGGTGAAACTACTTCCTATTGCCAAGAATTGGTGGCATTTATGTACGTTTATTAGCGTGTCATATGATTCCGTACCGAGCGTTTCATTAGTCTTGAAGTATCAGTACCAGACGTCCATGATTTTCGTAATTTGAACCTTGTAAGGGAATGATCAGACTTGTCATGTCGAAAGCTGCGTTAACTTTTTTTTCACTATTAGGCAGCTTTGAAATAGTTCGTATTCGAAATTTTAACTGTCCACATGAACTGTGAGTTAGTAAAAAAATTATCAAATATGACTTTTTTCACATGGTTTCCGCGCGTGACACTGCTTTTTCTATAGCCCCTTAATTCTCTCGCTACACTACTCCAACGAACCGCTTGTGTTAATTGCGTCTCCAGCATTCTCTAGAATCAATTTGCAAGCGATGTGGTTACCTGGAAAACAGGGTCTGGATTGCCACAGAAAGATATACGAACATTCACCGGTAATGTGGCTTAGCATACTATGTTACCACCACTTCAGAAATTGCACTGTGGCATCTCTTCGGCGTGGAGTTGCACCCCATATCGATTACGCATCCGGCTTCTCGCAGATGCAGTGGTCTGACAAAGCTCATTACGCAGTGTTTACCTTGCGGCTGGTGAAGTCGAGCAAACTGAAGACCGGGCGGTAATCTTCAGTGTGCAATCGCCGCAATGTTCATTTCCGTTTCCCTGCCCTCTGGCGCAGAGTCGCATCTGTGTACACAGCCAGGGGTGTACACGGCCACCTCCGGTGCTCAAGTGCGGGCGTAGTGTGGTGGGACGCGCGCCAGCGGCTCATGTCTAAGGGGCAGGAGCACAAGGCCAACGTAACCCGGAGCCCTCTGCTTGAAAGGAAATCGTGAAGAGACTTCAGTGTACTACTAGAATGGGCAACTTAACGTACGTGTAATCTGAAACGCGCCAGAAAGCCATCTAATATCGAGATTTAGCATCTTCCAAAGTATTTTTTTATTCGAGAACGGCATTAAAGACCACATTGCGCAACAATTACTAATTACTGGAAGCGTTATTTGTAGCTTAAAATTCTTTTATTATTTCTGTGGCACCCTGTCATCTTTCCACTGCCCATTCTCTGTTTAGTTTCTGTTCACCGTGGAAGCCTTTAATTTTTTCGATCACTCACCTTCAGTTTCTTTCGTATGTCTTCTCGATTTAACCCACGCCGTCCAAGGTCCTTTCTCACTTCCGCAAACTATTTTTTGGAAACTTTAGATCTGCTGTCAAGTATTTTAAAAGTCATTTTTCAGATGCTTCCCAGCCATCCTAAATGATGTCCGTAAAATGTAGTCTTCTTTCCTCTGAGTGAATCGACTGATCTATCATTTTCCTGGCACAGCTCTTTCCTTCCTCGTGATGTATACTGTTCAACCACGATCTCTTGTGGAGAAGCTTTCACTCCTACATTCCTGACGTTGGGAGGCATTCTCTAGCAGACACACTGTTTTAATCATCGTTCTGTAGTGCCTTAGATCCTCTTGAGAAGGCTTTCCTCTTGCAAGAAGTGATGACCATATTCTCTCTCCTATTGTTGTTGGCACCTCTTTCGCAAGTATTCATTAGGTAGAATTTCCCTAAAGTATTCAAAGTTGTCAGCTCGTTCTATACTATCACGATCTATCTTCAGGTGATGAGTGGTTGCTTTTATATTTGTAGTAATGTTCATTTCTTTTTTCTCTCAAAGGAAGTTCGAATTCCGGCTTTTTATGCTCCTATTTTAGGATATTTATCTCTTCTATAGCTTTGATAATGATCCTACAGAGGATCGCGAGATAATCGGAGAATGCAGGGCAGTCGATTCCACTTCCGGTGTGAATTCCGTAGCGGTGAGCTACGGTTATGTCCATGCATCAACTCGATACGGTCATTCTGGACAGAAATATACACTGTCTTCATTTACATTCGAATCGTGTTAAGAGCAGTGACAGGTTAATAAAGACATAGAATCGGAACGTATTACTCTGAAAATACTCTAAATATTGCTACAAAAGTGTTTGCTTACACTCGGTTCATACGTACAAGTATAGGTAAGGTGGAGGAAAAGTTAGTGATCTGATAGAATATGCATGAAAGAAGACAGCTTGTCACGCTTTCTGTAAAGGGGGGGGGGGGGGGGGGAGATCTGGTTGGTATTCAGGAAGGAGGGCACAGGAAATTTCTGAACACTGAATTCCCTCGTGCCTATTAACGTGTCAGATATAGTGTCAACTAATGGGAGCTAACGAGCAATGAGCCTCCCCCAAACATTATTGCGAAGTTGATGTAAGTTTGAATGAATTTAAACACTGTGACAGTCTTCAAAAAATTCCGTTTCGAGCTGAAGTAACTGGCTACCACAGAGATTCATTTGATAAAAAGTACTTCGTTACACTTAAGCATTTTCATACAGAGTGTTGTGTTTCAGAACGACGTTTTAAAAATTTATGGGCAGGTTGCTTACAATTAAACAAGTAAAAAAAATTCCAGTAAACATGGGTCCTAATTTGCGTAAGTCAGAAGGTATGAGCATTTGTTCATCCTCGATACTGTAAAAAACATCTCTTTCACTGCGAGCACTTTGCTTTCCATATTTTGGGAAGAGGTAGTATGGACTAAAACAAGGGAAAAAAGTACTGTGAAGATTTGCTCCAAAGTACATATCTTAAGAGCTATGAGCAATTGTACAGTAGAAGAGATGTTTTTCGAAGAATCGAGGATGAATAAGTTCTCACGAGGTTTGCATTTTAGAAAGCATGTTTACTGGACTTTTTTTCTTGTTTTGGTGAAAGGATTCTGGCCCCAAATCTTTAAAATGTCATTCTGAAACGCCCTGTATAACTACTATGAAAAACTGACTGAGTTTTTTGTTTGTTACTTGTATCATGGCGTTACTACAGCTATTACGAAAGAAGAAAGCCTCATTCGTTGTGACCTGAAAATATTTTCGACAACAGACGTCTAGGGCTAAATGAAGGAACTTAAAATAGCTCAACTGGAAAATTAGTTGCGTCGAGCTATTCTTATGTCGATGCACCAGATGAAGGTCATCTATTGCCAAAAACATACCCTGTCTTCATCTACGTGTAAACTGTGATAAGTGGGGCGACAGGGGTTGTAATGACGGACAAAATCGAAACATCACCTCATGTCTGATAGTACTAGTGACTTGCTCTTTTAGTGCGCGAAACAAGTGAGCAACAGATGTTAACGTGTGTGTGTGTTTTCCAGAGATAGAGAGAGAGAGAGAGAGAGAGAGAGAGAGAGAGAGAGAGAGAGACTGCATAAAATTTAAGACTTAAATATAAATATTCCATTACGTCACAGACGATTTCCTTAGCCAAACGAAAAGCTACACTGAAACTGGTACACCTGCCTAATATCGTGTAGGCCACCGCGACCACGGAGAATTGCAGCAAGATGACGTGGCATGGACTCGACTAATGTCTAAGTAGTACTGGAAAGGAACTGACACCACGAATCCTGTAGGGCTCTCCATAAATCCGCAAGAGTACGAGGGGGGTGGAAGTCTCTTCTGAACAGTAGGTTGCAAGGCATCCCGGGTATACTCAATATTGTTTATGTCTGGGAGTCTGGTGGCCAGTGGAAGTGTTGAGTGTTCCTGGAGCCACTCTGTAGAAATTCTGGATGTGTGGGGTGTCGCATTGTCCTGCTGGAATTCCCCAAGTCTGTCGGAATGCACAATGGACATTAAAGGATGCAGGTGATGACACCGGATGCTTACGTACGTGTCACCTATCAGAGTCGCATCTAGACGTATCAGGGGTCCCATCTCAGTCCAACTGCACACGCCCCACACCATTACAGAGCCTCCACCAGCTTGCACAGTCCCCTGCTGACATGCAGAGTCCATGGATTCATTAGGTTATCTTCATACCCGTACACTTCCATCCGCTCGATACTATCTGAAACGAGACTTGTCCGACCAGGAAACATGTTTCCAGTCATCTACAGTCCAATGCTGGTGTTCACGGGCCCAGACGAGGCGAAAGCTTTGTGTTGTGAATCATTAAGGATACACGGATGGGCCTTCGGCTCCGAAAGTTCATATCGATGATGTTTCGCTGAATGGTTCGCGCGCTGACAGTTGTTGACGGCCCAGCATTGAAATCTGCAGCAATTTGCACTTCCGTCACGGTGAACGATTCTCTTCAGTCGTCGTTGGTCCCTTTTTTGCAGAATCTTTTTCCGGCCGAAGCAATGTCAGAGATTTGATGTTTTAGCGGATTCCTGATATTCACGGTACACTTGTGAAATGTTCGTACGGGGTAAACCCCACTTCGTCGCTACCTCGGAGATGCTGTGTCCCATCGCTCGTTCGCCGTCTATAACACCACGTTCAAGCTCACTTAAATCTTGATAACTAGCCATTGTACTAGCAGTAACCGGTGTAACAAATGTGCCAGACAGTTGTCATATAGGCGCTATTTCTGCTTCTCTATTTGAATACGCATACCTATACCAGTTTCTCTGGCGCTTCAGTGTAAATTTCTAGCCAATAGATAGATGGAAAAAGAACCCAGAAAAGGAGCAAAAAGGTAAGTGTGCTACAGATTCTAGGCAGGAAAATTATTTCAGACAGAGGGAAGCGAGAAAGTCTTGAAAATCTGGGAGAGCGTGCTTTTAATGTGTAGTAACGCACATTGACGGAAATGCTAAGTAGTACACTATGAAAACCTTACTGGTGCTACCAAACTGATATTCCGGTATTTCCGTGCCTGTGGAATATGTTGATTATATAAAATGATAGTATGGCATTATTTGCCGGGAGACCTCATCTGGGTTGTTCAGCCACCTAGTGCAAGTCTTTTTATTTGCGGCCACTTCAGCGACTTGAGCGTCGACGATAATGAAATGATTAAGAGGACAGCACCCAGTTCCCAAGCAGATCATAGCTTCGACCCGACAGGAAATCAAACCCGGGATCCCCGCTTGGGAGTCAGCCGCGCTGGTCACTCGGCTATGAAGGCGGACTGTTCATTAAAATTTTTATCATTAGACGAGCTTATCTTCAGTATACTAAAAAAATATCCCTCACACATGAAGAATGGTGTGAGTGCAAGATAGCTATTGGGCGTGTTATATGATACTAGAACTTTTCAGGTGGAGATAGCAACACAGTATGCCCCTACATGCACGTTTGCTTTATCGGTTTCTTTCGGTCTTTGAGAATGAACAAGCCGGCCGGTGTGGCCGAGCGGTTCTAGGCGCTTCAGTCTGGAACCGCGCGACCGCTACGATCGCAGGTTCGAATCCTGCCTCGGGCATGGATGTGTGTGATGTCCTTAGGTTAGTTAGGTTTAAGTAGTTCTAAGTTATAGGGAACTGATGACCTCAGATGTTAAGTCCCTTAATGCTTAGAGCCATTTGAACCATTTTTTTGAGAATGAAAAAAATCGCAGTAACGAGGTACATGTAAGCCTCATATTGCTATATCACATAGACATTTGGCTGTAACGCAAGAACTGCAGAACGAATGGTAACTAGGTGGACATACAAAGTGTTCGTCAAGGAGAGTATTAATGGATCCTTCCAACACAACCAGATCTTAGGAATTTTCGACTGGCTTCAACAATGAGACGGATAGCAGCAACTGAAATCCGGGCAGAGGTTACAGGCAATGTGTCACCACGAACCGTAGGGAATAGATTGCTAGAAGCTGGGTGGAGATCTCGAGCTCTCATGGGTCGTTCCCCGCTGACGTCGTACCAGAGGAAATAGAGACTTGGATGGTGTAGAACCAGAATCAACTGGGAAATTGAGTGACATTCAGTTTTTTTCAGCGATAAGTCTCACTTCTGTTTGTGGCGGCCACACCGACACCAACGTTTCCGTAGGCGACCAGGTAAAAGCTCACAGAAAGCAACGTTTGGATACCCATCCCTATCAAACTACTGGAATCGTCATGTGTGGAGCTATAATATGCTAGCCAGTAAGCAGAAAGAATGGTACATTCCGCTGTGTTAATCTTCATGAACAGGGAACCAAATGCAACACATAATCCAGCAGTATAATGCAAGACGCCACGCTGCAGTTCGCACCAAAAGCGACTTGAAGGGTGTACAGATCCTTGACTGGAATGCCTAGTCAGTTGATTTCTCAACGATAGCTCACGTCTGGGGTGCGAGTACAAGACGTTTGCTCCCATCATTTCATTTTAGAATAGGAGTTACACTTTTTCTACAGCTGGAAATGCAAAGTAATTTTATGTATCAGGGACAGCCAAATGAAAACGAGACAGATGGGAAAAAGTAACTGTTTATTATTACAAAAGTAATCGAAATAACTGTCAATACATTTATCGCACTGTGAGACAAGACGGTCGATGCCTCCATGGAAATTTGTTTGCGTTTTCTACAGAACCACGGTTGTACCCAGCCGTACACCTTTTCGTCCGAAGCAAATCTACGGCCACGACCGCCTTTCTTCGCAGCTTCACAAATATAGAAATCACATGCGTAGAGACCGAGAGTGTATGGAGGCTGTGTAAGGGCTTCCCAGAGCACTTCTGAAGCGTAATCGAAACAACCATGCCAACATGTTGGCCCGCACACAAGTTGCCAAGGATTTGGTACCTGCAGAAAGACATTCGTGGCAGTCAGTTTGCTTCGGACGAAGAGGTGCATTCTTGGGAACAATCGTGGTTCGCTCGGCAACAGCAAACTTTTTTCCATGAAGGCACTGAACGTCTTGCCTCACGTGGGTAAGTGTATTAACAGTTATGGAGATTACTTTTGAAAGAATAAACTGTTTACCTACGTTTTTTATCTGTCTCGGTTTCGTCTGGGCACCTTATATGCAAAGCGCAAGAAATTACACGTGCTCCTCGTAGAATGAAAAAAAAAAAGCTTATGTTTCTTACGATATTTGTTTTACGTTTCTTTCCGTCTCTCCGCTTTCCATGAAGATCAGCGTTCCATTGTCCAACAGCAATGCGCTCGTGAAAGGCAAAAATTGCGTTGAATATGATTTCCTGGAAATAACGACTCTTTACCACTAATTCGAGAGGCAGCAGAACCATACTTAATGGTGCTGATTCCGAGAGAAGCCAGCCAGACCTCGCTTGGGCTAAAGGCCACATAGAAATGGTAGGCATTCACCTTCGCTGTAGCGTGTACCGAATTTTCGGTCGATTTACGGCCTTTCAGATACTCCCGCAAGCGCTGACTAGAACACTTACCCTGACAACACGGACGGACATTGAGGGAAAGAAAGAATGAAACGAGCCTATGTTCTGAATTTTCCCCCTTTTATATAGAATAAAAGCAGAGTAATTAATAATTCCAAATGTTGTGGATAGAATGTAACGTGCAATGAGAAACATTGTCAAACGTGGTAGTACAAGTGTCAGCTGCAATTAAACTGCTTTTTTCAGTACTACAAATGGAACTTGTTGAGGTCCTTGATTGCATATAAGAATTTTATTGAACCGGCACACCTCTTTTTCTCTTATGCATTAGTCGTTTTTATCCATCCCGGGAAACTACCGCGATTTGTTTCGGTAAGATCCTCCATACATGCTGTGGTGCTTACGAAAGTATTCCACGTTTCATCGGATGTAACTAAGACACATTCTGTTTTTGATCACTAAGAGATTGCTAACTAAACAGCTAATGATAGGTCACGATGTAAGGTATCGTTACTGTAGGCGAATATAAAGGTTTTGTGGCACATGAAAAAACATAGATCAGATCATAACTAAGCACCTTCACGGAGATTTATCACAGTATATTCGCAGCTTTCTAGTGTAAATTACAAAAGGTATAAGAATAACATCGAACCAATAACCAACTCGATATTTAAAAAAATACTGAAGGAAATATCAGATAGTAACAACAATATCAATATAAATTTTAGCCCTTTTAGACATCTACATCTACATCTACATCTACATCAATACTCCGCAAGCCACCTGACGGTGTGTGGCGGAGGGTACCTTGAGTACCGCTATCGGTTCTCCCTTCTATTCCAGTCTCGTATTGTTCGTGGAAAGAAGGATTGTCGGTATGCTTCTGTGTGGGCTCTAATCTCTCTGATTTTATCCTCATGGTCTCTTCGCGAGATATACGTAGGAGGGAGCAATATACTGCTTGACTCTTCGGTGAAGGTTTGTTCTTGAAACTTTAACAAAAGCCCGTACCGAGCTACTTAGCGTCTCTCCTACAGAGTCTTCCACTGGAGTTTAACTATCATCTCCGTAACGCTTTCGCGATTACTAAATGATCCTGTAACGAAGCGCTCTGCTCTCCGTTGCATCTTCTCTATCTCTTCTATCAACCCTATCTGTTACGGATCCCACACTGCTGAGCAGTATTCAAGAAGTGGGCGAACAAGCATACTGTAACCTACTTCCTTTGTTTTCGGATTGCATTTCCTTAGGATTTTTCCAATGAATCTCAGTCTGGCATCTGCTTTACCAACGATCAACTTTATATGATCATTCCTTTTTAAATCACTCCTAATGCGTACTCCCAGATAATTGATGGAATCTCATGGCGACAACGGGCAAGAAGCTAAATATTGTGAGAATTGTGAACAAAGAGCTCTGATTTAATAAGAGCCTTGGTTTAATAAAAACGGATGAACCTAAAGACCATCAACGTTTGCTCTGCATGAGCCATCACGGACGAATTATTTATCTTGGTTTATATGAAACTAGTGCCATTGCAATGTGTTTTCATATCAAAATTCATGTATTTCAGTTTTGATATGGCACTACAGAAGAGTAGTTAAGTAGCTCAGAGAATGTGTGTAGAAAAGGCTGGAAATTAGGTCAGAGGCGTCAGCTCCGACAAGAATGAGACAATCGGCTGTATCCACGTAGATGGAACCACAAGCATATTCATCAAGAGTGATTAGGGAAACTACGGGAAACATCTCGAATTCATGACCCTTGTCCGTTGTCCTAACCACTGAAACAACTAGGCTTGTCATTACGGCTGCTTTACGTAATGTTCGTTTTCTCTACGTCTGATTTTCACCGATGGGCATTACATCTTGACACGTTGGCCTGCTGATGATAAAACACACATCAAAAAAAGTTTTGCATCACCTCGGTTCCGAGTGTTCCGGAACCTGTACAGAAAATTGTAACAGAGATCAACATAAACAACATTTCCCACCTTTTTATTGCTCGTGAAAACCACACATTGCATGTTGTACCACCACACAGCGAGACCTTCAGAGGTGGTGGTCCAGATTGTTGTACACACCGATAACTCTAATACCCATAAGCACGTCCTCTTGCATAGATGCATGCCTGTATTCGTCGTGGCATGCTGTCCACAAGTTCACCAAGGCACTTTTGGTCCAGATTGTCCCATTCCTCAACGGCTATTCGGCGTAGATCCCTCAGAGTGGTTGGTGGGTCGCGTCCTCCATAAACTGCCCTTATCAGTCTATTCCAGGCATGTTCGATAGGGTTCATGTCTGGAGAACATGCTGGCCACTCTAATCGAGCGATGTCGTTATCCTGAAGGAAGTCATTCACAAGATGTGCACGATGGGGGCGCGAATTGTCGTCCATGAAGTCGTCGGCCCCACATAATGCCACCCCAAAACATCACGGAACCTCCACCTTGCTGCACTCTCTGGACAGTGTGAGGCGTTCGGCCTGACCGGTTTGCCTCCAAACGCTTCTCCGACGATTGTCTGGTGGAAAGCATATGTGACACTCATCGATGAAGAGAACGTGATGCAAATCCTGAGCGGTCCATTCGGCATGTTGTTGGGCCCATTTGCATCGCGCTACAAGGTGTCGTGGTTGAAAAGATGGACCTCGCCATGGACGTCGGGAGGAAGTTGCGCATCACGCAACCTATTGCACAGAGTTTGAGTCGTAACACGACGTCCTGTGGCTCCACGAAAAGCATTGTTCAACATGGTGGCGTTGCTTTCTGCGTTCCACCGAGCCATATCCATAGGTAGCGGTCATCCTCTGCAGTAGTAGACCTTGGGTGGTCTGAGCAAGGCATGTCATCGACAGCTCCTTTCTGTCTCTATCTCCTCCATGTCCGAACAACGTCGCTTTGGTTCACTCCGAGACGCCTGGACACTTCCCTTGCTGAGAGCTCTTCCTGGCACAAAGTAACAATACGGACGCGACCGAACCGCAGTATTGATCGTCTAGGCATGGTTGAACTACAGGCAACACGAGCCGTGTACCTACTTCCTATTGGAATGACTGGAACTGATCGGGTGTCGGACCCCCTCCGTCTAATAGGCGCTGCTCATGCATGGTTGTTTACATCTTTAGGCGGGTTTAGTGACATCATTGAACAGTCAAAGGGACTGTGTCTGTGTTACAACATCCACAGTCAACGTCTATCTTCAGGAGTTCTGGGAACCAGGATGATGCGAAACTTTTTTTATAGCTTTGAAACCACAAACGACGTTCTTAAGAAAATACGTGAGTAGTGTGTGTGTGCTATGTAATGCAAATCCCTCTTACTTATGTGTCCATGTGTTACCAAGCACAATTAATGCGTTTTAGTATCTGTTTCATAGTTGGAACAACTTTAAAATATATAGAAAGAGTAAATGCATTATATTCGCCGATAAGTACTACTAATCTAACAAAGTAAGTTTCAGTGTTAGGGCCGGTTCCCTTGTTCCCGTATAACCTATCGCAGAGATTTTGTTCAGGGTCGTTTAAATGACACGACGGCGTATTCTTGAAACATAGTTTACTATCACATATTCCACACTTTTGAAATATACGTTGTACAACTTGCGTGAGCCACACTGAGAACATAATCGATCAGCGAGCGACATGTATCAAAGTCAAGAGATGCTAAACCATTTCTCTCACCATATTAACGCTATCTAACTATCAGAAACAACTCTGTCGCACCTGGCGCCAAAAATAAATTATATAATACGAATTCAGCTTTCAGTACCTTGTAGGACAGGATATAATCCAAATTAGCATAAACATGGCCATATTAGTTGAAACAGTTTTTCAGATTTAATTTATATCTTGTTTCCTGAAAATAATTATTTAAGTGGCGGTTTATTGCCCTAATTGTTAATAAAAAAAGACTGAAAATTTTGACAATATGAAAATTAATGGTTTCCTGTTATTTTATAAAATCCATTTCACTGTCGATAGTAAAATTAGAAAAATCATAAATGGATATAGAAATTTTGTGTACATGAAAACTGAAGCATAATAATATTACATTTACAGTAAATTTGTTTTCTAATCATTTACGTTCACAATTGTGAGTGCTAATTTTCATAATACAAGATCGATAATATGAAATGGATTTAAGTCGATAACAAAAATTTAGAACTACTTAAACCTAACTAACCTAAGGACATCACACACATCCATGCCCGAGACAGGGTTCGAACTTGCGACCGTAGCGGTCGCGCGGTTCTAGACTGAAGCGCCTAGAACCGCTCGGCCTCACCGGCCGGCCCAAGACATCTAAACAGACTATAAATACCAAGTAGTAAAGTTAAAACTGATAGTTCATCATCAAATGATTTTCTATACGTCTGCAATAACCAATATCGAACCACAGTAAGAAATATCATTTTGGTTACATGAAAAGTGCCAGTGTTAATAAGAATGTCACCTAACATATTTGTTCATAGTAGTCTGTGAGCACGTGCGTTATTGCGACGTAAAGAGGAACATGTGTGTGTGAAAACCTAATGCGATCTCTACGATATTCGGTACGCAACACAGACAGTTCGGCTACCGTGGGGACGCCAGTGGCGCGCTCATTTCGGCCGAGCGAAATATCGCCACAGAGTGGGTAAGTGCGTATCTGCGAACTCGGAGGCAGCTTACGGCTCTTTAATGGTTCCTAATGCTGAGTGATGCGCGGAGCTGATGTCGCGGATGAAGACGGCGAGCACAGGGTTGCGCTTATCAGCTGCCCGCAACCGGCTGAGCGCCGCAAATGGCGAAGAAATATTTCATACAGAGGACCCGCTTACAGCAACACCATCTGCGCTATGGCAAAGCCAGCGGAACAGTCAACAACATGGGTCACCTCCCCTGGCAGCATGCAGCGCAACGCCATTGCTTCAGCCCAGCGTTGTCGTTAGGAACACTTATCGGGGTTACTTCTCATTCAGAACAAACATTTGTACTATCGCATACTGTTTAAGTGCGCGTTCCCATAAACTGACATTTTTGAGTGTTTGAGGGACACTGTTATATTAGTGAGCAATGTATACATTTTAACGAGCATAATCCTGTATTTTATCCTTTTCCTCGGATTGTGGAGAAATATGGGTAAGGACATAGGGAGGATTGGCACACTGGTAGCACGATTCATGCGCTTCTCGTGCGTTCACTAGTGAACAGCGAGTAACTTTAATGATCGTTTGCGATCGCTACTTTCACTAATGGATGATGATGATGGTGATGATGATGATTATGATGATGATAATGATGATGATGATGATGACGATGTTTGGTTTGTGGGGCGCTCAACTGTGCGGTCATCAGCGCCCATACCAAGTACCAATTTGTACTCAGCCCAATTTTTTACTCAGTCACGAATGATGATGATGATGAAATGATGAGGAAAACACAAACACCCAGTGTTCGGGCAGAGAAAATCCCAACACGGCCGGGAATCGAAACCGGGATCCCGGGATCCTCACTAATGGAATGGCAAATAATTGCATCGTAAGTGTCACGCATATCTCGTATGTGCGGTAGTGACTCAGACTGATGTTACTTATCGTACAGAACGAGGTAAGGAAGTTTGTGACAGAGAATATGTTTCCTTCTCAGCATATGCTATGGAGACGTTAAGATCTTTGTGGAAGATTTAAAATGTTGCCGAAGGTGAAGCTATAATTAGGTCAGTTCTACTGAAAATAATTAAATCAAAATGTTACATTTACTTCGCAAATGTAAGGGCACACCGATAAGTAATGCTTCGCAGTTTCCTATGTGAAAACTCTTAGAGTCTTTTAAATAAAACGAAAGTTGTTAACATTCTATATTTTTATTCTGCATGTCTACGTACTTGTAGCCCTCTGCCAGAAGAACGCCCCGAATTGTAGCGTGTAACATGCGGGTGCGTAACGTATCTATGTTGTTACATGAGAAGCAGCGTGATGTAATAGAGTTCCTGATTCGAAGCGTTCGTCGACACATAGATAACCCTCTCCTTCAGTATGACAACGTCAGACCACGCACGAGCGCTGCATCTGCAGCAATCCGACGCCTTGGTTCACTCTCATCGATCATCCCCCATACAGTCCGAATTTGGCCCCATCCGATTTTAATCTGTTTCCAGAACTTAAATAACACCTTTGATAGTGCTGAAGCGGTGCAAGCACAGGTGATGTTATGGCTCCGTAAATTTGGAAATTTGTGGTGAGTTCCTATGGGACCAAACTGCTGAGGTCATCGGCCCCTAGGCTTACACACTACTTAATCTAACTTAAACACTTAAACTAACTTACACTAAGACACACCACACCCATGCCCGAGGGAGAACACGAAACTCCGACCAGGGAGGGGGGGGGGGGGAGGAGTCGCGCGAACCGTGACGACAACAAAGTCAAACACTCTACGGTGACGGTCTCAACGAACAGGTCTCTCTTTGGGAGAAGTGTGTTGGAATGATTATGTTGAGAAATAAATATCTAGACATGAAGAATAAAGATGAAGAATGTTAATAACGTTTGTTTTACTTGACAAGCTATAAGAGTCTTCACATAAATTTGGAGTTATCACTTTTCGACACGACCGCAGTATGTGCATATTCTTGTTTTCGCTGACGCGTTGCGTTTCTGTCGTGTAGCCGCAACAGCTTTATTCTTTCAAGTAATATTTCGGCCGTATACCTTTCGGCTCACTCGAAAAAATGGCCGAAAGATACACGGCCGAAAAATGAATTGAAGAAATGGGGTTTTTACGATTGCACTCAAGAAATATGATGTATCATGTATATATGTAACACATTTAATCAGGACTGTGGTATCAAACTGATGTTAAGTGAACAGAAATCAGGAATCACAAACCCGAGGAACATAGACTACAAGTCGAAGTACGTGGATTGGAGTTAGTAATTCAGAATCCTTTTTCTGATACGTTATAACGTTACATACAAGGACCGCGAGTATAGAAGATCAGAACAGGACGCAAACAAACGGACAAAGTTTAACACTTCTGTCTGCTACTACTATACCATAACCTCAAAGCTGAAGACAGTTCGTATAATGAAATTATTCTTGTACAAGTAATTATAGTATGAAGAAGCAGAGCAGTGTTACCCTCTGAGAGGAATTTTGTTATGTTGACCGTGTTGTACCTAACGGAGGTGGCTTATCGGAAGTGAAAGTCAGAAATAAGTAAATATTCAAACAGTAACAAACAATAGTTTATTTATCCACACTGTTCCAAGAATAAAAAGAAAAAAAAAGGTCGCCAGCCTAATTAGGCATGAGAATGATTAACATCCTTGTTTAAGAAAGTAGTTATGAGTAACTTTAACGGACAAACACAACCTGTATTTTGCCACACGCGAATGCAATGAACTCTGACACCTGCATATGTTAACGATAAGTTTGGAGTTGACAACTAGAGCAGAACAAACTATTTGCATATATATAACAGATAACGATACACACTACTATCTTCAGGGATAAGTCAAACTGACCGAGCGAGGTGGCGCAGTGGTTAGACACTGGACTCGCATTCGGGAGGACGACGGTTCAATCCCGCGTCCGGCCATCCTGATTTAGGTTTTCCGTGATTTCCCTAAATCACTCCAGGCACATGCCGGGATGGTTCCTCTGAAAGGGCACGGCCGACTTCCTTCCCCATCCTTCCCTAATCCGATGAGACCGATGACCACGCTGTCTGGTCTCCTTCCCCAAGCAACCAACCAACCAAGTCAAACTGAATGGTCTTTATAACATTACTATTAATATTCACTGTAGAGTGTAAATTGGACATAGGTTCAGTATTATTTTCCAAACACTTTCATAGCTGACATAAAATTGTAAATGTAGTTCACTGCAAAATTATGAACTGATCACAGGTTAAGTCTCTCTCAGCTAACCCGAGTTCCCGGGTTCGATTCCCGGCGGGGTCAGGGATTTTCTCTGCCTCGTGATGACTGGGTGTTGTATGATGTCCTTAGGTTAGTTAGGTTTAAGTAGTTCTAAGTTCTAGGTGACTGATGACCATAGATGTTGGGTCCCATAGTGCTCAGGGCCATTTGAACCAACCATCTCTCAGCTAAATACTTTTCTATTTAGAATGAAAGTTAAATGGAATTCACTAACAGGTTACTTCGCTTTTGAATAAAAGAAGTTACTGTTTTCATAGGTAGTGGTCTTTCTATTAATTGTTATTTATCAAGAGCATAAAGGATATCTACGGATCCTATTACACTGTTAATATGCACTTTCAATACACAAGAGGAACAAGTGCTTAGCGATCATGAGTATATAACTTTCCACAATTGCCGTTTTCAACTTTAACTATAGCGGGACACAAAATTGACATATTTGTAAGATACTGACTCACCTTTTGCGATTTACAACAGGCAGCAATGTGATCATTTACTAAGCAAAACTTTGTAAGCCTCAGTTGTAAGAACTTTTAATTTTGAAGTTGGCAACAACATATTAATAAGCAGTTTTAATAGAAAATTATTTTCAGCAAGCATCATTTACTTTAGTTCACTCTCTTGCCACATTAACTTTCTTTTTACTATGTTCAGGAGGCATTAATTAGTTAAAACACTAGGCTTTAATGTTCTTTCAGTAAGGACACTCGGTAATCACTTTAGTTCAAACGTAGAGGAACTTGAGAGGTGTTATGATAAGAAAAAAAATCGAGGTAGGGTACATAAATTCAGTTATAAATTATCTCATATTTGAGCACACTAACACATCAAATAAGCTAATCCTTCACTATACATTACTATAATGTTCCATTACAGTGATTGCGCAATGTGGTAGCGATTGTATGTTGGTAGGTGGATTTGCAGTTAGAATTGCTGGACTCTGTCATTTCTTGGTGGCGATGATAGATACCAATATCAGAATAGTTCCAGCTCTTTATCCATCCAGCCGAGGCATTGGAAAACGTCAGGAAAAGCCTCTCTCGGAACCAGCACAATATACAACTTTTACATGGGCCGTTCACAGTTTAGTAGCTCGTCCCCGACTGACTCTTTGTTCCACCTTTTCTACCTAGGCCAACCATCCTTTGCGCGCGCTACACAGTTACGTTCGCGAGGGGAACCACAACACCTTTTACATACAAAATAACTAAGAACCCTAAGTGAGGCTTAGCAGTTACATAACAACAGCCAAACATATTAATTAAAACAGAACATTTGCACATATTGAAAGACAAACATATCATTTGGTCATATCGTACATATTACATAGGTCAAATTTCCCACATTCCAAAAGACATCAAGTTCATAACAGAGAAAAGAATAAACACTCTCATGGTGTGGATTCAATCCAACAACATTTACAGAAACTCAACGATATAACATTAAATAAAACAAAAGGCAAAATAAATCAGTAGAGCAGTAGAGCTATGGTGTTACAAAAGGTATTCGGACTGATCAGTTTTGTCACCCATTTCAAATAAATCAAAACCAAAATCGCCCTAAATATTAGCTGTAAAGAAATTACTCGGCTTTTAATGAGCCCTCCGATACTAGAATGTGTGCGATACAATATGCTTACCTTTTCTGAGCAAAAGTCTAATATTCAGATCGGCACACAATTTGGATTCGCAAAAGAGATACATATAAACATGCGCAGTGATTTCCAGCGTTGTTTCCTGTTGATCTATTAAACAATGTTCGGCTTTGAGGCCTTTTTGTTTTTAGTTGAAGCAGAACGTTTGCCTGCTTGTACTCATTGCCATCCACGAATTTTTCACATTTTTCCAGATTCTTTTCCATTCGAACTAGCGGAGCAGGCTAATCGCTCGAATGGGTGATTTTTTAATAAAGACAAAAGAACTGCCTGCAATCACTTCATTATTCAAAGCTGTGCACTACACATTTCGTAAATAATTCCGAATTTCAAGGGCATTTTATTTGTTAAATCAGTGAATGGCTGCAGTGAGTGCTTGCATGTGTGAACGACTGCGTAATTCTCGCTCCAGACTTTCCACTCTAATGGAAAATCTCACAAAAAGTGTGTAGATAAAACGCATCGCCATTGTAATCAGGGCAGTATTGGTTTTACAGTTATGGACGTAGCGCCGTCGGTTAATCAGAAACTAGAGCTTGCTATTTAACTGTGAGTATCATTGGAAAGTAGGCAACAGGGAAATGTACATTATGTGTTTGTTTGTTTTATACCCAGTGAAAATGTAAACAATCGTAACCCAGACACTAGTTTTCAGATACGTTATAAATCTAGCCGATTGAGAGACAAAACTGGTTACCACTGCGGCTCCGTCAACAGGAGAAAGACGTCTGCACTATGTCAATTGACAGTTAAAGCAGACATAAGCTTTTGCTGTTTAAACCGGGTGCGAAAAAGAAAGTTCTGTGCTGTGCTGTGTTCTGCTGTGAAAATGTGTGGTTCGGTTTGCTTCCCCACATGCAGTTTTAACTACGATAGCAGAGCATTTAAACGATTAGTCAAATTGTTTCGCCTATATTCTTTCTAATTACACAAACCTTTAAACAAAAAATTTATACTCAACACTGTGCTGTTTTCTTTTCTTCCTCGCAGTCGGTCTTGACAGGTAACAGGAAAGTTATGATTAGAATCACACTACGGAATCTGCATTTGCAATAGTAATAAGCTAAGCTGAAGGTGAGAGAGAGGGGCGAGAGCAGACGGACGGGGGAGAGGGGGTTGGGGAAATGGATATAGAGGGGGAAGGAGTAGATGGACAAAAGGTGGGGGGAGAAGGAAATGTAGCGATGGTGCGGGGGGGGGGGGGGAGGAGCAGATGGACAGGAGAGGTGGAGAAGAAGAGCTGGCCATACATCCAATTTTCATACAATTTAGCAATTGCGAGGAATTGTCGGGTTCGCTAGTATACATACATTTATCACCTGTACAAAAAATCGGTCTGCAATCATGAAACTTCTTAGTTAGTCTTTCTGTGCATATTCTCCCTTCAATAAGGCACATATTATCCACCGATGAAGAACGGATACCTTGGTAGCAGAAATCTGCATTTTGGCTGTTCAGGTAACGTTCCACCTCGAAAATCGCCTCTTCGTCGTTCTGGAAACGTCTACCACGCAATGGGTTCTTCATCCGAGGAATGAAGAATAGGTCACTGGATGCCATGTGAGGAGACTGCGGGAGATGTTACAAAATTTGATAGCCCAAAGAAGCGGCATATGTGACTGTCCTGTGAGGACGAGCTGCACAGTCGTCTTTGAGTTTGTTCCCCCACCCCTCACCACCACCCACCAATTATACAGCTTCTGTATTGACATCTACGAAAGACCCAAAATTCATTCCTCATTTAGACCAACTGCCTTCTCGTCTGGAGTCGAGAAAATCTCTAAATAATTATCAGAATTCGTCTTGAGCCACGACTGGCCAGCCTTCCGTAACCACGTCAGGGTGTTTCGGTATTATGCTCCTGCAACTGTTTATCTTTACAAGCATAATCTTATATCGTGGAAATCTCAAGAAAACACTCATCAATACATCGGAGGACGATGGCAGGTTTTTCGCCTTTATCGGCGATGGTGAATCCTCGTGTGTCCACTGTTTGTTTTGCTCCTCTGTGTCTGGGATATGGTGATTACACCCAGCACTTGTCCAAGGTAATTATACAGCTAAAGAAGTCATCAGGATTTTTCCTAACATAATTACAACAGCGGTCTCTTTGACTGTGTGTGAACAAACGCAGAACCCAGCTGACGCAACATTTGTCATGTTGAAAATTTCGCGTATGGTATTGAAAACTGATCCATGATTGATTTTCATTCTTTTCACTATCGTCTCGCTCGTGATACGCCGAGTTTTGAGCACAGAGGCCGCCATTTCTCTTGCTGTCCCCTGTTTCTCACAAATTAATGGTCTGTTAGTCTGTTCTTCATTGTTCAGACTTACTCGAAGCGTCTGCGCCACGTAACCAATGTGGCCTATGATGGTGAATAGTTGGCGTTCACTCAGCACGAATTGTTTCACTGTTGTTCCCTTTCAAATACAGAAATCTAACTACCATACTATACCTCTCCTTATCAACGGACTGCGCCGTTTCGCTACAGCTTGTCTGACTGCACGCAACGGTGGTATGACGCTGGGAATTCAGTGTGCACCAAGACAGCAGAAAGACACGTGTCAACAAACAAAAATTAATTACGTAACTTAATTTTTAGAAGTGACAATTAATACCTTATGAGCACATCTCGTATTGTCTGCTCAGGTCAATGGGCATATGAAAGTGACACGAAGGAAATCTGTATTACAGTGCGTATTGTGAAGTGTTTACTCTCTGGTGTTCCAGGTCGCACCGATTACTGGCTTTGCACTGAGGAGAGTAGTTTCACAACCGCCGGTATTAACTGAATACAGTTGCTTTTCAGAAATACTTAAAACTCTTCCACATTTTTGCGAGTACTTCCACGGCTGTTCACTAATACTTCAGTGTTCTCATTTGTCGGTAGAATTTGTTTGAAGCCCTTTATGACTAAATTCAACTCGACTGAGAAAACCAGCAAAAAGTGTCCACTTAATCGTACAAAATAGAATGAATCACGTCACGACTTCTCAGAACATACTCCCAGCGCTTCGGAATTTGTGAAAGAGTAAGAGCTCAATGTTGTGACTACTGGCCTCGAAGTTAGCTCTGTGGTCAACAAAGGTTACACCTGGTTTCGCCTTCAGTGATATCGAGACGACACCATTGCGCGATATAAGATGGTCTAAATTATTCTTTCAATCATTATCTATAGCATATTTTCATTACTCTTGTAAAGTTCTGGTGTTCACGGGTGTTTTCCATACATGGACTTCATCCCACAGAGGTTGACGGAATCATCCCAGAAGTCGGCGGAATTTACTTAGAGAAACCAAGTAAATTATAATGGAGCATATTCCACATTTCGATATACAGGGTGATAAGAAACAGTATCACAAACTTCTAATGATATTGCAAGCTGTGTTGTGCTGAAAAATAACTGTTGAGAGAAACATTCGATATGTTGCGGGGTTTCCGATTTAATTAACAATGAAGTTAGCCAATCAGGTGGTTGCGAGCCCTAATTCAAGCGGCGCGCCAGATGCAATTAGTGTCAATTGTTCTCATAGAATAGATGATAGTGCACGAAACTGCTCGCTCTTTGTCTCGAGTTCGATTCCTACTACCGTCCTATGTCCAAGTTTTGCTAACTTTTTTGGTTTTAGGAAATAAAACTAAGAACACGTTTCGTGCACCTTTTCAGGCAGGCCGCTTGAATTTGTGTGCGCAACAGCCTAATTGGCTAACTTCAGCGCTAATTAACCTGTAAACGGCGCAACGACCCGAATCTTCTTAACAATCATTTCCCAGCACAACCTATCATACAGAAATCTTACAAGCTTTCAGATTGTTTCTGACCAACCTGCATGAATTATTTGTATATACTTTTGTCTTTTAGATACACAAAAGAGGACTAAATTTGTTGAAGCAGCAAAGTCATCAATATGGTCATAGCAGTAACACACAAAGCCCTCTATACGATTTATATACGTCATGGATGAAATGACCGTAGGGCATTATTGGTCGGGAGACCCCATCTGTTAGTTAGGTCGCCCGATGCAAGTCTGCATGACGCTAATTGGGCGCCTCCACGTCTATTATTATGAGATGAAATAATGAAAACAACACAAGTACACAGTCCCCTAGGCCATAGGATCTCGGAACAAACCGGGAATCGAACCCGATATTCGAGAATCCAGAGGCAGCAACGCTAAACACTAGACCACAATTTCCAGACTATATCACGGATGCATTAGGTGTGAACTATACACACGACAGAAGCAACTGGGCACGATTTTATGATTTAGAGAGAGAGAGAGAGAGAGAGAGAAATCGTTTCTGAGAATAGCCTTACGGTCTCATAGCTAAAGCATAATTAAGGCAGAGATTTTTCTCTGTGGGAAGCCCTATCTTCTCTGCGATTCGGTAATCTTACTTCGTGTGAAATCACAGAGTTAAAATGTAAGGCAACTGGAATACGTGTTACGTAATAAAAGGCTACAGGGCCACTCAAATGCAGCGAAGAGACTTTCCTGGTAGGCGGGGTGGGGAGCCGACAGTGTCATGGGATTTGAAACTGCGAGCGAGAAGTTTGTGTGAGGTGGAGGCACGCTGCGAGTTTGAATCCGCTGGCGGGCAGCAACAGCCGCCCCCTGAAAAACCGACGCCTAATCAGCAACGCAGCCCTCTAATGTGACGTTCCCAGAGTAAAGTTCTCGCTTGCTACAAAGTACGAGCGGCCTGACGAACGCGGCCTACACATCTGTTGGCACAAACACAGTTGCAGAAAGGCTGCTCCCGTCTCCACTGAAAACATGGCTCCCATGTTTCAACATTCTCCTGTAGACTACGAATTTCTGCATGCAGTTATTTCATACACAATGTGTTTCTTCCAGCATGAACTCTGTATTCCACTGGCTTTAATGAATTTTTTATGACTTAATATACTACGGAATCTTGCAGATTTAAGGTGTTTTCTGAGCAGCACTGCGTTAACTCCCACTCCCCTCTTTTATTACATCCAATATTCGAACATAAATGGCTAGCTTCCTGATCTCCTGATAACGAAAATGTATGTATTCATTAAGTCTGTAAATCGTCTTTTTGTAGCTGTTGTTTCGTTTTATTATTAAACGCGATCGACATTTACGAGGTGAGTTACCAACAGTTATCATTAAGAAACTGCGTAAATGTGGACTGTCACCTTCATTACACTGTAAACCATAATTGCGGTCATTATGTGTGAAATACACATTGTTACGCTGGAAAATTTTCCGCGAAGTTTCATTGCGTACTATCTTTTCGAGTTGTTTTGTGGTCTTCAGTCCGAAAATCGATTTGAAACAACTCTCTAAGCTAGTTTATCCTGTGCACAACTATTCATCCCCGGGCAAATTATGCCACAAAATTTTTTCCTACTCGGCTCGATTCAATATCTCTTTATTGGTTACCCAAATTACCCATCTAATCTCATGCAGTATACTGTAATAAAACATTTAAAAATCCTCTGCTCTTTTCCTGTGTGCACCGTTTATTGTCCACGAGCCTCTTCTGTACCAGGCAAGACCCTAGACTAATGTCTCCAGAAAAGGCTTCCTTACACACAAAATTATATATAATGTTAACGATTTTCTCTTTTTCAGAAAAGCTTTCCTTGCTATTGTAGTTTTGCATTTAATGTCTCGTTTACTCCCGTCATCATCAGTTATTTTGCTGCCTTAATAGCAAAACTCGTATACTACGTTTACAGTCTAATCACCTAACCTGACTGAATTTGTCTACACTCCATTACATTGTTTTACTTTTTGTTAATGTCTATCTTGTATCCTCTTTCCAAGGGAATGTTCTTTTGCCGGCCGCGGTGGTCTCGCGGTTCTAGGCGCGCAGTCCGGAACCGTGGGACTGCCACGGTCACAGGTTCGAATCCTGCCTCGGGCATGGATGTGTGTGATGTCCTTAGGTTAGTTAGGTTTAAGTAGTTCTAAGTTCTAGGGGACTGATAACCACAGCAGTTGAGTCCCATAGTGCTCAGAGCCATTTGAACCAATTTGAATGTTCTTTTCTTGCGCTAATGTAGCAACACTGTCGCGTCTATTTCTGTCTTAAATTTGTTACTGTAGTATCGTGTTACATGTCTCGTTAGTCGAACGCAGTGCACAAGAAAAGTTTACACTCGTGAGGTACAGAAATCAATACTGCTATGACATGACACGTAAAGTGCCCTCCGCCACACACCGTTGGGTGGCTTGCGGAGTATAAATGTAGAATGTAGATGTAGACATACAAAATTTTACACTCTGATGGACCGAAGATTAGTGGGGTGAACGTTTCGGGCCTACAGGAAAGAAGTAAAGGCTGTTAGGCTGATTGGCTAATGGAGTGGACTAGTATGAGTTGGCGCGCGTATACGATAGGATGAATAGGGGCGCGAAAAATTTGTTCAGTGATTAGTTTTGTACTATACGACATAGTACATTTTTCTGGGCGATGATCGAATGGAATCAATAAGGGTAATGCCTAACTAAAGTGAAAATGTGAGTAATGTGAGTGTTCATGTACCCTGAGTGGCCTTAGGCCGACGTAGAGACCCTTTCATGAACTCAGTGTTAATCATTAACTGTTTACTTTCAGGATCACTTTTCTTCATGATATGTTCATTGACTCAACTGTGCCCGCATCTCGTGGTCGTGCGGTAGCGTTCTCGCTTCCCACGCCCGGGTTCCCGGGTTCGATTCCCGGCGGGGTCAGGGATTTTCTCTGCCTCGTGATGGCTGGGTGTTGTGTGCTGTCCTTAGGTTAGTTAGGTTTAAGTAGTTCTAACTTCTAGGGGACTTATGACCACAGCAGTTCAGTCCCATAGTGCTCAGAGCCATTTTTTTTTTTTTTTTTTTGACTCAACTGTACTAAACATTGGCAGCAGCGGATTGAGAGGGGACATGTCATATAGGCTCACTGTTACGTAAGTCATTACAGTGACACGTCATTTCTGGAGTAAGTTGTTGGAAATGCAGTCTACAAACAGTCCGATGCCAAGTCTAGATGACACCAACCAAAAGCTCACAAGCTTTACTTAGCCAATGAACACGTCACAAAATCGTCAAGTGACAGGGCAACTTACACAGAATCAAGGCCATGCGTAGTTGTCGGCGAAGAGAATGTGAGATTCCAGTCAAAGTTGTCGTCGCAAAAGTGGCCGTACGATTACTCTGCTATTCACAATAAAGTGCCTAGCAGAGGATTCAATGAACCACCCTCAAGCTGTCTCTCTACCGTTCCACTCTCGAATGGCACGCGGGAAAAACGAGCTCTTAAATTTTTTCTGTGTGAGTCCTGATTTCTCTTATTTTATCGTTATGATCATATCTCCCTATGTAGGTAGGTGCCAACAGAATGTTTTCGCAGTCGGAGGGGAAAACTGGTGATTGAAATTTCATGAGAAGATCCCGTCGCAACGAGAAGCGCATTTGTTTTAATGATTGCCACTCCAATTCACGTGTCATGTCTGTAGCACTATCTCCCGAGTTTCGCGATAGTACAAAACGAGCCGCCCTTCTTTGAACTTTTTCGATGTTATCCGTCAGTCCCACCAGATGCGGATCCCACAACGCACCGCAATACTCCAAAATAGGGCGCACAAACGTGGTGTAAGCCGTCTCTGTAGTAGACCTGTTGCATCTTCTAAGTGTTCTGTCAATGAATCACAGTCTTTGGTTTGCTCTACCCACAACAGTATCTATGTGATCGTTCCAATGTAGGTTATTTGTAATTGTATTCCCTAAGTATTTAGTTGAATTAACAGCCTCGAGATTTGTGTGACTTATCGCGTAATCGAAATTTAGCGGATTTCTTTTAGTATTCATGTGAATAACTTCACACTTTTCTTTATTCAGGATCAATTGCCATTTTTCGCACCATACAGATATCTTATCTAAATCATTTTGCAATTCGTTTTTATCATCTGATGACTTTATAAGACGATAAATGACAGCATCATCTGCAAACAATCTAAGATGGCTACTCAGATTGTCTCCTATGTCGTTAATACATCAGGAACAATAGAGGGCCTATAACACTTCCTTGGGGAACGCTGGGTATTACTTCTGTTTTACTAGATGACCTTCCGTCTATTACTACGAACTGTGATCTTTCTGACAGGAAATCACGAATCCAGTCGCACAACTGAGGCGATATTCCATAGGCACGCAGTTTGGTTAGAAGACGCTTGTGAGGAACGATGTCGGAAGCCTTCTGGAAATCTAAAAATATGGAATCAATTTGACATCCCCCGTCTGTAGCACTCATTACTTCATGAATGGAAAGAGCTAGTTATGCTTCATAAGAACGATATTTTCTGAATCCGTGCTGACTATGTGTCAATAAATCGTTTTCTTCGAGGCAATTCGTAAGGTTCGAACACAGTATATGTTCCAAAACGCTACTGCAAATCGACGTTAGTGATATGGGCCTGTAATTCAGCGGATTACTCCTATTCCCATTTTTGGGTATTAGTGTGACTTAAGCAATTTTCCAGTCATTAGGTACGGAACTTTTCGAATGCACAGTAACATGCATGGATCTCAGGTTCCTTCAGCTTCTCAATTTTTCTGGTTTGTGGTCCGCTGTTTTACATAAGCTTAAAAAGTTTACTGATTAGGCCGTGTGAGTAGCAGCGATAACTGGCACTATATATTTTAAAGACTCATCTCGGGAAAGAATTCCGTCTGGAACATGGGACTATTGAAAGCTAATTGACTGAGAAATATGTCCTTCCGTCACTAAAACTGACAGCGGCCGGGAGAGCGGTATGCGGACAGCATGCCCTGAATGTCCGCATCTAGTGACACCTATGGTCTAAGGATGACGCGGCGGACGGTCGGTACTGTTGGAGCTTGCGAGGCCTGCTGGGATGGAAGAGTTGTTCTCTTAACACGTTGTAAGAGCTTGTACCATCACCTTGCCTCTCACCTGTAACCAGAACTACGGTTCTGCTGACACCTGATGACTATCATCTGATCATTGATCACCTACGCCATGAAAATGAACGGTTAAGTCCTATTTTCGGTCAGTAGTTTGTAAGTCGTCTTCAGTGGGTTAATATCCACCTTATCCGTAACATATCACTTTCGTAAAGAGTTTTAGTCAAATATTTTTAGACGGCCGCGGTGGTCTAGCGGTTCTGGCGCTGCAGTCCGGAACCGCGGGACTGCTACGGTCGCAGGTTCGAATCCTGCCTCGGGCATGGGTGTGTGTGATGTCCTTAGGTTGGTTAGGTTTAAGTAGTTCTAAGTTCTAGGGGACTTATGACCTAAGATGTTGAGTCCCATAGTGCTCAGAGCCATTTCCATTTTCTAATATTTTTAAAGTGTGGAGTGACCGACAATTAATATCACACAGTTGCGTATTTGGTGCTTCCTCTGGAACGATGTAAGAATCCTTTTCCTGGGTTGAACAGGTTTCTTATTTCATTAAACAACTCTAATCCACCGATATTGCAAACCTAATCTGAATTGTTATTCACTATATAATGTCTACAGCTATATTGTTGAAATAGTCTTACCTCAAGTAAAGCGTTAACATTCCTAAACAGCTCCCAACTCGTTGCTTTAAAAATAAAAATTGATACACAGCTTGGAACTTTAATAAGTGGGCTGGGTTATTAAAGACATTAATTTGCCCTTCAGAGAAACATTAGTACTGTACGAGTTACAAGCATCACTGTCGCTTTGATGTCAGTGTTCACTGATGCTTCTGACAGCATATCCTCATGTAGTGGAATGCTAATTGAATACTGTACAGACAGTGAATTATCCCCTTCTGTCACATTAGCCAAGAACGTATAATCCCCTAGGAAGGCATGAGTCCTTGTATTAACTACCCCGTTGAAATCTGTCCGTTGTTTCGATTCGTCCGTCCTTCAGCATGATGCAGCACTTTCAATATTATCTTCCTTCACAAAGTCTATGTGACCCAGTGTTGTAACAGAGAGAAATTCCTCACTGATGGGCCACAAAATACTATAAATACTGAAATCTGTGGAGTCAAGTACTTTTTCTCTCTGTATTTTCACCTATTATTCCACAACGTGTAACAATAAAAGACTTTTTTTTTTGCACCATAAAGTTTTGTAATTTCTACTTTGGTCTAGCAGAAAGTGTGCAACGAACAACGCACAACTGAAAACAATAATCATATGGACATCTGCCAATGAAATTGTAAATTTCGTGCAGCACCATACTCTCGAATAAGGACGAACGATCGCTCTACCGGAAGACTAGAGAATCTCATTGCATTACGGCCACCACCTCGCTGCATAAATCTCCAGTTTCTCGAACCCTTTTGGAAATAATTAAATGGAAACGGGGATACGAAACGAAAGTTGCGGAGCGTCCCCTTCATCCAATTAAATCTCTGAAGAGATTATCTCTAACGCTTTCCGAATTGCTCGAATATAATATCTCAGTAATGATATCTGCACGACTCGTTGCAGTAATTAAAAAGTTACTAGCGATATTGCGTGAGGCGGATCGGTAGTTTTAACCGAAGGACGCGCATTGCAGCGTCTCGCTGCTCGGAGCCAGGAAACGCAGAAAATAAGCAACGATTTGTAAGGCGAGCGCCAAGAACGATTACAGCTTCCTGAGACGCTGGCCTGCGAACAATGCGCGCCACAACCCGCAGCTTTTCCTGTATTGTTTCAAGACGTCACTAAGCACAGCCAGTGAAAGAATAACTTGTTCCAAGTATGATGACGCGAAGAGTAACGGAGGATACGGAAAATTCTTTTCTCAGCGAAAATTTATTATGGTCGTCCAGAAAGCTCTTGCGACTTACGAGCACGTAAACTTTTTTAGCACTATGCGCGGTACACGAGACAGAAGATTTCTCTGTAAAAATAGAGTAATTAATATGAAGATTGGAAAGATGAGGGGGACGCAGAAGTGTACTTTTAATCATGTACTAACCAAACAGTATGGATCAGTGAAGTGAAATGGAAAGAAGGTAGAGATTTCTGTCAGTTGAATAAGGGGATTATCAACAGCAGCAGAAAATGGTATAACAGGAGGAGGATTCGTTGTGAAAAAGACAGTAGGGCAGAGAGTGAGCTACTGTGCACAGTTCAGCGATAGGGTTGTTCTCACCAGATTCGATAGCAAACAAACGCCGACAAAGGTAGCTAAGGTGTACATGCCGACGTCGGAAGCAGATGGTCAAGAGACAGAGAACGGATATGAGAACGTTGACGGGTATTTCAGTATGTAAAGGGAGATGAAAATCTAGTAATCGTGGGGAATTGGAATATGATTGTAGGGGCAGGAACAGAAGAAAGTGTTACGACAGAATATGGGCGTGGCATAGGAATGAGATAGGGAGAAAGACTAATTGGGTTTTGCAATAAATTTGTGATGGTAATAGCGAGTAATCTGTTTGAGTATCACAACACAAGGAGGTGTACTTGGAAAAGAATCAGGACACGGGAAGATTCCGGCAAGATAACGTTATAGTCACACATAGATTCCGAAATCAAATATTGGGCTGTAAGGCATAACCAGGATCACAATTTTATAAGGACGAAGAGTAAACTGAAGTTTAAGAGAATCCTACGAAAAATCAGTGTGAAAAGAAGTGGGATACTAAAGTACTGAGGAATAATGAGACTCGATTGAAGTTCGCTAAGGATGTAGATAATGCTATAAGCATTTACACAGTGGGCAGTTCAGTTGAAAATGAGGGGACATCTCTAACAAGGGCAATCACAGATGTTGGACAGTCAAACTTCGGTGCAGGGAAGATAAATACAGAGAGACTATGGGTCTCGCAAGCTGTGACATGGTCGTGAATGGAACAGTGATCCAGAAAGCGCAGAATAAATTTCTTTATTTCCGTCTATGATCACAAAATTATTAGGTCGTCAGGATAAGGGTTCTGGTCAGCAATGACTATCTCCAGATCTGTGTTTATCCTTTGACGATATCATGATTGCTCCATTATATTAGGACATGTTTTTAAAACAAGTTTGTGATCACAGAGGGAAATAAAGGAATTTATTCTAGACCATTGGTAACAGAAGATATACTTAAATAAACAGAAGAAAGACGGAAGTACAAATATTGTTCAGGAAAGACAGGAATACAATACAAACCATTTAGGAATGAAATAAGCATGAAGTTCATGGCAGACAATGCGGAATGTTTACACGATAAATGTGAAGAAATCGAAAAAGAAATCATCGTCGGAAGAACTGACTCAACGTATAGGAAAGTCATAACAAATTACGGTGAAATCAAAAGCAAGAGTGGTAGCATTTAAGAATTCGATGGTAATTCCACTGTTACACGCAGAGGAGAGGGCGGATAGGTGGAAAGAGTACACTGAAGGCATCTATGAGGGGGAAGACTTCTCTGCTGACTTGATAGATGAAGAAATAGGAGACGATAAGGAAGACATAGGGGATTCAGTGTTACAGTCCGTATTTAAAAGAGCTCTGAGAGACTTGAGATCCAATAAGGCTGAAAGGGGGAATAAGATTCCATCGGAATTTTAAAATCATCGGTGAAAGTGGGAACAAAGTGACTATTCCAGTCGGTGTGAAGAATCTATGAGACTGGTGACGTACGATCAGACCTTCGGGAAAAATATCATCCACACAATTCAGACGATAGCAAGGTAGATAAAATCAAAAACTATCGCACAACCTGAAATGCTGATAATGGATGCAAGACTGGAAGAAAATTAAAACACTCGCAGGACCTGTGGACTTAGAAAAAGCGTTTGACTATGTAAGGTGGTGAAACATGCTCGAATTTATGAGAAAAATAGGAGTAAGCTAGAAGGAAACACGGATGATACACAATACTAAATGTCTTTTTCCAAAGCTGTTTCACAGAGGAATACTGCACTGTAGTTCCTTCTCTAGATTGTCGCACAGATGACATAATGGTAGATATCGAAATAGACGACAGAGGGATAGAGAAACAATTAAAATCGCTGAAAAGAGGAAAGGCCGCTTGACCTGATGGGATACCAGTTCGATTTTACACAGAGTACGCGAAGGAACTTGTCCCCCTTCTTGCAGCGGTGTACCGTAGGTCTCTAGAAGAGCGTAGCGTTCCAAAGGATTGGAGAAGGGCACAGGTCATCCCCGTTTTCAAGAAGGGACGTCGAACAGATGTGCAGAACTATAGACCTATATCTCTAATAACGTCGATCAGTAGTAGAATTTTGGAACACGTATTATGTTCGAGTATAATGACTTTTCTGGAGACTAGAAATCTACTCTGTAGGAATCAGCATGGGTTTCGAAAAAGACGCTCGTGTGAAACCCAGCTCGCGCTATTCGTCCACGAGACTCAGAGAGCCATAGACACGGGTTCACAGGTAGATGTCGTGTTTCTTGACTTCCGCAAGGCGTTCGATACAGTTCCCCACAGTCGTTTAATGAACAAAGTAAGAGCATATGGACTACCAGACAAATTGTGTGATTGGATTGAAGAGTTCCTAGATAACAGAACGCAGCATGTCATTCTCAATGGACAGAAGTCTTCCGAAGTAAGAGTGATTTCAGGTGTGCCGCAGGGGAGTGTCATAGGACCGTTGCTATTCACAATATACATAAGTGACCTTGTGGATGACATCGGAAGTTCACTGAGGCTTTTTGCAGATGATGCTGTGGTGTATCGAGAGGTTGTAACAATGGAAAATTGTACTGAAATGCAGGAGGATCTGCAGCGAATAGACGCATACTGCAGCGAGTGGCAATTGAGTCTCAATGTAGACAAGTGTAATGTACTGCGAATACACAGAAAGATAGTTCCCTTATCATTTAACAACAAAATAGCAGGTCAGCAACTGGAAGCAGTTAATTCCATAAATTATCTGGGAGTACGCATTAGGAGTGATTTAAAATGGAATGATCGTATAAAGTTGATCGTCGGTAAAGCGGATGCCAGACTGAGATTCATTGGAAGAATCCTAAGGAAATTCAATCCGAAAACAAAGGAAGTAGGTTACAGTACGCTTGTTCGCCCACTGCTTGAATACTGCTCAACAGTGTGGGATCCGTACCAGATACGATTGATAGAAGAGATAGAGAAGATCCAACGGAGAGCAGCACGCTTCGTTACAGGATCATTTAATAATCGCGAGAGCGTTATGGAGATGATAGATAAACTCCCGTGGAAGACTCTGCAGGAGAGACGCTCAGTAGCTCGGTACGGGCTTTTGTTGAAGTTTCGAGAACATACCTTCACCGAAGAGTCAAGCAGTATATTGCTCCCTCCTACGTATATCTCGCGAAGAGACCATGAGGATAAAATCAGAGAGATTAGAGCCCACACAGAAGCATACCGACAATCCTTCTTTCCACGAACAATACGAGACTGGACTAGAAGGCAGAACCGATAGAGGTAATCAGGGTACCCTCCGCCACACACCGTCAGGTGGCTTGCGGAGTATGGATGTAGATGTAGATGTAGATATATGCAAGTACCAAGAGGGAACGATAAGACTAGAAGGCCAATAATGGAGTGCTCGGATTAAAAAGGTTGTAAGGCAATGGTGTAGTGTTTCCCCTTAGTGCTCAATCTGTACATTGAAGAAGCAGTGACGGGAATAAAAGAAAGGTTCAAGAGTGGGATTAAAAATGAGGGTGAAAGGACATCGACGATAAGGTTAGCTGATCACAGTGCTATCCTCACTCAAAGCGAAGAAGAATTACAGGATCTTTTGAAGGGGATGAATAATCTAACGAGTAAAGTATATGGACTGAGAGTAAATCTGAAAAGGACAAAAGTAATGAGAAGTAGCAGAACTGAGAATAGCGAGAAGATTAACATCAAAATTGGTGATCACGAAGTAAACGAAGTTAAGGAATTCTGCTACCCTGGGAGCAAAGTGATCCTTGAGGGACCAAGTAAAGATGACATAAAAACCAGAATAGCACAGGCAAAGTGGGCATTCCTGGCCAAGAGAAGCCTACTACTATCAAACATACCCCCCAATTTGAGGAAAAAATTTATATAGTATAGCACTGCAAGATAGCGAATCATGTACCCAGAAAAACCGAAACAGAGAAGAATCGAATAGTTTGAGATGTGGTGCTACAGAAGAATGTTTAAAATTTGGTGGACTGACAAGAAATGAGGAAGTTCTTTGCAGAATCGGCGAAGAAAGCAACATACAGAGAACACTGACAATAAGACAGGACCGGGTGACCTGACATGTGTTAAGGCATCAGGGAATACCTTCCGTGGTACTAGATAGAAAACGGAAAGATGACACCGGAATATATCCAGATAAAAGATTGATAAAAGAAAAACGCACACAGAAAATATCCAAAATTACGTGATTTTCATCACAGCAGGTTTCAGAAATTAATCTGATAATCTGATTCGTCAGATAAACTGTAATAGAAGCTGGTAATTCGCCACAGCCCGATGAAATGCGAGCATTCACCAACGAGAAGCAAAAAAATAGATTTCTGATAAATGTTAATAATCTAGGTGCAGTGCAATAGAAACTGAATAAAAGTTTACAAAACTTAAACTAATAATTGAAGTTGTTAAATGGTGTTTAGTAATACATTGGAATGACAGTTCGAAAATCCAGGACAAAATTCCGATCTAGTCATTCGAATGCTGTTTTCGGTGGTGGTGCTGAACCACCTAAGTTTTATTGTTTCAATTGCTTCAATGTAATAGTGGCAACACCTCTGAAAACCTTCCCATAGTTAACGATTACTGTATCTTTAACTAACCTATTGTAATAGGCGCATCCACTGCTAAATTTCAGAGGCGAAATATTTCCTTAAAGTTATGGTAAGGAACTTGGTGAAGAAAAGAGAAGCAAAATAAATTACAGGTCAATATGGCGTGTAGAGGCGTAGTGTCTGATAATATCGACTACATTTTTTGCATATATAATATCAAGATTGCATTTAAAGCTGTTGATAGTACTGTTATTACGTTCAACTCCATACTAATGCAGTGAGGAAAAAGTTTTGTACCACATAAACATGCTGTTAATAAGACAGCTCCGAGCGCGCGTCTACAATCAGAAAGACATGTTGTGACTGATATGTATCGAAAGGGACCCAATCAGTCATTAACTGAACAACATTATTTCAGTGGAGACGCACATTTCAATATTTAGGAAGATGTAGTGCATTAAATCATAAATATGTTACTATACACTTATTAGTCGGCTGTAGATATCTGTGGTTTGCAGTCGACATCGATCATTTTATGACTAAAACTGTGGTTTCAATTTTCTGTCGGAACAAAAATTTTTGCAGATATTCAGCATTGTGGTCCAGATTCTGCATTAAACTATACGTCTTGCTATTACTAGCCCTAACCTTTCTCAATATCACCACAGCCAGTATACCAGTGTGTTATTCAGGTCCCTCGAGTTGTTGATTGATGGCTTAGTTTACTTAACTTCATTTATCTAGCATAGCGAACATAGGTCATGATAATAGTGAGTAAAGGCATACTGACCCTTTGTGGCGTAGTTTCGTCTCCGTTGTTGTAATACTAGGTAACTGACAGCATTACCTTCTTTGTACCCTTTCCTCTTCTGAAGTGTTAAAAATATGTGTGCATATACAATTGACTCCTATACATCTTTTATTCCGTGGTAAAAGTTAAAGACTCATGACACCAACTAACAGTACAACTAACAATTGTCATCATAATCTCAGTGACTATTTATTACGTTCTACAACCACAAAAAAGAGCGGCAGCCACGAGACACATTACACAGAGACACGTCACGGAGGAGCAGTTAGTGACTGCTGGCTCATGTGAATTTGCAACTAGTCAATTCCGACCCTAACAGTTCAGTGCCTAACCTCTTTGTCTTGTATCCCTACCGCGCTTTCCTGAATATATGCAGATATAAAGAAGGTCCGAGAAATCTGAAATGACAATTAGATCAAATAATGAGACCTCTTACTCCTGCCACCTGAACACAACTTCTATCTCATCTAAATATGGATTATTACTTTACCTTTGACATGAAAACTCTCTCTTACCACCCCATTGCGTCACCTAATGCGCCCTAGGTTACTGGGCTGTACAATAGTCAGGGATTGCGGAGGACTTAACCTAGGAAGGCGATATCCTAGACAGGTGGGCTGGAAGTGTGACGGCTGGGCTGGCAGTGGGTTACTAGGTCCGGGGCCGGTCAGCAGCCCCATCCCGTTACGCAGAACCTGCGGGGACAGGTTTGCGACGCGACACCATCCCAGCAGCAGCCGCCTCTCTCCTGCGATAGGAGCCAAATGGGGCTGCAGCTTCATTCCCTTAAGGACTGACGACTATATACTACAAAATCTCTAACTCCTGACACGCCTGAAAGTCGTAGCTATCCTTTGGCTCTCTATACTCACCATTCATTATCTTTCTTACTTAATCTCTTACTTAATCTAATCAAGCACTTCAAAATATTTCAACTTCATCTGGCGAAAAACAGAGTGTAGTAATTTCTGAGTCAACCGCTGCTAATGAATTGTTTCTTCGCGTTCCAAACAATGCAGTGTGCGCATGAACTACGCTATCTTACCAAAACTACGTAGACACCCCTACGTAATGCGGAACTCACCATCAGAGGGCACGAAGTTATAAAAGGAAGCGAAAAGTATTGTGCTGACAGTAAAGAACCAGTAACAGCAGAATGTGCCGATCAGGAGAGCTCAGTGACTTCGAACGTGGTCTTGTCATTCGATGTCACCTAAGTAACAAAGCCATTACGGAAATTTCAATTTCTTTAAAGTTGCCGAAGTTGACTGTTGGTGATGCGATTGTGTAGCGGAAACGTGAAGAAACTATCACAGTTAAACCAAGACCAGGCAGACTTCATGTATTGACGGACAGGAACCGTCGAACACTGCGCAGGTTGGTTTTGGAAATTCGCATGCAATCAGCGTAAAGACTCATTCATGAATTTCAAAGTGCTACTAGGAGTCCATCTAGCACATCTTCGTACATTTCTGTACTCAATGTTAAGCGACGCTCGGTGTGGTCTGTGGTGTGAAGAGCGAAGCTACAGCACAGTGCAATGCAGGAAACGAGTAATTCGTAGCGATGAATCAAGCTGTACCCCGTGGTAATCCGATGGGAGGATTTTGCTTTGGCGGCTGCCTGGAGAAGTTTACCTGGCATCACGGGTATTGACAACAGTGAAGAACTGAGGAGGTGGGGTTACGGTATGGGGGTGTTTGTCGTAGTTCGGGTGTGGTCGCCTTACAGCGTGTAATAAAAACGCTAAATGCGAGGTGGTAAGAACACATTTTACAGCATTGTGCACTGCGTGCAGTATAGGAATATTTATAGGAGACATTAATTGTTTGTATCAACATTACAATGCATTCCTGTAATGGAATGGCCTGTTCAGAGTTCCGATCTGAGCCCAATGAAACACATGTGGGATGAATCAGCATCGACTTCGCTCCAGACAGCATCGACCAAAGTCTCTACCTTCTCTGATTTCGGGAAAAATGGGCTGCCATTTCTCCACGTATATTCAGACATCTCACTGAAAATATCCCAAGCAGAGTTCAAGCCGCCCTGAAGGCGAAGGATGGTCACATCCCCAACTGATGTCTACTATTATGTGTCCGCAAATTTTTGATCACATAGTGAACATAGACGCTTCTACAACTGTACTCAGCTCTTCAGCTATAGGTTTACCATCGTTTTTCTGAGTTATTTAAGGCGATTGGCAGATCGGTTCTGTTGATGGA
The DNA here is from genome assembly GCF_023898315.1 of Schistocerca nitens. Lineage (NCBI taxonomy): Eukaryota > Metazoa > Arthropoda > Insecta > Orthoptera > Acrididae > Schistocerca > Schistocerca nitens. The sequence goes on along the minus strand of NC_064616.1, from coordinate 660,888,194 downwards.
TACAAGCCCAGCTTTACCCATCTTATCTGGTGATCCGCTTGTTAAAGTTTTAAATGAATATAAAGCATTAAATAATAACTTCTCTTCGAGATTCTTCATTTGAGTGGAAATAATGTTCACAATTGCTTTATAATTACTGAAACCGCGTACTTATCGAGTTATTCATTTAAAATATATTTTAGAGCCAAAGAAACTGGTACACATGCCTAATATCATGTAGGGTCCCCGCGAGCACGCAGAAGTGCCGATCACGACGTGGCATGCACTCGACTAATGTTTGAAGTAGTGCTGGAGAGTATTGACACCATTAATGGTGCAGGGCTGTCCATAGATCCGTAAGAGTACGAGGGGATGAAGATCTCTTCTGAACAGCACGTTACAAGGCATCCGAGATATGCTCAGTAATGTTCATGCCTGGGGAGTTTGGTGGCCAGCGTAAGTGTTAAAACTCAGAAGGGTGTTCCTGGAGCCAATCTGTAGCAGTTCTGGACGTGTGAGATGTCGCTTTGTCCTGTTGGAATGTCCAAGTCCGTCGGAATGCACAATGGACATGAATGATTCCAGATGATCAGAGAGGATGCTTACGTACGTGTCACATGTCAGAGTCGTATCTAGACGCATCAGGGGTCTCATATGACTCCCACTGCACACACCCCACACCATTAAAGAGTCTATACCAGCTTGAACAGTCCACTGCTGACATGTAGGTTGTCTCCATACCCGTACACGTCCACCCGCTCGATACAATTTGAAACGAGATTCGCCCAACCACGCAACATGTTTCCAGTCATCAACAGTTGAATGTCAGTGTTAACGGGCCTAGGCGAGGCGTAAAGCTTTGTGTAGTGCAGTCATCAAGGGTACACAAGTGGGCCTTCGGCTTCGAAGGCCCATATCGATGATGTTTCGTTGAATGGTTCGCACGTTGACAGTTGTCGATGGCCCAGATTGAAATCTGCAGCAATCTGCGGAGGGGTTGCTCTTCTGCCGCGTTGAACGATTCACTTCAGCCGTCGTTGGCCTCGTTCTTGCAGGTTCTTTTTCCGTTAGCAGCGATGTCGGAGATTTGATGTTTTACCGGATTCATTATATTCACGGTACTCTCGTGGAATGGTCGTACGGGAAAGTCCCCACTTCACCGCTACCTCGAAGATGCTGTGTCCCATCGCTTGTGCGCCGGCTATATCACCACGTTCAAAGTCACTTAAATCTTGATAACCAGGCATTATAGCAGCAGTAACCGATCTAACAACTGCGCCAGACACTTGTTGTCGTATATAGGCGCTGCCGACCGCAGCGCCGTATTCTGACTGTTTCCATATCTCCGTATTTGAATACGCATGCATATGCCAGTTTCTTTGGCTCTTCAGTCTATCATCAATGCTTTGGATTCAATCCAGTGGCTCTATTGATATTTTCATACATTTCTCTAATTAATACCTGTTATTTTCTTAAATAAAAATCACTAGACCAACAGATGCAACAAAACTAAAGTGTTCTGGTGTAAATTGGATTTTGTTTCTTTTGCGCACCCTGATAACCGTGGTACCCCTGACATTTTGCTTTGTTCTTCGTCGCTCACGCTGCGTCACGTGCTCTCTTGACTAGCGACAGGTTTTGACTAGATAGATTTTAGATTCAAAGTAAAGCTCAAAAACAGCCTATCTTGATTCTGGGAGAACAAAAATAATTTTTCATTGCGTCGAAGTGTATGAATAGCATTTTCGATTCAAGAACCGACTAGCTATATAGTGAGTTTAAGAACGTTGGTTGGTTGGGAAAACTGCTACTGATCTGCCGACGACGTAATTGTTCTTCCTCATAGAGCTTCAGAATCCGCGATCAGTTGTAAGAAGCAAACAGGCCCAGAGCCAAAAGTGAAGCATCGTTAAAACTCTAAGCAAGGCCACCCAGTTTTTCAGCTCCTGCAGGAGCGGCAGCAGGTATTGGATTTGCACACACGATCTGGCTGAGGCTGGAATGTCAAATGGGACTACACCCTAATTAGGGTCAGAACTTTTGAGAAAATTTCCTGAGGACTCTAAGTGAAAACACGACGACGGTGAACATCAAGGCCAGGAATATATATATATATATATATACTCCTATATATACTCCTATATAGTCACCGGCTCACTGTAAACAACTCTGATACAGCACAAAAATTTTCTCGGTAACCTCTAAGTATATCACATGTCTGAAGTTCTGATAGTCCGTCTTGAAGTTTTCAGATGGTAAACTCCTTCTGACATGAGCCAGTTAATGAGATATGGGGGGGATGTGCTAATTTCTAGCTTACGTACGTCACGCCTATGCGCGATGGGGAAAAATTATATATATATATATATATATATATATATATATATATATATATATATATATATATATACACTCTTAAGTGCTTATAAACATTCATTAATTTCTCTTCCTTCATAACCAGTCGATTCCTTCCACTCAATAGTGCGTCTTAATTTCGTTACAGCGGCGATGCAATTTTAGGCTTCCATTCCTTCCCTTTCTAATCCTTACAGAGCGTTCATACTGTTCTGAAAACAAAAGTGAATCTGTAGGATGATTCGGAAGATAATTTACAATTATAGTGGATCAAGGCATGAAAACTCCTGTGTGTTACCGTTAAAGAAAAAGGCAGTTTTATCCAGATCATATCAGACGGCGAATCGTGCGAAGTCTCGCAGAGGCAAGAAAGTTAACACGTATTCTGGAGGATGGTGGTTCAAATCCGCTCCCAGACATCCAGATTTAAATTTTCCGTGGTTTATTTGAAGAGTGGACATCCGATTTCTTTCCCCAGCCTTTATGACTCCGAGTTTGCACTCCCTCTCTAAAGTCATCTTCGTTGATGGAAAGTGAAACCCTAATCTTCCTTCCCCAATGTGCGATGTTGTTACAAAGTTAATCTCAATTATTTCTTGAAAACTTTTACCTGTTGTTGTTGTTGTCGTATTCAGTCCAGAGACGGGTTTGATGCAGCGCTCTATGCTAGTCTACCATGAGCAAGCTGCTTCATCTCTGAGTAAATACTGCAATGTACATCCTTCTTAATCTACTTACTGTATTCATCTCTTGGCCTCCCTCTACGATTTTTACCCTCAGCACTTCCCTCCAATAATAAACTTGTCATCCCTTGATGCCTCAGATTGTGTCCTACCAACCGATCCCTTCTTCTAGTCAAGTTCTGCCACAAATTTCTCTTTTCCCCAGTTCTGTTCAGTACTTCCTCATTATTTACGTAATCTACCCATCCAAACTTCAGCATTCTTCTGTAGCACCATATTTCGAAAGCTTCTATTCTCTTCTTGTCTAAACGATTTATTGTTCCATGTTTCACTTCCTTGCATGATTACGCCCCATATAAATACGTTCAGAAGAGATTTCCTGACACTTAAATCTATACTCGATGTCAAAAATTTCTCTTCTCCAGAAACGCTTTCCGTGCCATAGCCACTCTACATTTTATATCCTCTCTTCTACTTCGAACATTATCGGTTATTTTGCCCCCACTCCAAATAGCAAAACTCATCTTTCCTATCAATTATTTTTACTTGTTAATTAATTATGCGTTAGCACAATTAACTGATTGTCAATGAACAGTGTTTTCCCAGTGTTGTTCCAGATGTAGCAGATGTCCTGGACAGGGCATATCGAAGCTATTGGTTTGGCAGATGCGGCCCAATTTCCTGGGCTACTAGATCACTTTTTCCTGTAGTGTTTTGTGGAAGACCAAAATATCCTATCAATAACATCTATGATTTGAATCATTGCTACCATAGTTGATCAGAGACATTTTGCGTGACTTATGGAGATGGAACACAAATTAGATGTTGTGAAAAGCACTAAAAAGCGAATATAGAAATAAAATAGAGTATGTAATTCACAGAAGTCTCAAACGATTCGAATATGTTACTTCATTTAGATAATATAAAGCGCTAAATTTCTGAATTTTGAGAAACCATACAGTCTCTTCCAACGTACTTTATTTAATATTTAACTAATCCTCCCCCTTTTCTTTATGGGAAGAGTTTTGAAGCTCGTTTGACTCACTAGTGCTGAAACTTCAGACAGCTAAAAGAAGTAGTAGAGATAAGATTTCTCTTTGAATATCATTCAGCTTGCTTCTTTTATAGTCACCTAGTGTAATGTGCCAAGAAAGAAACGTATCTTCCGTACTCCGGCGTGCACAACCAGCAAGGTACACGTCGAAGGCTGGCGCACATAAAACAGGTGCAGCCCGTTGCCTCATACTGTTGGGTGAAAGCTCCTGCATTCTTCCAATTGCGGATGAAGGTGCATGGCTACAAGCTGTACTGGACTCAATTAGTTGAATGTCTAACAATGTCAATGAGGATGTGGATTTGATATAACCAAAGAAAAAGTTGGATATCTTTAAGTTCAGAAATTTTGACTGCCGTTTTTTAAGAGTTGGGCGGCTGTAGACGGTGGACCTGGAAAGGCAATGGAACACCAGCCATGTCAGACAGTGACGTCGATGAGTGATTACAAACAACCCCTGTATGGATCATCGTAAGACATTCAACTTTATTAAAAAAATATGTGATATGGAGGCTGAAATCTTTTAAGCGTAATGTTTTTATAACTGATGATTCCTTCCCAGTACGACTGTGGCCGTTATATGAAGTTTTACCAACATCTATCTACCCAGTAAACACACACACACACACACACACACACACACACACAGAGAGAGAGGGGGGGGGGAGAAAAATAGATAGATAGATAGATAGATAGAGAGAGAGAGACAGAGAGAGAGAGAGAGAGAGAGAGAGAGAGAGAGAGAGTGATTGGGGGGAGGGGTGGGGGAGAAGGGGGCAGTATGGTGTGGCTAGAGCGCAAATGAGAATAAGAGAAGAGTTTGGGCTACTAACAGAACAAAAGTCGTTGCTTGAAATGTGTGCTCGCTTGATACAATCTAAATCAGCAAATTATTTGATATGAGATCAATTTCATTGGATGAATGATCTGTGCTGTAAAGCAGATGTTTGTACTGAAAGCTAAAAGCAATGGTATGCTCCTGAATAGTATTATCGTCTTCCATGATAATTTCCACGGTTTAGGCTGAGATTGTTCGGGGATAAAAGCCTGGCATTGGACTCGGAAACGCTTAGTTGTTTTGTGATCTACTGTGATGGAATTTTGAAAACATTGGGTCAGTACTTTCTAACAACTAACCTTCAATAACCATTTTTAGCGATAATTCATTTTACATTTAACTAACTTTACGTTAACATTTACGACCCTAAATTGCTCAGTTCCTGTTTTGGAACCTTGGCATAATTTATTGCGAGAGTACAATTACGTAATTTTACATTGTATTATGATGTAAAATAATTAGAACTATGTCAATAAATTACTGACTCCGAGCTGCCCAGACTAGCGGAGCAACTGTAGCATAGGCAAAGAATACGCCAGGTCGGCACCATGAAATCGTGAAAACCATGTAATATTTCAAGATTCTAGAAGAATCTGGAAGCGGGTGGCCTGAGACGCCAAGCCATAGGCACAGTGAACACGTCGCTGACTTTCCGCTGATAGTTGAAAGATTAGGCTTGAATATGACACTTAAATATGAAATATCACGCTTCCCACTCCCCCCTAGTCTCTCTGTCTGTCTCTCTCTCTCTCTCTCAGCCTTTTCTGCGGCATTTTCACCAGGTTTATTCCACACCACGCTGAGGTTTTGTCTCCCCATTCGAATGCTCATACATCCTTCCCGACAGACAGAGGTTAATTTCCTATGGATATCGACAGCGGATAGTTGTTTTGCTCTGAAAAAAACGAATGACAGAGCGCATCTCACAAGCAGACACTGGCAGCGTACGAACAAGATACTGCAGTATGCATCGTATGCCGGTGTGAACGTTATCAGCACTTACCAGTCAAACTAGCCATCTCTCACATGTCACGGGGACAGTTTGCAGGGAAATAAAATACGGAAACTTACTTATTGGACGACCCTTGTATTATGAGAATGTTTCATACTATTTTAAGATTATTCATTTTGTAATTGTGATATTCTGAAACAAGCACCAGAAATAAAACTTTACTGTGGCCTAAAACTAATGGTTCAAAATGGTGCAAATGGCTCTGAGCACTATGGGACTCAACATCTGTGGCCATAAGTCCCCTAGACCTTAAAACTACTTAAACCTAACTAACCTAAGGACATCACACACATCCATGCCCGAGGCAGGATTCGAACCTGCGACCGTAGCAGTCGCGCGGTTCCTGACTGAGCGCCTAGAACCGCTAGACCACGCGGCCGGCCTAAAACTAATGACTGGAGTGAAATAAAAGATAATTTTAACATACAAACATTCTGTTCCTGTGATGGGCGCACTTCACCCTTTTTACATGCTCATTTGCTGCTCCACAATTAATTGCGCATATTTAATTAGTTATTAATAAACATATAATGTTAACAGTCCTTGTTTAGTCCAAGGCCCTTAGAATACTAGCACTACAGTAATTAGTATCCAACGCACTTCAGACCTTCACTGTTTGCTTTTGTCTGCTTTAACGTTAACTATGCAGACTGCCAGAATTCTGTCACCACAGTAGCGTCTAACACGTGCCTTGCCAACACTGCACAACATTGTATCAGTCGGCGCGACAGCGGCAAAGTTCCCGTGCCACATGTAGTCTGAGGCGTTCGTGGCTTCTGGACCACGAAAGTCGAAGCAGTGTCCTGCATGACACCAGACTAGTCCGCTACCGACGGTTTCGCGCCGACACAAAATTTACGGTCTGTTACGCCGCTGTCCAATTCGACGGTCACCTTACTTAGTGGCCACAGAGCACGCCCCAGTATCTGCTCGTCCAAGTGTGCGACCTACTTCTCCCCGTAGTTTCACACAAGCACAAATGCTGCAGCACTGTGCTTGGTAGGAGCCATTTGCCATCCCCGTTTGCACTCACTCACATGTTGATATTGTGGTTCTAGATGTCGACCAGTAGTACTGGCACTTGTCATCACGTTTTCACTTCGTCTAACGGTGCCTCCCTCACGGTTCTTAAGTAACAACTCTGTACTTCGTCGACATACACACGAGACGGCGCAGCTATGCGTATTCTCTTTCTGGCTGCTGCGATTTTCTCTGAAGCTATTATTATTCGTATTTATAAACTGCAGAGCCTTTAGCTTCAGGAATTTCTATCGAAATAAGTTTAAACTACCTAAATGTTTAATTCAAGACCAATACAATCTCGGGTAATTGGTGGATCTTGCAAAACAAATACCTTTGGGTTTCTGGTGTTTGAAGTGAACTTATACCTGACTAGTCATTTCAGAGAGCGAACGTATCTGCGAGGATCTTGCAGAACATACACCGGGTAGGTGAACAGTCGTCCGAACCAATAGCTGAAAAGTGATGCGCCGCAATTTAATAACGTGGCTCGATAGGAGTGGGGATTTGCAGCGTACGTGGGCGTCTCGGCAACTTCCCTTTCAATGTGTTCGCCTGCGATGAATCTAAACTGAAAGAATTTTCTTCTTCCTGTATAAATATGCACCACCAATAGGTTTCAAACAGACTCTGAATAGCACACATTCGTAAAGAAATATGAAAATAAGTGACGGCGGTAAAAAAAAAAAAAGTTTGGAGTACTACCTGTATTTGATACTATTGATATGGAGTGGTTCTGATTTGACATTCACAGCTTTAAACTACGTGCATAACTTTATTTTATTTATTTTCTTAAGTGTTATGGCAACTTATCCTAATCCACAAATTACAAAATAATACTCTAAGTATTTCGAGGAACTCTTTTACTGAATAGAAAGGGCAGCGCCACAGTAGAACATTTAAACTCACGTTTTAAAACATCACTACTAAGAAGTAACAATTTTTCAGTTCAGCTGTGAAACTACTGAAAGCGGAACATGAAAATAGCGTATGCCTTTCTATACACTGGTTAATCAAGAGCTATCCACATATAGTTTTTTCTTCTAATATTTAGTGTGTAAATGTTTTAGTGCCATTGGAATGAATATACATAGTTAAGCATCAATCCCACGAGGGTCGTACGTATAGGAACGGCCACTTTAGAATTTGAAGACGCTAAATGATAGATTATAGAAACGTTAACAATAGAACCCGCATGTCGTTTCAGGTTAGGAATATGGTTTTTAATACACGAACATTTCAGAAATTTCAGAAAGATCCGTCTAATATTGAAACGTAGATAAAAGTTAAAATATATTTCGAAGTATATGTTATCATACAACGAAATTCAAGCATTACATAAGTGTTGCACGTACAAGAGACACTATCAAAATTATCTACGTCACAGTTGCGGCCTATTTCGTGTAGTGATTGATTAAATACAATCTATTTATTTTTATCCTAGTAAGAGTTTCATAAAAAAAGGAAACTGCAACGGTTCTCTAACCACAAAGACGAATTAAAACTGAATTCAGGATTCCACAGAAGGAATGGCAAGCGTGAGCTTGAAGCAGATGCAGCTCCATAAACTTTAGTGTCAACCACCTTGGCATTATCAAGGTAGTGAACGGCTCTGAATCGTGAGGCCAAATGAGAAGCTGCTTAAATAGATAAGCAGTATGTGTTTTGTAGATTAAGACTAAATAGCACAGAGGACGCAGTCCTTGTCGGCCAGACCACGATATCCCATCGTATGTACGCGCGGAGTCGTCATAATTGCTGCTGAGTGCGCCATAAAATCCAGTGGCCTTTTCCACTACTTACCAGAGACAAGATGGCTTCTTCCTATACTGTGCACTAACGCTCGATTTTTCTGTCAGCGTATATTCCGTATCCTTGCTCCCTAGCAAGAACAACTCGAGCACCCACGCACACACACGCACATGTACACACACTTTCTAAACTCGTCAAGTGTGTCAGACACACATAATGCTAAACTAATACGGTGTGATTTAAATTTATATCTTTCAAAACTCATCCACAGTCAGACTTTAGCGAAAACATTTTTTTCCTGTCTCGCTGTTATACAGGGCGCGCTGAAAAGCAACGTATCCGAATTCTGTATGAGAAAACTCTTAAGAGTCTTTAAATAAAACAAACGTTAGTAACGTTCTACATCTTTATCCTTCACGTCTACATATTTGTAGCCCTCTGTCGCTAGGAGGGCTCTGAAATATAGCGTGTAACAAGGCGGTGTGTAACGTAACTATGTCGGTGCCTGAGAAATAGCGTGCTTCAATCGAATTTCGAATTCGAAAAGCTCGTTCAAACATGGAGCACCCTCTCTTTCAGTATGGCAATGCCAGAACATGCACGTGTGCTACGACATCTGCAACAATCCGATGCTTTGCATTCAGTGCCATGGATCATCCTCCATAAAGCCCCGACTTGGCCCCATCCGATTGTCATCTATCACCAAATCTTAAGGAACACCTTCGAGGACTTCACTTTGATAGTGATGAAGCGGTGCAAACAGAGTGAGGAAGTGACTCCTTCAACAAAGTGAAACATTTACAGTATCAACAACTGGTCGCTCGTTGGTCGTTTGCTTTATTTCAAAAGCTGTAATAGTTTTCACATAAAAATTCTGAGGTATTACTTTTCTGCACGACCTCGTATCAATATTTCGTTCTTGCACGTTTTCCATGTGGGCCCTCAAGTTGTCGTACTTGCTATCAGTACAATTTTGCAGCATGATTCGCCAAAAGATGTGCTGTTTAGGAAGGTCACCCCCGGTACTTTTTCTCATTATCTTCCAGTACCTCTCATGGTCTTTATTAGCTTCAGTTTCTTTATTTGCAACCGATTTATTTGAAATCTATCAAGTTTCAGCATTAACAAAGATCATAGGTGATGAAAGAATAGACAAAGTATTGATATAATTACAGTGTATACGCTTTCTGAATTAAATATAGATTTATAAGTGTCTGAATGTTACACATACAATTGAGGCTAATACAACAGAAAATTTTTTTAAGAAATTCGTTACCACTCCACTTTAGCACTCAGTTTCTGCAGATGAGGTTGGTAACGCAGCTGCAGCGGCACTCGAATAGTAAGTGAAAGTTTAAAATGCTTTTAGATATTTTTACCGTCAGTATTTCGCCGTAAAGGATATATAATGTAGTGAAATGCAGTTTCTGATGTCAAGAGTGTGTGCCAAGGTTTCAGTTGAATCCCAAATTCCTCCACAATGCCTCATGGAGAGATAACATGCCACTTTAGTGTAGTCTCCTTATCTGTGGCTCGCTTGGCGATATACAAGACTTGTAGACGAAGTAGCGACCTGATTTACACCTTATGTCTTCCTTTTACCTCATTCTCAGCTATATTAACCCAAAGAACACTCAAAATGCACTCTACGCGATAAATTTTTCCACACACTGTAACACGTCTGAGGAATTGTGTTGCTCGCGACAGTGGTCGACTTGCCACTGCTCTAATTGTAAGTACCGAGTTCTTCCGGTTACCGACTATAAGTTTATTGGAATCAAATGCTCTAGTAAGTAGTTATTTTGCAGTTTTATTCACACATATGATTACGACTCAGTTCTGGATTAATACTAAATGTTCAGTATGCACTTGGTGATTCAATATGGAGTCTGAATCGGTCTTGTGAGTAAAAGTACCGCCCAATTGACAACTGGATGTAAAACCCGATCGCCCTTCCCTCTAAATTTGACAAATGGACTCTACAATAACTTGGGGAAAAATGATATATCATTAATTAATATAGTTCTCATATTCTTAAGCTTTTGTCCTTTCCATGCGGATTTCTTCTGTCTCGTTCATGCACTTTCCCAGTTATGTTGAGATTTTAGTCATCCTGATGCACCTTAAATATTAATTTTACATAAAGCTTCTTAACAAATTGAGTTCCATAGTTTTAAAACAGGCGAACACCTTTTGGTAACATCTCTGAAGTAGTGCACAGATATGAAACAATAACCCACGAACCGATGCCGAAATTAGAAATTTGCCATAGTTGTTAGTTTTATCGAGCTGCTCAGAAAGCTAAGAAGTCTCAACAGATATCGCTGTGCGAAGTCAACAGGGAACACGAAATTACAAGCAATACCGGCTAGCGAATTATCGTTATCTGAATATTCTAGGCGTAATGATGTCGCCTGCAATTATTGGCCCCGCGGGTACTGTTGACGTAAGGCGACGGCGCGCCGATGGCAGCCCTACAGCGTCTTCGTATCGACCCGTGATTAACTTGGACAAGGCTGCAGCCTCTCGTGTTAACGAGCACACTTGGAGGCAGCCAACGCGCTACGCCAAACATGTCAGTCAGTTGCAGCACGGATATAACCGGGCGCAGTAAACCCTCGTGGATGTCAAAACGCACCCCAACAATTCTGAAGTTTATGCCAAGCCTCTAAGCAAGGGATGAAGATAGGGACTAGGAGCGAATTTAAATTTACGTGTTGAATTTAGAAATTCAGTCCGGAACCACGCGGCTGCTACGGTCGCATCGAATCCTGCCTCGGGTATGGATGTGTGTGATGTCCTTAGGTTAGTTAGGTTTAAGTAGTTCTAAGCTTAGGGGACTGATGACCTCAGCTGTTAAGTCCCATAGTGGTCAGAGCCATTTGAACCATTTGTTGCCTACGTGGGTTGCAACGATCCAGGTGCTCCGTAACAAATAAAGATGAGAAACTAATCGCTGCAAGCCTTAATTCATTGCTTCATAACCACCAGGGGGTAAGTCTATGACCTTAAAACTTAATGTAGCTCCTTTGAACGAGAGGGGTTCGGTCGTCTACTGTTGCTTTAAGATCTTACTAATATGCATCAGTCATGATGCACTTTAACTTAGCATTGACACATTAGTTCAAATGGTTCAAATGGTTCTGAGCACTATGAGGACTTAACTTCTGAGGTCATCAGTCGCCTAGAACTTAGAACTACTTAAACCTAACTAACCTAAGGACATCACACACATCCATGCCCGAGGCAGGATTCGGACCTGCGACCGTAGCGGTCGCGCGGTTCCAGACTGTAGCGCCTAGAACCGCTCGACCAATCGGCCGGCCGACACATTAGTGAATTGTATAAACAAATTAATAAGCAAATGTGAATAATAAGGGAGCTAATATTCACTATGTGCTCCAGGAGGACAGTAATGTGGCCAAAAAGCAAAGGATTAGTCTTAATCACGCATTTATTCAAATCACACAAATCTGTTACTAGTGGTAGTCTCACGTAGGTGTAGTTACTGAGCACAATAGCTACATAAAAGCAAAATGTTTTACTATGAAAAACTGTGTCATTTATACAATTTTCACAAATTGAGCAAGTCAGTAACCAGTTGGTTCACTTCTGACCGTTCTGCAAGGAGTTATTTGGCTTGGCACTTATTGACCTAGTTGCCGGATATCCGTCTGGCGCGCTAAATCATGAAAATCTCGAGAGTATTGGAGGACCTGCCCACAATGCTCGTAACGAGGTCAATTTCGGAGAAATCCGGCGACCTTGCTGGCCAAAATAGCACGAAGGCAAGCAGTAGGAACTCTCGCCGTATGCAAGCGGGCATTATCTCGCTGATATGTGAGCACAGGATGGCTTGCCATGAAGGGCAATAAAACGGGGCGTAGAATATCGTCGACGTACCACTGTGCTGTAAGGGTGCCGCCGATGACAACCAAAAAGGTCTTGGTACGAAATGAAATAGCACCCCAAACCATTAATTCAGGTTGCGGGCTGTATGGCGGACGACAGTCAGGTTGGTATCCCAGTGCTGTCTCCAGACACGTCTTTGGCCTGGATTCTCAGTAACTGGAACAGACTTATCTTCTGTGGCGAGTCCCGCTTAGAACTGAGCCCCGATGACCAGATGTGTCCGGAGACATGGGACAATCCTGAATATCGTCTGGATGATAATCATGCATCAACACTTGTGAAAGGTAAACGAAAATCCTAAACGTATTCGTAAAATGTACCTGAACATTGCAAGAGCTTGCATGAAAAAGAGGTACTCTTGAAAAATCGAATGATTCTTTTGAAAATGAAATCTTTGCGGTCCTATATGTAATCAGAAGTTCCTATCTGCAGTCATGTAGAAGACATAGTCTGATGAAAAGTATCCCAATACCTATTAATGGACACCTTATGGGGTGTGACCATCTTCAGTCTTTATGACAGCTTGAACTCTGGAATGTCTGTACACGAATGGCAGCCTAGTCCTCCTCAAAAGTACAAACCAGAGACAGTAGTGACGTTGGACACTTGGGTCTGTAGCGAAGTCGACGTTCTAACTCGTCCCTTAGGTGGTCCATTGGGTTCGGGTCGGGCCTGCGGTCAAGACAGTCCGTTTAATGAATGTTACTGTGCACAAGCAATTACCTCACAGATGCTGCTTCATAAAGGGATGCACTGTCATGCTGATACAAACAATCATCGTCTCGGAATTTTTCCTCTACTGTTTGCGGTACACAATACTGTAAAATGTGTTCATAAACTCTCGCATTTAGCAGCAAAGAGACCACCCTCTTAACCACAATAAACCACGATAAACATCTCTAAATGGTAACACCATCACCTTTGTACGTCATGGCAGGTGACGTTGTCTAGGCATTCGGCAAACCCAGACACTTGCATTCGGTTCCCGTGAGTTATAGCGTAATCCGTCACTCCAAATCACTCGTTTCCCGTCGTCCACTGTCCAGTGGCGTCGCTCTTAATGCCGCCTCAAATGTTGCATAAAATTTACTACAGAAATGTGTGGCTTATGATGAATTCAAATGGTTCAAATGGCTCTGAGCACTATGGGACTTAACTGCTGAGGTCATCAGTCCCCTAGAACTTGGAACTACTTAAACCTAACCAACACACATCCATGCCCGAGGCAGGATTCGAACCTGCGAGCGAAGCCGTCGCGCGGTGCTAGACTGTAGCGCCTTCAACCGCTCGGCCACTTATGATGAATTACTCTATCATTGTACCCTATTCTTTTTAACACCCTTGAAACAGTCATTGGTCAAGCTGGCATTTCGGAACTCACACCTGATTCCTTCTACTGATTTGATGCGATTTTTTACATCCACTCGTCACACCAGTCCCCGTCCCTCAGTACACGAGTCCTGCCTGTTCTTAGTTTAGTTGTGGTTGTCCCTTTGCCATTCCACTTCACAGTCACATCACCAACAGTCTATCGGCAGCTTTAGAAGGGTTGACATATCCCTGGTGGATCTGTCGCTCAGGTGACATCCGGTGACCAGTCCACGTCCAAAATCACTGTCCATCCTGCTCCTATTGCTTCGCTACTGACAGCGCAATACTCCTCTCCTCCTTTTCTACTGTCTGTGACGTCTAGCGCTCAATCCCGCAATGGATACTCTCGATCTGATAGTGTATCTGCGTACTCAGACTGCTTGAAGACGGCCAAAGGCTCGAAACGCCTAGCGACACATTGAACATAATAACTTGCACATGCTATAAAAGTATGCACTTACGTTGCGGCTACCGAGATATTAAAAACTGGTCACATATTTGATCGATAACTTAATCTTTTGTGAAATGACTGAAGCGATCTAGATCACATTTTGTTTGCCGTCATTACAGGTTTCGGCCGAATTACCTCATAAAAGATTTAACCTTAAAATATAGGACTCTTGCTACCACCAGTGTAAGCATGTGCGTTTATATTAATGATGAGTGTGTAAGGTACGTATTGTTACGTGTTCCACATTTAATTGGCGTTTTGAGTGACACCTCATGGCAGTTATGGGAGCTATGAGCTGGTCAGTTATAGAGGAAGTGGCATCTGGTCTGAGAAGCAATAACGGAATTTCGAAGAGCTGCGAAGCTTGACCAGACTCTGCACATCTTTATATATCTTCTACAAATACTATAAATTAAAGCCCCTCGCCGCATTTCTTCTGTGCGTATGCGAAGACTAGTCTCAGGAACTACTGTAGGGATTTTGATACGGTGTTCACTAGCAGATATACTGATTCATGGTGAGGGTTTGTGCATGTAACTAACTTCCGCCATACCAGACAAGTCGTCCGGCGTAGAGACTTATTACTAGCCATGCGAAGACGAGGTGGGTGGCTGGTTAAATAATAAAACAAATCACTGATTTCTCCTGCGAGAAAATGCCGCCCTTCGGTTAACCTTTTGTATCATTTTAATGCAGTCATGGAAGATACCATTTATTAAACTTTCAACATTGTTGGTAACATTTATAAAACGCATAACTTTAGTAGCTACTCCACTGCTTGAAGTGTGGTACGTGAGCACGCCTTCTGCACATACGACGACACTGCAATAGCAGTCTGGCTGTACGTTGTGTTCTACGATGATGACGATGAGGTCCCATACACCGAGGAGCGTAGGGGACGATGCGGGAGACCTGCACCGCTGACTGTGCAAGGTCCTAGCGGAGGTGGTTTGCCATTGCCTTCCTCCGCCCGTAATGGGGATGATGATGATGATGATGATGATGACGACACAACACCCCAGTCATCTCGAGGCAGGGAAAATCCCTGACCCCGCCGGGAATCGAAGGAGGGGGGGGGGGAGGAGAGAGAGAGAGAGAGAGAGAGAGAGAGAGAGAGAGAGAGAGAGAGAGAGAGGGGGGGGGGAGGATGCTTAGCGGTGTCACGCTGGCGGTTGTTTTCTCCCCCCAGAAAACAGCAACGTTGGGGTATGCGCCACTGCACGGACATATTTTCTGCTTCTCACACCGTTTTAGGAAGAAAAAGACTGTATTCACGGAACACTATAGCTATCACTTATTAACGTAATATTTGTTCCTTTGCTTTACACTGACGAGCCAGAACATTACGACCACTTGCTTAATAGCTTGTTTGTCCGTCTCTGCAGCGAAATACATCACTGATCCGACAGTGTGTTGGTAGGTTTTTCGAGATATGTGGCATTAGATGTCTACGTACAGGTCATGTAATTCGCGTAAGTAACGGGACGCTGATTTGCATACGCGGTGATGGCGCCCGATAGCGACCCAGATGGGTTCCATAGGATTTACATCGGGCGAGTTTGGTCGCCGAGATATCAACGTGAGTTCACTATAATGCCCCTCAACTCACCACATCACTGTTCTGCTTCCGAGACACGGACAGTTATATTGCTGAAGGATGAAATCGCCGTAGGGGAACACATCAAGCATGACGGAATGCAGGTAGTTCGCAGCTGTCAGCGTGACTTCAATTACTACTGCAGGTCCCACGCAAGTGCATGTGTATGTTTTCCATGGCATAATAATGCTATCACCAGCCTGCATCCATGAAGCGTTGTACGTTTCGAGCTTCCGTTCACCTCGATTACGCCTTTCCTAGAGACGACCAGCGATCTATTGCAGCAAAAATGTGATTCACCTGAAGAGCCGACACGTTTCCATTGATCGACGATCGAATCCCGATGGTCTCGTGCCAAATTCAGTCGTAACTGATGATGTCATTCGGTCAGCAAGTGAATACGTAAGAGTGGTCTGGTGCGCAGCTCCATGTTCAACGCTGTACGATGAACGATATGCTCCGAAATACTTGTGCATGTCCCAGCACTGTGCTCCTTCGGCAGAGATGCCACAGGTCACCATCTATCGTACATTACAGAGCAGGCGAGCCTCCGTAGCCCACGTTCAGTGAAGAGTCGTGGACGTCCAACTATTTATCGCCTAGTGGTAGTTTCACTGTCCTTTACCTCTTTCCGTAGATGCTCACGACAGTAGCACGTGAACATTCGACCAGCTACGTCGTTTTCGAGATACTCTTTAACAGGCTCTGCATAATAATAATCTGCCCATTGTTAAGGTCGCTTACCTAAATGGATTTCCCCCTTTGCAGCCCGTATCTTCTCTAGCGTAATCCCCCGTCTGTGTCTGCTCCGCGTACACACTTTCGTTACTGTGTTAAGTGCCCGCAACGTCATCAGGCGGCATTCAACGTCGCTGTGGGCAGTGGTCGTAATCTGTTGGTTAATCAGTGTCTTTCTCCCATAATGAACACTGCCGTTGCAATCGCTGAACGCTCAGTGTGCATCTGTAGTGCACACTCTGGACAGAAGCAGCAGAATGGCGCTATTGGCTGGCGCGTCACGTTTCAGACTGTGCCTGGCTACTGTACATCGTTTCATTAGGCGCCTTCTCCCGCGCAAATCGCTCCAGTCGAGGGTCAAAGGCAATCGCAGTAGCGGTCGTCACGCTGATACGTCTATACAGCAAGCAGCGAAGTTTCAAACAACTGCCAGCTGTCATACTGTGATCTCTAGCTCTATTACTCGTAAGCCAAAAGACATCGTTGAAAGCCGGACGGGGTGGCCGAGCGGTTCTAGGCGCTACAGTCTGGAACCGCGCGACCGCTACGGTCGCAGGTTCGAATCCTGCCTCGGGCATGGATGTGTGTGATGTCCTTAGGTTAGTTAGGTTTAAGTAGTTCTAAGTTCTAGGGGAAGTTAAGTCACATAATGCTCAGAGCTATTTGAACCATTTGAACATCGTTGAACTATCCGCGATCAATATGGAAGTCGAAATTATATTCCTTTTCAGTCTCGCAGCTTCTAAACCCTTTTACGTATTGTGCCTGAGCATGATCTCCCGTAGCCACTGGCTCCGTTTCTACATGGCTATACTGACGGGCGGTAACTGTTAGCATCCGATGTTGTTCGTACAGAGTGGCAATTATTGAACTACACTCCTGGAAATTGAAATAAGAACACCGTGAATTCATTGTCCCAGGAAGGGGAAACTTTATTGACACATTCCTGGGGTCAGATACATCACATGATCACACTGACAGAACCACAGGCACATAGACACAGGCAACAGAGCATGCACAATGTCGGCACTAGTACAGTGTATATCCACCTTTCGCAGCAATGCAGGCTGCTATTCTCCCATGGAGACGATCGTAGAGATGCTGGATGTAGTCCTGTGGAACGGCTTGCCATGCCATTTCCACCTGGCGCCTCAGTTGGACCAGCGTTCGTGCTGGACGTGCAGACCGCGTGAGACGACGCTTCATCCAGTCCCAAACATGCTCAATGGGGAACAGATCCGGAGATCTTGCTGGCCAGGGTAGTTGACTTACACCTTCTAGAGCACGTTGGGTGGCACGGGATACATGCGGACGTGCATTTTCCTGTTGGAAAAGCAAGTTCCCTTGCCGGTCTAGGAATGGTAGAACGATGGGTTCGATGACGGTTTGGATGTACCGTGCACTATTCAGTGTCCCCTCGACGATCACCAGTGGTGTACGGCCAGTGTAGGAGATCGCTCCCCACACCATGATGCCGGGTGTTGGCCCTGTGTGCCTCGGTCGTATGCAGTCCTGATTGTGGCGCTCACCTGCACGGCGCCAAACACGCATACGACCATCATTGGCACCAAGGCAGAAGCGACTCTCATCGCTGAAGACGACACGTCTCCATTCGTCCCTCCATTCACGCCTGTCGCGACACCACTGGAGGCGGGCTGCACGATGTTGGGGCGTGAGCGGAAGACGGCCTAACGGTGTGCGGGACCGTAGCCCAGCTTCATGGAGACGGTTGCGAATGGTCCTCGCCGATACCCCAGGAGCAACAGTGTCCCTAATTTGCTGGGAAGTGGCGGTGCGGTCCCCTACGGCACTGCGTAGGATCCTACGGGCTTGGCGTGCATCCGTGCGTCGCTGTGGTCCGGTCCCAGGTCGACGGGCACGTGCACCTTCCGCCGACCACTGGCGACAACATCGATGTACTGTGGAGACCTCACGCCCCGCGTGTTGAGCAATTCGGCGGTACGTCCACCCGGCCTCCCGCATGCCCACTATACGCCCTCGCTCAAAGTCCGTCAACTGCACATACGGTTCACGTCCACGCTGTCGCGGCATGCTACCAGTGTTAAAGACTGCGATGGAGCTCCGTATGCCACGGCAAACTGGCTGACACTGACGGCGGCGGTGCACAAATGCTGCGCAGCTAGCGCCATTCGACGGCCAACACCGCGGTTCCTGGTGTGTCCGCTGTGCCGTGCGTGTGATCATTGCTTGTACAGCCCTCTCGCAGTGTCCGGAGCAAGTATGGTGGGTCTGACACACCGGTGTCAATGTGTTCTTTTTTCCATTTCCAGGAGTGTATATGAAAAAAAACGTAAATCAGTTACAAGCTACAGCGTGCACACACTTCATTCAATATGTAAACGTCACCACAGATAGTCGGATTTAGGTTATGACATGTTCGATATGCCTGACAACATTAGCGATGATGCGGCGCAGACGAATAGCGAAATGCTGCATGACCTGCTGAAGTGTTGGAACGTCGATGATGTCAATGGCCTCCTGAATGACTGTTTTCAGCTCAGCAATGGTTTTGAGATTATTGCTGTACACCTTGTCTTTAAATAGCCCCACAGAAAGGAGTCACATGTGTTCAGATCCGGTGTATATGGCGGCCAATCGTGGACCATGCCAGTGGCCTCTGGGTACACCAGTCAGAATACGGTCCCCAAACGGCTCTTCGAGGACATCAAACACACTCCTGCTTCGCTGGGATCGAGCTCCTTCTTGCATGAACCACATCTTGTCGAAATCAAGGTCACTTTGGATAATGGGGATGAAATCATCTTCCGAAACCTTCACGTACCGTTCGGTAGTCACCGTGCCATCTAGGAATATCGCACCAATTACTCCGTGACTGGACATTGCACACCACACATTCACCGGTTGAAGGTGAAGAGACTTCTCGATCGCAAAATGCTGTTTCTCAGTCCCCCATATGCGCCAATTTTGTTTATTGATGAATCCGTACAAATGAAAGTGAGCTTCGTCGCTAAACCAAACCATATAGGGCATACTAATTCCCATCATGCAGGGGGCCGACGGCGCAGTTTGAACGTCCTAACGCAAACCGTTCAGAAGTTATGACGATTTTATTTCATATATTTCAGTAACTGTCACCCTGTATCATACTACTTCTTTTCAAATGTGTAGTTCGACTGAAAAGACACTTTTGAATACTCCTCTGTTAACTATTGTACTCTTACTGTTTCAAATAATTTCTTGATCCTCATGCGTTGCTACAACGCAACCACATAAGCTGCGACATCTTCAGTATACAGTATAAAACCTGTAGATGTACGCTCCATGAGACCTATATATTTTTCATGCTTTAATCTGTCCATTCCAGATGTTGCAGTGATGAAACATAGTGGTATGACACTGGCTTTTAGAAGTGTAGCTATAATCAGAAGGCGACCTCCACCATCCCCTTCACACGGGCTGTTTTGTAACTGGGGTACGTGCACTTCGAGTGAGTAATTAGTCTTTCATCCACGTTCTTGAGCAACTAACTCTATGCACTCACCACATCTGTGTTATTACTATCCTACTGGCAAATGTGCCTCACAATAGTGTCCAGGACGACATTTAAAAGCTAAAGGAATTCATGTCCATCTCAGTAACCATCATAACCACTAACAACATCACTCTTCCTCCTCCTCATTCAGTTTTTAGCAGACGTTGCGCGATGTGGTGAACACTGCACTTCACTATTTCTGCACGAGTCACAATTATCCTTCATGAACCTCAGGTCTCTGGAAAAAGAAAGAGATCAAATATCCAGCCGTTCCTGCGTTGACGGCGTAGGTAAACATCGGCTTTTGTTTCTTGTCGGGTGACTGTTTTGTGGTCGCTGAAAGGCATAAACTGCTCTGTCAACAGCCTGTCTTGGAATTTCCTTTACACTCTACCCTCAGAAGACATATTTCTCGTCACTAGATTCGAAGAAAAACATTATTTGGTGTGATAGGAAACGTTAAACCTTCCTCAAAAGAATTTCGTGGACTTTACCAGAAAAAGCAGCTGACTGCAGCATGATATTAGCCAACTGAAAGTGCGAGGAGGGCATCATTTCTATCGTAGATCGGCTGAAATGGATCAGCGCTCAAGGAACTGGTCATTCGTGAGGAGCCAAGGGTCGAAAACCTGTTCGGTCATCAGGATATACGCTTTCCGTGCTTTTTCTTATCCTTCTCCAATCTGAGCCAAGTCTCCGATGAACTATTCACCAATGAGACGCTAAGCCTCTTTCTTGCTTCTTTACACTGCGAAATGCGAAAGCTGATTACCACCTTGCACATCTCTCATCTTTAGTAGGTCTCTTGTAAGGCTCGTCCATCATATCCACGCTCTGCTATTCACTGTTCCTTGTTGAACTTCTCACTACACTGCAAAAGTAATTAATTTAAATACTTCACATACACATAATTTCTTCGTGGGATTTTTCCCCTTTTATCCTCTGACAATAACGTGGTTTTATTTAATTTAATCATATGGCTAGGGCCCCCGTCGGGCAGGCCGTTCGCCGGGTGCCGGTCTTTAAATTTGACGCCACTTCTGCCACCTGCAGTCGATGAGGATGATAGGATGATAAGGACAGCACAACACCCAGTCCCTGGGCGGAGGAAACTCCCCGACCCAGCCGGGAATCGAACCCGGACCCAGAGGAATGACAATCCGTCACGCTGACTATTCAGCTATCGGGGGCAGACAATAACGTGGTGTTGTTCTGCGATGCCTGCGTCCGATTTTCGATCGTGAACAGAACGTCTACTGCTTTAGCATAGCGAACAAGTCAAATATGGTATTCTGATAACTGCTCCACTATAGAGGACTTTTCAACGAAAGTGTCGCATATTCCCACAGCAAGCCGTATTAGTCAAAACTGGAAGAAAAATTCCTATAATTATATGTCAGGAAACAAGTACCCGCTGAGATATGGGCAATCTGTTCTCTCACTTCCATCCGCTTGTCTCGTAGCAGACACTATAGGCAATGCTGTGTCTTTCACCCCTTCTTTGAATCACGCACTATTTTAAACACAGCTGGCTCCATTGGGATTGCGTCACATGCATTGCTTTCAGACCCCTGTAACGTTTTCACGTTTCCTTTTGGACAACTCCTTCTCCTCCACTGAAGAATATCTTCAGGGAAGTCCTTGATTTATAAGTTTTAGATTATTTTATAAACATCTGCAGCACTGTAATACAAGCATCATTGCACTGTATTGCAGTTAAAGTCCGCATCCCAGAGACCCTTCTTTAGGGAGTCCTTGGAATACGACCAACGTAGTGCTACAAGTAAACGTTTCGGGTCGGTTCAGTATCAAAAATCATATTGCTGTTGTCACTGGAAATGTTTTTCAAACTAAAGCATTAACATTTATAATTTATTTGTGCAGACTGAAGCGAGGAATGAAAATTTGTTCCAAGACCGGAATTGTCACCCGGGTCTCCAGCTCAATTGGCAGATGCACTAAGCACTTCACCACCCTGGCACAGTGGCTGCACACAACTGCACAAACTACACTAGCATGCCTCCCTCCTCAAACCAAATTCCCATTCGCGCCTCAGTACACTTGGTTCAAATGGCTCTGAGCACTATGGGACTTAACATCTGAGGTCATCAGTCCCCTACAACTTAGAACTACTTAAACCTAACTAACGGAAGGACATCACACACATCCATGCCCGAGGCAGGATTCGAACCTGCGCCCGAGCGGTCGCGCGGTTCCAGACTGAAGCGCCTAGAACCGCTCAGCCACTCCGGCCGGTAGTACACTTGGTACTCCCCCTAAATGGGAACGGGAATTTGGATTGAGGAGGGAGGCGTGCTAGGGTAGTTTGTTCAGTTGTGTACAGCCACTGTGCCAGGGTGGTGTAGTGGTTAGTGCATCTGCCTAGTCACAAGGAGACCCAGGTTCGAATCCTCGCCCTGGTATCAATTTCCGTTCGTCACTTCAGTGTCCATACACTACTGGCCACACCAAGAAGAAATGCAGATGTTAATGGGTATTCATTGGACAAATACAGGGTGATTCAAAAATAATACCACAACTTTAGGAATTTAAAACTCTGCAACGACAAAAGGCAGAGCTAAGCACTATCTGTCGGCGAATTAAGGGAGCTATAAAGTTTCATTTAGTTGTACATTTGTTCGCTTGAGGCGCTGTTGACTAGGCGTCAGCGTCAGTTGATGCTAAGATGGCGACCGCTCAACAGAAAGCTTTTTGTGTTATTGAGTACGGCAGAAGTGAATTGACGACAGTTGTTCAGCTTGCATTTCGAACGAAGTATGGTGTTAAACCTCCTGATAGGTGGTGTATTAAACGTTGGTATAAACAGTTTACAGAGAATGGGTGTTTGTGCAAAGGGAAAAGTTCTGGACGGCCGAGAACGAGTGATGAAAATGTAGCACGCATCCAGCAAGCATTTGTTCGCAGCCCAGGAAAATCGACTCGCAGAGCTAGCAGACAGCTGCAAATTCCACAATCAACTGTATGGAGAGACCTACGAAAAAGGTTAGTTGTGAAACCTGAACGTCAACTACCCGAGGCGATGGATCGGCCGCCAGGCAACCCGTGACAGAGCACTTCATCACTGGCCTCCAAGAAGCCCTGATCTTACCCCCTGCGATTTTTTCTTATGGGGGTATGTTAAGGATATGGTGTTTCGGCCACCTCTCCCAGCCACCATTGATGATTTGAAACGAGAAATAACAGCAGCTATCCAAACTGTTACGCCTGATATGCTACAAAGAGTGTGGAACGAGTTGGAGTATCGGGTTGATATTGCTCGTGTGTCTGGAGGGGGTCATATTGAACATCTCTGAACTTGTTTTTGAGTGAAAAAAAAATCTTTTTAAATACTCCTTGTAATGATGTATAACAGAAGGTTATATTATGTTTCTTTCATTAAATACACATTTTTAAAGTTGTGGTATTCTTTTTGAATCACCCTGTATACTATACTAGAACTGACGTGTAATTACATTTTCACGCAATTTGGGTGCATAGATCTTGAGAAATCAGTACCCAGAACAACCACCTGTGGCAGTAATAACGGCCTTGATACGCCTGGGCATTGAGTCAAACAGAGCTTGGATGGCGTGTGCAGAAACAGCTGCCCATGCAGCTTTAACACGATACAACAATTCATCAAGAGTAGTGACTGGCGTATTGTGACGAGCCAGTTTCTCGGCCACCATTGACCAGACGTTTTCAATTGGTGAGAGATTTGGAGAATGTGCTGGCCAGGGCAGCAGTCGAACATTTTCTGTATCCAGAAAGGCCCGTACAGGACCTGCAACATGCGGTCGTGCATCATCCTGCTGAAATGTAGGTTTCGCAGGGATCGAATGAAAGGGTAGAGCCACGGGTCGTAACACATCTGAAATGTAACGTCCGCTGTTCAAAGTGCCATCAATGCGAACAAGACGTGACCGAGACGTGTAACCAATGGCACCCCATACCATCACGCAGGGTGATACGCCAGTATGGCGATGACGAA
Source organism: Schistocerca nitens (assembly GCF_023898315.1). Lineage (NCBI taxonomy): Eukaryota > Metazoa > Arthropoda > Insecta > Orthoptera > Acrididae > Schistocerca > Schistocerca nitens. Next base: position 660,863,927 of record NC_064616.1, on the reverse strand, counting down.
TACACGCTTCCAATGTGCGTTCACCGCGATGTCGCAAAACACGAATGCGACCCGACCATCATGACGCTGCAAACAGAACCTGGATTCATCCGAAAAAATGACGTTTTGCCATTCGTGCACCGAGGTTCGTCGTTGAGTACACCATCGCAGGCGCTCCTGTCTATGATGCAGCGTCAAGGGTAACCGCAGCCATTGTCTCCGAGCTGATAGTCCATGCTGCTGCAAACGTCGTCGAACTGTTCGTGCAGATGGTTGTTGTCTTGCAAACGTTCCCATCAGTTGACTCAGGGATCGAGACGTGGCTGCACGATCAGTTACAGCCATGCGGATAAGATGCCTGTCGTCTCGACTGCTAGTGATACGAGGCCGTTGGGATCCAGCACCGCGTTCCGTATTACCCTCCTGAACCCACCGATTCCATATTCTGCTAACAGTCATTGGATCTCGACCGTCCGCAGCTCGTGGTCGAGCGGTCGCGTTCTCGCTTCCCGCGCCCGGGTTCCCGGGTTCGATTCCCGGAGGGGTCAGGGATTTTCTCTGCCTCGTGATGACTGGGTGTTGTGTGACGTCCTTAGGTTAGTTAGGTTTAAGTAGTTCTAAGTTCTAGGGGACTGATGACCATAGCTGTTAAGTCCCATAGTGCTCAGAGCCATTTGAACCATTTGATCTCGACCAACGCGAGAAGCAATGTCCTGATACGATAAACCGCAATCGCGATAGCCTACAATTCGATCTTTATCAAAGTCGGAAACGTGATGGTACGCAATTCTCCTCCTTACACGAGGCATGACAACAACGTTTCACCAGGCAACGCCGGTCAACTGCTGTTCGTGTATGAGAAATCGGTTGGAAACTTTCCTTACGTCAGCACATTGTAGGCGTCGCCACCGGCGCCAGCCTTGTGTGAATGCTCTGAAAAGGTAATCATTTGCATATCACAGCATCTTCTTCCTGTCGGTTAAATTTCGCGTCTGTAGTACGTCATCTTCGTGGCGTAGCAATTTTAATGGCCAGTAGTGTATATACTTGTTAGAAGTCTGAAATTTGAGAAGGTCTCTGGTACCATATAGTCTCATTTAATTAACATTTATGTACGTATAGACCGAATGTAAGGTTCAAACTACTAGTGTTTCATAAGGTTCAAAATTTTTCGGGGTTATCAGGTAAGCTTTGGTGGAGGTTGTCAGAGGCGACCTAAAGCTGTTTTATGTAGTGGCTCAGTCCACGAGGACTGTTTGCGTGAGTGTGTTAGTCTCATTATTTTGCACAGTTCTAACCTACCACTAAAGTCCAATCTTAATTTCGCTAGCACGAATAAAACTACAACACTGTGGGACGTAAACTCGGCACGTTACTGCTGCAACACTGGCTCGGTCTGAGCGCAAGCTCAGTCAGTAGTCAGATTACAAACAAATGGAAAGAGTCTATTGTTTTGTCCACGGCGCTACAAGGAGATTACCGCGCTGTGTAATCGAACACTCCCCAGTGAAAGGGAAACAAAAGAGGAAAGCCGAGATCGTTGTGTAATATGAATTTCGCCCGACGCCAGACGTTTCCATTTTGATTCGATTAACGCGCGGAAATAACGACGCGACACAGCCTTTCGGTGTAGTTCAGGCGTTCCCGACGACCACAATTCTCCGGCCACCTAATTGGGAGTTTTGTGTGACGCCGGCCGCCGGGCAGAAATCTGTGCGTACGTCGCAGCGTGGCACGGCGCGGCGCTCGCCCCAAACGCTTACGGAATAAAGCGCGGGGACGCGAGGCCGTTTATCGCGGAGCCGAACAGCAGCGCCGGCAGCGAGCGTTGCACTTTTTGGAGCGGCTAATCACCGTAATGGGGATGGTGGCGGTAGCGGGGGGGGGGGGGGGGGAGGGGGAGGCGCGTTGCGGCGGTGTCAGCACGCCAGTCGCCGTCGCGTCGCTTCCGCTTATTACATTTACCGTCCGCCAGCCCGGCGTCTATTAATATTCGGTCGAGGAGCATACCTTGTGCGCGTTACAAATGTCAACGGCCGTATCTGAGAGTCGGCCTCCCTTTCCCGCTAGCGTGCGGCAGTCCTGCGAGCACAGCTTGACACGTTAACAGTGCCGACATGGAGGCAGACATCCCTGTAATTGGTCTCCTGTTTAATTACATTTCTGTAATGATTGCACGCGTAGAATCTGTCTTGCACGTAGGATACATAGCGTCACGGTTATCTTCTCACACGTAAACCAATTTATGATAAGTGCCGGTAAAAAAATTAAATACCTGTAAAAAGCTTCTCTCTCCCTCTCTCCGCGCGACCGCTACGGTCACAGGTTCGAATCCTGCCTCGGGCATGGATGTGTGTGATGTCCTTAGGTTAGTTAAGTTTAATTAGTTCTAAGTTCTAGGCGACTGATGACCTCAGAAGTTAAGTCGCATAGTGCTCAGAGCCATTGTTTTCTCCCTCCCTCCCTCCCCCTCTCTCTCTCTCTCTCTCTCTCTCTTTCTCTCACCTCTCTTGCACGCACGCGCGCAAACACACACACACACACACACACACACACACACACACACATTAAATAAATCGTTAATTTAAATTACTTTCTGCAAGAAGTGTTCCATGGCTTCAATTTAAACTACTGGCCATTAAAATTGCTACACCAAGAAGAAATGCAAATGATGAACGGGTATTCATTTGACAATTATATTATAGTAGAATTGACATGTGATTACATTTTCACGCAATTTGGGTGCATAGATCCTGAGAAATCAGTACCCAGAACAACCACCCCTGGCCGTAATGACGGCCTTGATACGCCTGGGCATTGAGTCAAACAGAGCTTGGAAGGCGTGTACAGGTACAGCTACCCATGCAGCTTCAACACGATACCACAGTACATCAAGAGTAGTGACTGGCGTATTGTGATGAGCCAGTTGCTCGCCCACCATTGACCAGACGTTTTCGCCGCGCGGGATTAGCCGAGCGGTCTAGGGAGCTGCAGCCATGGACTGTGCAGCTGGTCCTGGTGGAGGTTCGAGTCTTCCCTCGGGCATGGGTGTGTGTGTTTGTCCTTAGGATAATTTAGGTTAAGTAGTGTGTAAGCTTAGGGACTGATGACCTTGGCACTTAAGTCCAATAAGATTTCACACGCATTTGAACTTTTTTTAAATTTTTTTTTTTTTTTACCAGACGTTTTCAATTGGTGAGAGATCTGGAGAATGTGCTGGCCACGGCAGCAGTCGAACATTTTCTTTATACAGAAAGGCTCATACAGGACCTGCAACATGCGGTCGTGCATTATCCTGCTGAAATGTAGGTTTCGCAGGGATCGAATGAAGGGTAGAGCCAAGCGTCGTAACACATCTGAAATGGAACGTCCACTGTTCAAAGTGCCGTCAATGCGAACAAGAGGTGACCGAGACGTGTAACGAATGCCACCCCATAGCATCACGCCTCATAGCATCACGCCGGGTGATACGCCAGTATGGCGATGACGAATACACGCTTCCAATGTGCGTTCACCGCGATATCGCGAAACACGGATGCGACCATCATGATGCTGTAAACAGAACCTGGATTCATCCGAAAAAATGACGTTTTGCCATTCGTGCATCCAGGTTCGTCGTTGGGTACACCATCGGAAGCGCTCCTGTCTGTGATGCAGCGTCAAGGGTAACCGCAGCCATGGTCTCCGAGCTGATAGTCCACGCTGCTGCAAACGTCGTCGAACTGTTCGTGCAGATGGTTATTGTCTTGCAAACGTTCCCATCTGTTGACTCAGGGATCGAGACGTGGCTGCACGATCCGTTACAGCCATGCGGATAAGATGCCTGTCATCTCGACTGCTAGTGATAAGAGGCCGTTGGGATCCAGCACGCCGTTCCGTATTACCCTCCTGAACCCAGCGATTCCATATTCTGCTAACAGTCATTGGACCTCGACCAAGGCGAGCAGCAATGTCGCGATACGATAAACCGCAATCGTGATAGGCTACAATCCGACCTTTATCAAAGTCGGAAACGTGATGGTACGCATTTCTCCTCCTTACACGAGGCATCACAACAATGTTTCATCAGGCAACACCGGTAAACTGCTGTTTGTGTATGAGAAATCGGTTGGAAACTTTCCTCATGTCAGCACGTTGTAGGTGTCGGCACCGGCGCCAACCTTGTGTGAATGCTCTGAAAAGCTAATCATCTGCGTATCACAGCATCTTCCTCCTGTCGGTTAAATTTCGCGTCTGTAGCACGCCATCTTCGTGGTGTAGCGATTTTAATGGCCAGTAGTGTAAAGAACTTCATTATCAACCCTCAAAGATGCAGGAAAATATTATTTACCGTCGAGACTCGTTTCGATCTAAAGCTTCCCCATAGCTGGTGCAATTATGTCGATAATGCACTGACGTGACAGAAGTCATGGGATATGCATGTATACAGACAGTGGCAGTGTCGCGAACACAAGGTATAAAAGGGCAGTGCATTGGCGGAGTTGTTATTTGTACTCAACTGATTCAGGTGAAAGACTTTACGACGTGATTATGGCAGCACGACGAAAATTAACAGATTTTGAACGCGCCGTGGTAGTTGGTGCGAGATGCATGGGACTCTGCATTTCGGAAATCGTTAGGACGTTCAATGTATCCACAGTGTCAAGAGTGTACCAAGAATGCCAAAGTTTCAGGCATTACGTCTCACCTTGTGACAGACAGGCTTCACTTAACGACCGAGAGCAGCGGCGTTTGCGTAGAGCTGTCAGTGCTAATAGACAAGCAAAACCGAGGGAAATTATCACATAAATCAATGTGGGACGTATGACGAACGTATCCGTTAGGACAGTGCGACGAACTCTGGCGTTAACGGGCTATGGCAGCAGATAACCTACGCCATTGCCTTTGCTAATAGCACGAAATCGCCTGCAGCGCTTCTCCTGGGCTGGTAACAGTGTCGGTTGGACCACAGATGACTGGAAAACGAGCTCTGATCAGATGAGTCCCGATTTCAGTTGGTTGGAGCTAATGGTAGGTTTCGAGAGTGGCGCAGATCCCACGTAGCCATAGACAGAAGTTGTCAACAAAACGCTGCGCAGGCTCGTAGTGTCCATGCCACGTCGAGGTTTTGTACTGCGCCGGGCAAAAGGCGGTCGGCACGATATTGGGAGGTATCCCACAACCTTTGTCACCTCAGTGTAAGTAAAATACAGAGGAATGTTTAATATTCGAGGGTATGAAAGGTACGATCATTCGAAGCAAAATGCTTTATTAAAAATGGGCTTTAAAATGCGTACCTTACTTGTTCATACACGCCACTATGAAACGCAGCCCTTCACTGCACAAGTGCTCATCGCTCTTAACGTAAGCACTTTAGAGCCGATGTTTACTAGATAATAAATTTTTGTTTTGTTCCGTATTACCTCATCCCAAAATATGGAACGGAAAGGGCTTGCAGTAGAACGGATTTGTTTCACACTACCGGAGATGAAGTGCTAGCAGCTCTTGAGGTATGCATATTAGGTTTACTGGACCTTTTTACTTCGAATAATCGTTCCTTTCATATCCCTGTACATTGCCCATTCCTCCTGGGACGCCCTGTATGTCTTTGCATCAGCTTTTTACTCATTAACTCATTACAAATGACGTGCTTCAAATCCTTATTAAGATTAAATTAAGCCTGTGCATACTGTAGACCCCCGTGACTGTATCTTACATGAAATGTAAATACAGATGTATGCGACTAGTCACTTGTGAAATATTTCTTTGTTATCGTGAACTAGTTTCGGAGCCTTTCATTTTCATCTGCAGACGAAACAATCAAAAGATTTACATATGCATACTTACAGCACACTTCTCTACAGGCCAGTATCGTGTCGTAAGTACGAGTATGTAAACTTCTGCATGCTTCGTCTGAAGTTGGGCATGAAATCGTTCGAAAACTAGTTCATAAGAACAAACAAATATGTCACAGGTGACTGGTCGCAGTTATATGCAGTAATTACCGTTAATTATATGTCGACAAACCACGAGTAAACTATGTATAACTGTTTCAATTTTCCACGTAAAAATTAACACAGGCTTCACTGCAGGTAACGAGTCCTGCCCTCTACATTTCCTTCTACTATCATTGGTCGGGGGTGCTACGATAATAGTCGATAGTTGTTTCTTAGCGAGTGTCACTTGTTCCTTAGCAGGGAAGCGCTGGCCAGAAGACAACCAGGATCAAGTCAATCATTCTTGCTTCACATCAGACGGAGGTGGTTTGTTAGTGTTTTATCTATGTGCAGCCATCACGGTCTTGTCTGGAACAGGGTTAAGTAGAGTCAGCAACTTATTCTACAATTTTGTGCACATGGACTGCCATTCGGTCCTACTACGTACACACATGAGCAGTCAACAAAGAATTCTTTGAGATGTCTCCCGTCCCCTGAGTGGGTACTATCGTGATGTAGGGCCCACGAGGTACTATTACTGACGGCTTGTAGAACTGCGGGGAGCCGGCTTGGCACCTTCACATGCAAGGAATTCCATATTGGTGTACTTTGTCTGCCACATCAACTACAGAAATTCGTATTGTAGATGTATAATGACAGTTACGATGAAGATCGAGCATCTCACTATGTTTATATGCTACTAAGACACAATTTCCACCTGTTCCACCTATTTCAGATTAGAGAAAACGGTACTATTTCGACCAGCGTCGTAGAGAATGTAGCAGGACAGTAAACCTATAGTGGACACAACGCGCTCATCTCTTTAGCGTGTCAGATTTCTGCAAATCTACGGTTACTGGTAGCCCCTGTTTCCCAAAGTATTTGTAGTACTGAAAAGAGAAATTAATTCAAAAATTTCCAGGTTGCTTTTGACAGATTTCATAACAAATTAGTATGTTATTATGCTTCGCCGAGTGCTGAAGTTCGTATTGTTGCACTGGTTGCTCCATTCTCTCTCTCTCTCTCACTCTCTCTCTCTCTCTCTCTCTCTCTCTCTCTCTCTCTCTCCCCTCCAATTCGACCGTCTCCTTCCCCGAAAACCAATACAGTAGCCATGACTTGACCAGTGCTGTAAGGAAACATGACATGACAATGGATTTACATTGTTCATAGAATAAACAGCATAACGCAACAAGAGAGCATTCTCCCAGGTGAGATTTTTCTTATGGAGCTTTAGGATAATCTTTGCGTTGACTTATCTAGCCACGCATCTTGGGACCTATAAAATTTAACGTGGACTCTTCCCTATACCAGAGAGACAAAGCGTGCCTAATGCAATAGGAGCATCAGAGATTCAATTCAAAGAAGAAGTTAAAAATGACGAAAGCCATCGCCAGCGTCAGGCTGATTATTTTGAAACCTAAATCCATTTTATTGTTGTGTCTCTTCGGATACGAGAAGTGAATGTCCAACGCTACTGCGATACGCTGAATAGGCTGAGGCCGTTATTTTGGAAGACACCGAGACTGCTTGCTGCCTTGGACGTTTAATTTCTTCGTTAAAACCAGAGACACTACGTGACTGCATAAAAAATAGCTGGTCTGAACATATGTGACTGGGAGAAACATGGACCGTTGCCTCTAACGTATCGATATCACGCATTTTAACTTCCGCTAGCACTTAGCTTTGACGAGGGAGCTGCCTGGACACGATTACTAATGCATCAATGACGTGGATTTCTGTGAGAGCGTCTTCTGAAATTCATCGAAAGGTATGGTAAGTATCAGTGTTACGAAACTTAATTTTGGAACAACCATCGTAAATTACGGAAGAAACTGAAATGCTTTGACCGTTTCCTACATTAAAAAAGAAAGGATATTATGGTGTAACGTCCCGTCGACATCTAAGTCATTAGCCGGCCGCGTTGGTCTAGCGGTTCTAGGCGCTCAGTCCGGAACAGCGCGACTGCTACGGTCGCAGGTTCGAATCCTGCCTCGGGCCTGGATGTGTGTGATGCCCTTAAGTTAGTTAGGTTTAAGTAGTTCTAAGTTCTAGGGGACTGATGACCACAGATGTTCAGTCCCATAGTGCTCAGAGCCATTTGAACCATCTAAGTCATTAGAGACGGAGTGCAGGCTCGGATTGAGGAATGATGGGGAAAGAAATTGGTCGTGTTCTTTCAGGGGAACCATCCTGAATTCACCTTAGGTGATTTAGGGGAATCAAAGAAAACCTAAATCTGTATGGCCAGACGGAGATTTGAACCGTCGTCTTCTCGAGTACGAGTCCCGTGCTTAACCGCTGCATGACTTTACTCCGTAAATTCTTGCACCGATTTAGTAGAAGCATTAGTGCAAAGGAATCCTATGACTAATGCATATACTAACACTGTACCCAATGAAAATATAATGATAGATCAGGTTCCTTCTTATTGTTCGGTTGGGTGGTTAGCTGGTTTGGGAGAGGGGCTCAAACAGCGAGGTCATCGGTCCCATCGGATTACGGAATGATGGGGAAGGAAACCAGTCGTGGCCTTTTCAAAGGAACCGCCCTGGCATTTGCATCGAGCGATTTACGGAAATCACGAAAAAGCTAAATCAGGTTGGCCGGACTCTGGTTTGAACCGTCGTCCTCCCGAATGCGAACCAGTGTTTATTGTTCTGGTATGAATAAATTGTAACAGGCCAGCGCACCCTGTATTAGTTTGCTGTTGTTGTTGTTGTTGTTGTTGTTGTTGCTGTTCTTAAAAAGGCGGTTTAATATATGATCTCTGATCCTCGTAGCATCTGTGTAAAACGAGGAAAGCCACAGGTTCACTCCTTCTTACTATTTTAGGTATGAAAATTTCGGGCTGAGGGATAAGTATTTCTGGAGAGAACATTTGAGGCCGAAATTGAGCTTAAAGTTAATTACAAGAATCTGTGTACTGCATTCAAACGGAACCCGTTAAATATGAAACAAACTTATTTATTTGTATGTTTTGTAACCAGTCACTATTATTTGTTTTTGTTTAATTTAGCATAACGCAACGCGTTTCGAGAATGATCTGCCCAGCTTCTTGTGTTTATGCGTACAGAGAATTGATTTTAAAAAATAAAATTTCTTAAAATAGATTAACACAGAAATTTTTGTTTGGTGCTCGTTTTTGCAGGAGCTGTTGGAGTATTTGGAGGGAGTGGCAGGCACTGAGGTTGGCCAGAAATTGGTGCCCAATGATGTATTCTGCTTGTGTGGGGCTGCGTGCCGTTGTTTATTACGATTGACACCACAGCCTGTGTGGGATGCATATAATTTTTCATGAGTGATTATGTTGCGAAAATCGCATGAGACACTTTTCTATATACAGCTGTTCACCTACGATTTTGGTGTCCCAAAGCTTCGTTCTTCATACTTGCTGCATTGGCGGAGCTGTTGTATAACATTACACTTCATGTTATTTATTTTGTCACTGTTTTCTGAAGTAATTCACTGCACAAATTTTTCTACATATATGTAAACACTGTACACTTAATAAAAACCGAACGAGGTGGCGCAGCGGTTAGCACACTGGAGCCGCATTCGGGAGGACGACGGTTCAAACCCGGGTCCGGCCATCCTGATTTAGGTTTTCCGGGATTTCCCTAAATCGCTTCAGCCAAATCCTTTGAAACGACACGGCCGACTTCCTTCCCCATCAATCTCTAATCCTATGGGACCGATGACCTCGCTGTTTGGTTCTCTTCCCCAAACCAACCAACATAATAAAATATGGCGGCCTTGTAGTGTGGATGAGAATCAATTATCGGATTTCACAGCGATATTCACAATATTGACAATCTGATAGTCGTTTGTTTACAGTGGCACATATTAAATCTATTGTATTAGAACTGCCTTAAGAGTACTGAAGAACTCTGAGTTCTTGAAATCGATTATCTCATCAACAGTGGTATCCCCATATACGTATTATGAATGAAAATTTCTATTTCTTCCATGACATCTATTCTTTTACTTTTTCTCATTTTGTGCAAAATTTCATCGTTGTCTTCGGTTTTTCAAAAGGTGGCCTTTGTCTTTATTGTTTGTTGCTGCTGCTGATCTGTTGCATTTATCCAGTGTGTGACAGTTTATATGTTTTTTAAGTCGAGTTCTGACATTTCTGCCTGTTTGCCTTATATAATATTCGTTGCACTGGCTGCAGGTAATTTTGTAAATGCCAGCTGCATTAAAATCTGTGTATGTAAGCCTAAGAGCCTGAAGACTGGCATAAAATGCTTGTAGCGCAATGCGTCATGCTAAATTAAACACAAAACCAATAAAAGGTACTGGGAGCAGAAAATACAAATAGATAATTATTCCACACAGTCGTGGTTCCCAGGCGTAGCCAGTGTGGCCACAATTAATTATGAAACAAATTTCTTTCATTTGACAGCGTTCCAACTCTCCAAGGAATTTACGTAGTCTGTTAGGCAGTAATACTTCCATTTTGCTGAATATGCGGAGAGAATATAATTATTCGCCCACGGGGACCAATGAACCTGGAAAGCATCTCCAGTGAATAAATGAAACGCAGACCAGTAAATTGTCATTAAGGACTGACAGTGTGACAAACGTAAACATTACCTAAGAACTTCGTATGTGACGCTCAAGGGAGCTGCATCCACTATTGTTAGAATGAGGAATGCTGTAACAGCTACATGATCTCAGAGAATGAAGAAAATGACCGCGCACAGACGTAAGTGTAACAGTGAGAACATGCCATGCGACAATCTCGAAGACGCAGCTTGCTAGACACAGCAGCTATAATAAATAAGGTTTTGCTGGAACGTAATAACTCAGTATTCTGAACTGTACCGAGGATCCGAGCGGCTCTAGCAGCTGAAGCAGCGAGTCGGCCCGACAGGCCGGGTCGATTTCCTAGAGGCCAAGGCACGCTTTGCGGCAGACCTGTGTTAGCTACATCACCGAGTTCATAGCATGAATAGGAGTCTTAATGGAAGCAACGCGATTTGGAATTCGTGTTGCTCCGGTTTTCAGTACGATGACTGATTTCTCGCCGATGTCCACGCTTGTCTGTCCTGAAGAAGTGTGGTGTCTATGAAACTACTGCACCCTACATCCATTTGAACCAACTCACAGTAGTCAACACTGGTTCCCCTCTACAATTTTTGCTCTTCTCTACTCCTCCCACGAACAGACGTACTTGAATTACCAAACTAACGACACCTCGATGCCTCAAGATTTGTCCTATCAACATATTACTTCTGCTAGTAGCGTTGTGCCATAAATTTCTTTGCCGGCCGAAGTGGCCGTGCGGTTAAAGGCGCTGCAGTCTGGAACCGCAAGACCGCTACGGTCGCAGGTTCGAATCCTGCCTCGGGCATGGATGTTTGTGATGTCATTAGGTTAGTTAGGTTTAACTAGTTCTAAGTTCTAGGTGACTAATGACCTCAGCAGTTGAGTCCCATAGTGCTCAGAGCCATTTGAACCATAAATTTCTTTCCTTGCAAATGCGATTCAACACCTCATCACATTAGCTATTCAATCTACTCGTAAAATCTTCAGCATTATTCCGCACCCCCACATTTCAAAAGTTTATATTTTATTCTCATCTGCACTGTGTGTCGTCCACTTTTTACTTCAATTTAAGACGACACGCCAGACAAATATCTTCAAAAAAGACTTCCCTACACCTAAATTTATATTTAATTTAAAAAATTTCTGTCTTTCAGAAATACTTTCCTTGCTATTGCCAGTTTGAATTTTACATTTTTCTTACTCCTGTCATCACCATTTATTCTGCTGTCCAGGAAGTAAAATTGTTATGCGACGTTTAGTGTCTCATTTCCTAATCGATCTTCCTTTGCATTTGTCTGATTTAATTCCACTAGACTTCATTTCCCATGTACTCCTTTTGTTGATACTGTACTTATAACCCGTTTTCAACACGCTATCCATTCTCTTCCACTGATGTTCTTGATCCATATCGACACTGACCGATTTCCAACGTTGTCGCGAAACCTTCAGGTTTTCATTTCTTATGGTTCAACTTAAATTTCTTTTCCAAATTTCTCCTTAATTTTCTTTCCTATTTTCTCAATTTACGCATTTAATAATATGAAGGATAGGCTTCAACTCTCCCCCGTTCCATTCTCAATTACTGCCTTACTTTCATGTTCTTCGAACTTAATAACCAAAAACTACACTAAAGCGCCAAAGAAACTGGCACAGGAATGCGTATTCAAATACAGAGACACGTAAACAGGCAGAATATGGCGCTGTGGCCATCAAACACAATATAACACAAATGTCTGGTGCAGTTGTTAGATTGGTTACTGCTGCTACAATTGTAGGTTATCAATGTTTAAGTGAGTTTGAACGTGGTGTTACAGTCGACGCACGAGCGATGGGACACTATCTACGAGATACCTATGAAGTGGGGATTTTCCCGTACAAACATTACACGAGTGTACCGTGAATATCAGGAATCCGCTAAAACATCAAATCTCCGACATCGCTGCGGCAGGAAAAAGATCCTGCAAGAACACTACCAACGACGACTGAAGAGAATCGTTCAACGTGACAGAAGCGCAATCCCTCCGCAAATTGCTGCAGATTTCAATGCTGGGCAGTCAACAAGTGTCGGCGTGCGAAGCATTCAACGAAACATCATCGATATCGGCTTTCGGAGCCGAAGGCCCTTTCGTCTACACTTGATGACTGCACGACACAAAGTTTGACACCTCGCCTGGGCCCGTCAACACCGACATTGGACTGCTGATGACTGAAAACACGTTGCTTGGTCGGGCGAGTCTGGTTTCAAATTGTATCGAGCAGATGGACGTGTACGCATGTGGGGAGACAACCTCATGAATCCATGGTCCCTGCATGTCAGCAGCGGACTCTTGCTGGTGGAGGCTCTGTAATGGTGCACCACAAGAAGTTTTCTACCCGTGTCAGCCAAAGATAGTTCCATTGCCTTGAGAAGAGAAGGGGATAATTTAGAAAATACCATTCTCGCAGGCAAAACAGAAGGCAGAAGACCACGAGGGAGAGCTGCAAGTAGATGGCTGGAACATTATATCAAGGAGAGCTGAAGATCATTGTGGAAGGATACGTCTAGTCGAAGAGTCAATTCCTTCAGAAACAAATGAAGAAATGAGGTCACGACACTTACCAAGGAGTTAACCGACTAACGATGATGACAATGCCGTAACAATCACGTACGCGTCATATTCTATAGTATCTTGCTACATAGCCCGCAATAAAAACAGAAGAAAATAGAGAACTAAAACTAACGTGCACAAAATACAAAACGCTTCATGCTGGCATTGTAGCTGTTAGTAACTGTTCGTACATACAAGCATGGTCAAAGACGCCTTCACACAGGTAATCCACATACCAATCCGTAGAAGGCCAATAATATGTGCATCTCCCACCCTAGGTTATACAGTACCTTGAACGTCTACAACTCTAGGGATTGTCAGCGATATGACATTAAGTGTGGGATGGTAACTTTTCGAGATTCCTTAGAGAGACATGCATTCTTGCATACGGCAATGCTATTAATAGATATCAGAGAGGTATCTTTCATCGTCACCACAACAGTTCGTACATGAACGATAACACGTTTTTCGAAGACGGCAATGGTTACAATTTCTTTTTAATCGACCTATATTCGGTGGCTGAACATATTCGAATAATTTAGAGAATAACAAGGTACCCGGATCTTAATGCTCGCGCTTAATCATGGAACGCTGACCACAAACATTCTAGAATGATTGCGAACTTCTCACCGGAGACAGTGGACGAAGCTACGAATCGAAGTTATTCAAACTATTATCAGTATAAGCCAGCATAACGGAATAGCAGGTCATGTTATTTGGGGTGATTGTATTTCTATTTGAAGTTTAGCTGCAAAATATTTGATCTTTATTTCCGTAACCTCTTCAGAGGTTACACTGTTAAAATAGTTTATAACACTACCGTCCGCTACTGTTATACTATAACCTCAAAGTTGGAGGCAGATCGCGTAATGAAACTATCCTGTTAAAGCATTATGGTATAAAGCAACAGTGCAGTGTTACACTCTGAAAGGAATTTTGTTGTGTTAACCGTGATGTACCTGACGGAGGTGGCTTATCGGAAGTGAATGTCAGAATTACGTAAATATTTAAACAGTAACAAACAATATTTTGCCTATCCACACTGTCCGAATATTAAAGAAAAAACGGTCGCCAGCCTAATTAGGGATAGAAATGTGTAACATCTCTTTTCAAAGATTACGATATCCACAACTTCAATGGACAGACACAGCCTATACTTTTTCACACGAGAGTGCAATGAACTCTGTCACTGGCAGATGTTGACGCTAAAGAAATTGTTAACAGTTATAGAAGAACAAAGCTATTTGCATAAGTACAACAGATCATGACACACACTATTGCCTTCAGAGCTTAGTCAAACTGAATGGTTTCAATAATATTAGCGTTAATGTTTACTATAAAATTATAAATTCGACAATAGATTTAGTATCACTTTTCAAACACTTTCCTATCTGACATGAAATGTGAATAATGTTCACTGCAAAATTATAAATTGGGTATAGGTTTACTCTCTCTTTTACCATTACTCTTCTGACTTGGGAATAACAAAAGAGTTCACTAGCAAACTATTTCTCACTGTCCTCTGAATAAAAGAAGTTACTGTTTCCATAGACAGTGGTCTTCGTGTTAATTGTTATCTAGCATGACCACAATAGACAAACTGTGGATCCTATTACATTATTAATATGCACTTTAAATACACAAGATGAGCTAGCACTTAGCAAGCATGAGTATATAACTTCCCACAGTTACAGTTCTCAAGCTTTACTGCAGTGAGGCACAAAGTTGACGTGTTTATAAGATACTGACTCACCTTTTGCAATTTACAACAGGCAGCACTATGATCATTAACTAAGCAAATCTTTATAAGCCTCAGTTTTAAGAACTTTTAATTTTTAAAAGTAATAGCAAATTGTTTGCTAAGAAGAACATTTCAATATTTACTTTTGGAACTCACCTCAATATTTACTTTTGGAACTCACCTCAAGATGGTTTATTGCCTGTCTTTATTACCACAGTCTTCTATTTTCAAGTCAATGATTAAATAGGTAACTTTGAAAGTCCACAAAACTTTAAATTGGACTGTTTCAATCACTGGGGGGCTTTCACAAAGCTACATTTACTACCTCCCACAATTTTACCAAATCCACAGTAAATCTGAATACTCCCTTCTTACCAAATATCAAATAACATTACTTAATTAACTGTATGGCTTTTAGACTTTCATTTTTCCACAACAAGGACACTCTGTAATCATAGTTCAAACGGAGAGGAACCTGAGAGGTGTTGTGATAAGGAAAAAAAAATCAAGGCAGGTACATAAATTCAGTTATAAGTTACCTTATAATTGAGCACCCTAAAACATCATATGAGCTGATCCTTCACTGTACATTTCTACGATTCTTCTATCTCGTTATAGTGATTGCGCAATGTGGTGGGGAGTACGTCCTGGCAGGTGGATCAGCAGTTGATAATGACAAAACTCTGTCATTTCTTGGTGGCGATGATAGATACCATTTCCAAAACAGAGCTAGCTTACAAATACATCCATCCGCGGCTTAGGCACATTGGAAAACGGCAAAAAAAGCCTCTCTCGGCACCAGCACAATCTGCTGTTGTTAAATGAGCTATTGGCGGTTCAGTAGCTCGTCTCAGACTAACTCTTGGTTCCACCTTTCTATCCATGCCAACCACATTTTGCGCGCGCTGCACGATTCCGTTCCCGAGGAGAACCACAACACCTTTTATACATATAAAGAACTAAGAACCCTAAGTCAGGATCAGCAGTTACATAACAGCAACCAAACATATTAAATAAAACGGAACATTTGCATATATTGACATTTCTACAAAAACATTATTCACGCAGAAATTTTAATTATATACAGTTTCTTGTCCCACTCCAAATGAGACAAAGAATTTGAATGATAGATACATACAGTGCATAAAATCAAATCATGACATCAAAGTTTTTACAAAGGAAAAATCACACTCTTGTGTTATTGATCTAATCAAACAATATTTACAACAGTTTAGCTACAGAATGTTAAATAAAACACAAAAAGGCAAAGTAAATCAATAGAGCCTTAGAGCTCTGATGTTACAAGTTGTTTCCGAAAAAAAAAGTTATTTTATTAAAAAACATTATTTTATTTATACGAATGTATGTCTGTCGCAACAATCACGTCTTCCACAAAAAATATATTCCTAAATGTCGGTTTACTTACAACTGAATGAAGGAAACCGACATTGAGTGTAATGTGGGAAACTCATCATCATCATCATCATCATCATCATCATCATCATCATCATCATCATTTAAGACTGATTATGCCTTTCAGCGTTCAGTAAGGGGGCTATGCTCCAGACTGAACGCTGAAAGGCATAATCAGTCTTAAATGATGATGATGATGAGTTTCCCACATTACACTGAATGTCGGTTTCTTTCATTCAGTTGTAAGTAAACCGACATTTACGTATATATTTTTTGTGGAAGACGTGATTTTTGCGACAGAGATACATGCACTATATTTCGATATTATGCAGTTGTCGTCATGTGCAGCTAATAGCTTGGTACGTTATCGATTTTCTATGACAAACGTGTTTCGCCTGCATACTGTGATGATTGTAATTTTGTACAGAAGAACGATCATACGATGAGTTTACTGTCGACAATAAGCGGAGACTTTGCTTCCCTGTCTGATGTAAGTGCATGTTAACGGTACGCGCAACCTCGTTTCCACATCTTCATAGCGTTCTAACAATGATGCTTGTAGTCATTTCGAATTCACTTAGTGACTCAACGGGATTCCGCGGCGCAGCAAGCGACGTGTGTTGCCTGAGAATTTCCACATGAGACACAGAATACAGTTTAGCCTCTCAGTGCACGCACAACCCTCCGCTAGTCCGCACGCGAGATCCGTATGGTCTAGCCGTTCTGTCCTAAAGCTTACATACAGCGTCCTGTCTCGCTTACGGAAACATATCCTAATCTGACTAGAACATTTCACAGAAGTGTTTGACACAGGTTCCAAAGGAACTGTCCCTGCATTTGCCTTAAGCAGTTTTGGGAAACTACGTGAAGAGCAAAAGCGTCACATACCGAGATAAGAACACAAGAACTTTACTAACCCTTGTAAGCAAATTCAGTATTTATATTTACTTCGTCTGAAATTGACTGTTAACGAAGGTATGAGCATACGGAATGGGTTTCCAGATATGGGAGTGGATCGAAGACTTAACTTAATAGAATTCAGTGTGTTGTTCTTTTCAGCGAGTGTCCACCAGAAACAAGGGTATCGTCAGGACTGCCTCAGGGAAGTGTGATAGGACAGCTATTATTTTCATTATACATACACGATCTGGCGGAAATGGAGGGTAGCGATCTGTTGTCGCTTGCTGATGATGCTGTGGTGTATGGGAAGGTGTCGAAGTACAATGATTGTAGGAGGATGCAAAATGGCTTAGTAAAAATTTCTAGTTGGTGTGATAAATGGCAGCTAGCTCTAAATTTATAAAACTGTAACTAGGAAAATCAAACGTGTAATGTTCGGATACAGTACTAGTAGTGTCCTGATTGACTCAGACATGTCGGTTAAGTATCCAGGCGTAATGTTGCAAAGCGATATGGAATGGAACAAGAATGTGAGAATTGAGGTATGGAAGGCGAATGGCCGACTTATGTTTATTGGGAGAATTTTGGAAAAGTGTGGTTCATCTGTAAAGGAAACTACGTATAGCACGTTAGTGCGACATATTCTTAAGTACTGCTCGAGTGTTTTGGATGCCCACCACGACGGATTAAAGGAAGACATCGAAGTAATTCAGAGTCGTGCTGCTTGATTTGTTGCCGGTAGGTTCGAACAACAGGCAAGTTTTGTGGTATTTGTTAAAGACTGTCAGTCGTGCTTGTGAGATGAAAGCAGAGCTTACCACCTTGTGGCGTTGCAGTTCTTATTTCCGTGCTTGTTAAGAAAATTGGATAAGGAATTCCTCCTTATGCAAGACCCCCTTCGAGTTTTGTTTTACCCAGACATGTTTCAGCACTTTCTGTGCTATCTTCAGTGCGTTAATTTATTTCCTTTCTTACATGAAGCTGTTGAATGTGTATGTTGGTCGCTGTGAGTCTGCTACACAATCTACGATTTGTCATGGCTTTGAATTCTTGGTGTTTGTCTCCTTTGTTTACGGTGTGGTAACACACTGATTTCTGCTACTTTCGTTTCTTTACAGGGATTTTCTGCAATTTTTCTAACTTTCACAATGTTTTCGCCGTCATTATGTGCGATGCTGGCGAAAACACTCTGCAAGTTCGAAAAATAGCCGAAAATGACTGTGAAATGACAAGTGATAGAAATCAGCGTCTTACCACACGACAAACCACGAAGACAAACACCACAACACCAAAGTCATGACAAGTTGTACATTGTGCAGCAGACGCATAGCTGCCAACTTAAACACTGCACACTTTCACGTAAGAAAGGAAATAAAGGAACCCACTGTAGATAGTACAGAAAGTGCTGAAACTTGTCTGGGAAAAACAAAACTCCAAGGGTATCTTGCATCAGGCGGAATTCTTCACCCAAGCACAGCTTATCATTTGCAGCACAGTCGACAGAACCGATTGCGGACTTGTGGTACAGAGCTGAGTGGAGGGCCTGAATCAGACGCTCATAGGGTTCTGTGACAGTGTAAGCCACAGATTCCTCTGCTTGCGCCATACGGTGGTGATGTTTCTGGTTCCGCTAAATAAGTCAGGAGCCCATTACACGCAGGAGGCGGCTACACGGGTAGGGGTGCTGTGTTGCGTGGACTGGCCGGTTTTTTAGATTAGAGGTTCTCGGGGAAACATAAAGAGGGCTTCAGTCTCAATGGGTGCAGGTCGGTCACAGGAAGAGCGTAGATCTAGGAACCATCGGTATAACAGATGTAAATTGTCATAGCTGTGTTGAGAAAGTACCACAGCTCCAAGTGTTAATAGAAATCACTGATGCCCAAATCGTTATAGGCACTGAAAGCTGGCCTAACCTGGAGGTAAGTTGAGTCGAAATTTTTGCGAAAGGCCTAACGGTGTTCAGAAAGGTTAGGCTAAACACAGTTGGCCGTGGCGTGTTTGTTACTGTTAGAAGTGGTTTATATTATAGCGAATTTGAAAAAATGGTTCAAATGGCTCTAAACACTATGGGACTTAACATCTGAGGTCATCAGTTCCCTAGACTTAGAACTACTTAAACCTAACTAACCTAAGGACATCACACACATCCATGCCCGAGGCAGGATTCGAACCTGCGACCGTAGCGGTCAGGCGGTTCCAAACTGAAGCGCCTAGACCCGCACGGCCGCGAATTTGAAGTAGACAGTTCCTGTGAGTTAGTATGGGTAGAGGTCATACTTGGCAACCGGAATAAAACAATAATTTCATCCTGTTACCGACCTCTCAACTCAGATTATACAACTGTTGATAGGTTCAAAATCTAATTTGAAATACGTACCCGACTCATATAATTATAATTGGTGGTGCTTCAATTTACCATCAATATGTTGACGAAAACATATATTTAACTCCGGACGTACGCATAAAACATCATCCAAAATTGTGCTAAATGCATTCTCTGTAAATTATTTCGAGCAATTAGTTCATGAGACCACTCGAATAGTAAACGGTTGTAAAAACGCACTTGACCTATTAGCAAAAAATAATTCCGAGCTAATAACGAGCGTCAAAACGGATTGGTGAACACCGGGTTGTCGTAGCGAGACTGAATACTGGAACTCTCAAATCCACCAAAAATAAATAAATCTGTTAAAAGAGGCGCATAAAAATTTGCCTGACGCTTTTCTGAGAGACAGTCTCCACTCTTTCCAAATTAACAATGTAATATGTTTATTTTATTACAAAACTATTACGCTTTCGCATACTGAAAGAGGAAAGCCATGAAAGCTCATATAAATCTCATCTGTAATAATAGGAGTATTTCAGTCACTCGCCCACTGGTTAGGAATGTCCGCTTCTTGTATGACTGCCCTACGTCACTTTTACAGTTCTTACAGTTAAAAACATGAAGTTAAAGTCAACTGGATGGATACATGCAATCACTATGTTTACGGACGCTATATTCCATGGATGTTCTAGTTTTGGTTCGTCGTATATGGCTCCGGGTAACAGATTCTCTCTAAACTGTACATCACTGTTTATTTCTGCCGTAACACAAAAAAGGTCACTAAATTGTTTGTCACAATGACACAGTTGTTATTGCCCTTATGATCTATTATCTTCTGTGAAAATCCTGTGGCTTATAAACGGGATGATCCCAAAAGCTGCTATGTGCTCCTCGTTCCATTTGGGCCTCTCTGACGTGACGTTCTCTGGATTCGCAGCAGGAAGAGAATTTCAAATTCATACTAGTTGACGAAGCGGTTCCGCAATAATTGCTGCCTACCTTGAGCTGACCTACGTACATGCCTCATGGACGACCAAAAGACCGCGAGACTCACTCAATTTGCTGATCCAAATAACGAGGGGAAAAAGCAAACATCAAAGATAGTTCGGTAGTCACATTTCGCACAGTGTGTGGCGACAGCGTCGCATCTGGCTCGTCATAACATATATATATATATATATTACACCAGTGAAGAACTAAGCAATTATCCGAATGGGACGGAAATGAGTATACGTGGCTGTAAATGTGCAGACAAATAAATGATTAAAAATCCAGGAAAACTGGATGATTTATTCGGTAGAAAGAGCTTCAAAAGGCGAGCAAGTCAATAACGCGTCGGTTCACATCGGCCATTACACAAGCAGTTATTCGGACTGGCACTGATTGACAGAGCTGTTGGTTGTCCTTACGAGGGATGCTGTGCAACAATCTGTGCAGTTTGCACGTTAGATCGCCAAACTCCAGAGCTGGTTGCGGGGCCCTGCCCATAATGATCCAAACGTTCTCAATTGAGAAGTGATCCGGCGACCTTGCTGGTCAAGGTAGGGTTTGGCAAGCTCGAAGATAAACAGTAGAAACTCGCGCTGTGTGCGGGCAGGCATTATCTTGCTGGAATGTAAGCTCAGGGTGGCTTGACATGAAAGGCAACAAAACGGAGCGTAGAATATCATCGACGTACCTCTGTGCTGTAAGGGTGCCGCAGATGACAACCAAAGGGATCATGATATGAAAAGAAATTGCACCCCAGACGATCACTACTGGTTGTCTGGCAGTATCGCGGCGACTCTCAGGTTGGTACCCTAGCGTTGCCCATGACGTCACCAGACACGTCTTTGGCCTGGAATCTCACTGTCTGGAGCAGAACTGCCTTCATTGACGAGTCACGTTTCGAACTGAGCCCTTATGACTAGTTGTGGTACAAGGCAACCGCCGCCATGGACCGCATGGTGGCTTGCGGCGTATGTAGATGTGGATATAGACTCCGTATTTGGCTTTCCGCATTTCGTTCTGTAGTTTATCGCACGGCTAGACGCTTACGTCTCGCCGCAGTATGTCTTCGGTTGTCGAGACATTATGCCCTTGTGGCCCCATCTTAAAGCGGGGGACTAGCGGACAAGCAGGCAACCCAACATGATGGGCCTGTTCCGCTTTGTAGAAGCCATTTAAATCATGAGCAGCATCTAATCGACCTATGTTTTTTTTAACTGCAGTAATGTAACTTTGTTGACGTAACTGATAGATGAATGTGACTGGTGTCGCCAATATCAACGAGATTATTCAAATCAACACTCTGCACATTGATCCCAAGCCACATACCTTCAACCCACCATGAGCTAGATTTCAGAAATCACGCTTACTGACAGCTATAAAATATTGGAAGGGTCGGGGGAAGGAAGGAAGAGTTTGATGTCCAGACTATCTCAGTATCATTGAAGACTGAACGCAAGCTTGGACTGAACACGGAAAATGCCGTGGCATTTCTTAAGGAAACACCCAGACGTTGACGCCTGAAAACGTTTTGAGAAGCCATGGGAGACGTAAATCATTATCCGAAGCAGGAGTCAAGTTTTTCAACCACTGAGCCACACGCTCAGCCTTGTTTTGCAGTAGCTGCCGCTTTATCAGACTACAGTTAGTGTGTCACAGGAATATGATGAACGGCACAGTCCAGCGTACACTGTGGAGCCTTCTACTTTAAAGGCGTGTGTGAAGGTTGCGTGGCGTATCAAATGGCATGAACTGCACGTGCTTTCAAAAGCAATCACTCTCGCATAACGTTATAAAAGTAAAAAATTGTACGTTCAGTTCCTGACATTTGTGGTGCTGTTCTTCGCTGGTCCTGTGCCACCAATGTGCAAGGTGTATGGGATTTCGAAAGGTTGCAATAACAGACCTCAGTGGCAACAAAATGTTGACGGAGATCGAAATAGTCTAAGAACAATGATCAAAATACTGGCAACATCTATTCATTTCCAACCCAACATACTGACGTGAGGAGTCTATTGTACGTATAACCATTAGCCACATACAGTAAAAATTCAATGTATTTTCGACAACTGCTTCATGATGTGACATTTTCTCAGTGTCGCGTTGAATATGCGAAGGATACAGAGTTGTCTCTCAAGCCCACATAAATACTGTACATTTTGCATTTCTCTTCCTTTTGTACTAAGTTTTCGGTCTCCCTCCCTGCCGTCACTACAGCTTCTGTGTAACGTCAACAAATGCTAAAAGTTTCTCGATTACTAGGAATGGTCACCACGGTGGGATCGACTTCTGGAAACTATTTCTATTGTGGTGTAGGTTAGGATCCCAAGTATCTTACCCTGAATTCATTCATCAAAGTAGGCCTCTAGAGCCTTAAAAGTAAAGTCTTATGCAACGTGGTGGCGTGGTATGGTGGTTAAGATATATTCCTCATTTGCAGTAGGTTGTGAGTTTGAATTCTGTCAGATGCTTTGAAATGTTCATTTTTAAATCTTTTTCGAAATGATTTTGATCATTATTTTTATTCAATTAATAGGTTTAAATGTCTTTTTTATTTCTGATTGTTTGTTGCATCTTTGTAATCATCGTATTAACTTTTTATTTGCTCTCATTTTTTCTTCGTCTAATTCCTTTTCGTTTGTAATATTCGTTTGTCATTTTATATTTTCCTCCGTGTTATTACTTTTATTATTTCTATTCCTGATTTTGCTTGAATTCTGTTTTCTTAATAATCCATTCTTTCGCTGAAATTTTCAACTGCACTATTTTATCAATAGTGCATCTACATTATATGTTTCAAATGTTTGTAAGATGATTTCCATCCGAGAAAGTGTACATCTTGTACCAAAAAGTAAATTTTTGTCACCATTATACAGTTAATAGAAATTCGCTGACGGAAAAAATTCTCAGCATCAAGAAGGAGCTATGCAACATGAACGAAAGTTGGTAAGTGTGTTTCTGCATCTGAGAGATGACGTCTATTCATATTTCACGCCAGTCTCATAAGAGTGGCCCTAATAGCGCCACTTTGAGGCTACCGATCAGGTTTGCTTTAAATGCACTCTGCGACGGTCGTAAGCGTTAGTTATCTTTGAGACTGGGTGTGGTGAACAGATGTTAAAAAAATGGCTCTGAGTTCTATGGGACTTAACATCTATGGTCATCAGTCCCCTAGAACTTAGAACTACTTAAACCTAACTAACCTAAGGACAGCACACAACACCCAGCCATCACGAGGCAGAGAAAATCCCTGACCCCGCCGGGAATCGAACCCGGGAACCCGGGCGTGGGAAGCGAGAACGCTACCGCACGACCACGAGATGTGGGCGAACAGATGTTATATTGTATGTTAACCGGGGGCCTAGAAACGACGGAGAGGCTTCGTCTCCGCCGCAACCGCAGTGGTCCACAGCCCCACGACGACTACCGCAGTCCACTTCACACTTCACCCCTCCATCGCCCGACACCGAACCACTCTTTCACCCCCCCCCCTCGCCCCTCCCCCAGGGAACGTCTTGTGGAGAACTGCAATCGCCGACATAGTGTAGCTGAGGCGGAATAAGGGGAACCAGTCCGCATTCACCGAGGCAGATGGAAAACCGCCTAAAAACCATCCACAGACTATCCGGTTCACCGAACCTCGACACAAGTCTGCCGGGCGGATTCGTGCCAGGGACCAGGCGCTCCTTCCCGCCGGGAAAGCCGTGTGTTAGACCGCACGGCTAACCGAGCGGACTGAACTGATGTTACTCAAGAATATCTTAAAGACGTCATTATTAACACCTCACTGAGTCTGAACGAGATCGTGCAATAGGACTACGAGAAACTGGACGTCCCTTCTGCGATATTACAGTAAGACTTGGCAGGAATGTAGCCACTGTACATGATAGCTGGCAGCAGTGGGCACGAGAATGTACTGTCGCCGGACTCCGGATGGCAAAGTAGCACTACCGAGAGAGAAAAGCATCGTGCGGCGTATGGTTCTAGTACATCGTGCTGCTTCTTCAGCAGCAAACTGAGCAGAGGTTGGCACCACAGTGACTCAGCGAACTGTTACAAATCGGTTACTTCAGGGACAGCTCCGAGTCAGACGCCCTCTACTGTGAATTCCTCTGACCCCAAATGATCAGTGATGTCAAGCGAGAACTCGCTGGAGGGATGGGTGGAGATCTATTGTGTTTTATGATGAAAGCTAGTTCTGCCTCGGTCCAGTGATGGCTATTTGTTGGTTAGAAGAAACCAGTTGAGAGCATGCAACCAACCTGTCTGCGTGCTAGACACAATGGGGTGCGATTACGTATAATAGCAGGAGAACACTCGTCATCCCGCGTCCGGCCATCCTGATTTAGGTTTTCCGTGATTTCCCTAAATCGCTCCAGGCAAATGCCGGGATGGTTCCTTTCAACGGGCACGGCCAACTTCCTTCCCCGTCCTTCCCTAATCCGATGAGACCGATGACCTCGCTGTCTGGTCTCCTTCCCC
Organism: Schistocerca nitens; assembly: GCF_023898315.1. Lineage (NCBI taxonomy): Eukaryota > Metazoa > Arthropoda > Insecta > Orthoptera > Acrididae > Schistocerca > Schistocerca nitens. The sequence continues at coordinate 660,839,042 of NC_064616.1, read as the reverse complement.
AAACCAACCAACCAACCAACTCTCGTCGATATTTCACTCACCCTGACTTCAAATTTGTACATCAGTCTGGTGATTCTACCTGCTGTGCTGCCATTCATGAACAGTATTCCAGGGGATGTTTTCCAGTAGGCTAAATGTCGCCCACATACCGCCGATGTAGCCCAACATGCTCTAGAGGTGCCCTTGATCTGCTCGATCACCAGATCTGTCTCCAATCGAGCAAATCTGGGACATCATCGGACGACAACTTCAGCGTCATCCTCAAACAACCTTAACCGTGTTTGTATTGACCGACCAAGTCCAACAGTCATGGAGCTCCCTCCCACAAACTGACATCCGACACCTGACCATCACAATACAGGCACGTTTCAGTGCTTGCACTGAACTTTCTGTCGGCTGCACAGGTTATTAATGTACCAGCATTTCACATTGTCAGTTGCTTATCTCGCGCTTACATTATTCTGTGATCTTACAATGTTACCCGCCTAAATAGGTTACCTAGACAAATGTATGTCAGAAATTATATTAGTCTACATTAATTATTTGTTGGTGTTGCGATTTTTTTCCGTCAGTGTAGATTGTTTCGTCTTTTGTTATTAAATCAGTGGTCGAGAATAGTGAAATACTTAAATATTAAGGCAGATAAATAAAAATAATTAATATCAGAGACACAAAAATCCCTAATGAAAATAATGATAGGACGAAAAACAAGAGCAAATAAACTGACAATAACCATGATGAAAATTCCGTGGCAAGGGCTTACAAATAAAAAATTATATTTAAACCAAATAGTTCATTAAAATAATAATCAAAGTCATTTCGATAAAGATTTAATAACAAACAACTACAGAGCACAGAATTCGAACCTTCAACTTCCTGCTTGTCAGGCAAGTATTTTACTCACCATGCTACTCCAACACGTGAAAATAATATTTTTTAAGGCTGTAGAACATCATGCGAAATTCATTTTCGTCGATTAATCGCAATCGGGTGCCCACTTTTATGTATGGTTTGAAGCCAGGACGCTTGAGACCGTAACCTACAGCACCGTATATGTGGTTTCAAAACTCGTTCGTACCCTGGCAACCTTTCCCTGTTTGATTATTCATTTACTTCTGTGCTCTTCTGTTCGGGCAGTGCCTTCACCAGTGCAAATTGTGTTCGCCATCTGCTTTTAAACAGCTAAATTTTTCTAGTGTGAGCATTTAGAACTTTGTTTTCAGTTTGCATTTTAAGGCATATACAGGGACACAATTTGTCATTACCCGCCTTCGCAGTCGAGGTCTCTTGCGCAGGCCTGTGCTGTGGCGCTGTCTCGGAGGTAACCCAATTCGAATCCCAGTGGTGGATCAAGTTTTCATTGCCAGTACTTCGTCTGCATGGGAAAGAGAGGTGGTGGCATGAAATTCCTGATCACAAGTCCTTGAGCCAAAGTCCTGGAATAAATTCCACATCCTTCCACACTATTTCGTGAAGTGAGTGCATGTGACACTTCTTATGCAGTCCGTCAGTCAGTTGGGGATGTCAAGTTCGGAGGCCCCTGTGATACTATTCGAGAGGAGTAGGCTCTGTCCCAGCACCTTCTTCGCTCATCATCGTCATCATCATCATCATCATCATCATCATCATCATCATCATCATCACAATACACAACACAAACATACGCTCACCTACACTTTACACATACACGTACAACACAACTTTCTCACAACCGCAAAGAAATGGGCCAATATGCGCTGAGAAAGAATACCTTTCCCGACATGCGGCTGAACCCAAACCGTGGGATATCCCAGATAACAAAATCACAAAGTAATTATATTTTACACTCTACTTTAATTTAGACAGGCGTGAAAAATCTGCTATTGTTGTTGCGGTCTTCAGTCCGAAGACTGGTTTGATGCAACTCTCTATGCTACTCTATCCTGTGCAAGTATCTTCATCTCAGAATAACTACTGCTACCTACTTCCTTGTGACTCGCCTTACTATATTCATCTCTTGGTCTCCCTCTAAGATTTTTAACTCCCCACACTTCTCTCCAATACTAAATTGGTGATCCCTTGACGTTTCATAATGTGTCCTGTCAACCGATACCTCATTTTAGTCAGGAGGTGCCACAAATTTCTTGCCTCTCCAAATTACATTCAGTGCCTCCTCACTAGTTACGTGATCTATCTGATCTTCAAAATTCTTCTGTAGCACACCATTTCAAAGGCTTCTAGTCTCTTCTTGCCTAACCAATTTATCGTCCATGTTTCACTTCCATACACCGCAACGCTCCAGAAAAATACCTTTAGAAAACACTTCCTAACACTGTAGCCTATACTCGATATTAACAAATTTCTCCTCTTCAGGAACATTTCTCTTGCCATTGCTAGTCTACATTTTATATTCTCTCTGCTTCGGCCGTTATCAGTTACTTTGCTCCTCAAATAACAAAACTCATCAACTACTTTAAGTGTCTCGTTTCCTAACCTAATTCCCATAGCATCGAATGATTTAATTCGACTACATTACATTATACTTGTTTTTATTCTGTTGATATACATCTTATATCGTACTTTCAAGATACTGTCCATTTCGTTCAACTGATCTTTCAAGTGCTTTGCTGTCTCTGACAGAATTACAATGTCATCGCCAAACCACGAAGTTATTAATTTTTCTCCATGACCTTTGATTCCTACTCAGAAATTTTTTTGGTTTCCGTTACTGCTTGCTCAATGTACCGATTGAATAACATCGGGAATAGGCTACAGTCCTGTCTCACTCCCTTCTGCCGACCGTTGTGGCCGAGTGGTCCTAGGCGCTTCAGTCTGAAACCGCGCGACCGCTACGGTCGCAGGTTCGAATCCTGCCTCGGACATGGATGTGTGTGATGTCCTTAGGTTAGTAGGTTTAAGTAGTTCTAAGTCTAGGGGCTAATGACCTCAGATGTTAAGTCCCATAGTGCTCAGAGCCATTTGAACCACTCCCTTCTCAACCACAGCTTCCTTTTCATGACCCTCTACTCTTATAACTACCGTCTGGTTTCCGTATAAGTTGTATATGGTCTTTCAAAAAAATGATTCAAATGGCTCTGAGCACTATGGGACTTAACTTCTGAGGTCTTGAGTCCCCTAGAACTTAGAACTACTTAGACCTAACTAACCTAAGGTCATCACTCACATCCATGCCCGAGGCATTATTCGAACCTGCGACCGTAGCGGTCGCGCGGTTCCAGACTGTAGCGCCTAGAACCGCTCGGCCACTCCGGCCGGCTATATGGTCTTTCGCTCACTGTATTTTACCACTGCTACCTTCGAAATTTCAAAGACAGTAGCCCACTCAACGTTATCTAAACCTTTCTCTAAGTCTACAAATGCTATAAATGTAGGTTTGCCTTTCCTTAACCTATCTTCTAAAATAAGTCGTAGGGTCAGTATTCCCTCTCGTGAGCCTACATTTCTCCGGAATCCAGACTGATCTTCCCCGAGATTGGCTTCCACCACTTTTTCCATTCTTGTGTAAATAATTCGTGTTAGTGTTTTGCAACAATGACTTATTAAACTGATAGTTCGATAATTTTCACAATTTTCAGCAACTGTTTTCTTTGGAATCGGAATTATTAAATTCTTCGTTAACTCTGAGGGTATTTCACCTGTCTCATACATCTTGCACACGATATGGAAGAGTTCTCTCACGGCTGGCTTTACCAAGGCTGTCAGTAGTTCTGACGGAATGTCGTCTACTCCCGAGCCTTGTTTCAGTGCTCTGTGAAATTCTTTCGGCAGTACCATATCTCTCATCTCATCTTCATCTGCGTCCTCTTCCATTTATGTAAAATTGCCTTCAAGTTCATCTCCTTTGTATAGACCCTCTATATAATCCTTCCAACCTTCAGCTTTCTCGTCTTTGCTTAGGGCTGGCTTTCCATCCGAGCTCTTCGTATTCATACAGCTGCTTCTCTTTTCTGCAAAGAATTATTTAATTTTCCTGCAGGCATCTAAACCCTTACATTTGTCCTCCAGCTATTTCTGCTTACCCATTTTGCACTTCCTGTCAATCGCATTTTTTAGACGTCTGAATTCCCTTTCGCCCTCTTTGTTTGCTGCATTTATATGTTTCCTCCATTCGTCAATTAAATTTAATCTCCCCTCTGTTATCGAAGGATTTCTATTACGCCTTTTCTTTTTACCTATTTGATCCTGTGCTGTCTCCATTATTTCACCTCTTGAAGCTACCCATTCGTCTTCTACTGTATTCCTTTCTCCTGTTTTAGTCAACCGTTTCCTAATTCTGCCTCTGAAACTCTCAAAAACCTCTGGTTCTTCTTGATTTTCTAGCTTTTTACAATTTCTTCAGTTTTGTAAAAAGCTGATAACCAATAAACTGTGATCATAGTCCACATCTGCCCCTACAATCGCCTTACAGTATAAAATCTGGTTCCGAAATATCTGCTGTGTGAAAAGTTCTACCAGGAGGCTTCCTCTTTCGTTCCTTTACCACAATCCATATTCACCTACTATTTTTCCTTCTCGTCCTTTTCCTATTGTCGATTTCCAGTCTCTCATGACGATTAAATTTTCGTCTCCTTCAACTATCTGAATAATTTCTTTTATCTTATCTTACACTTCTTCGATCTCTTCATCATCTACGGATTTAACTGGCATATTAACTTGTACTACTGTGGTAGGTGTGGGCTTCGTGTCTATCTTGGCTACGATAAAGCGTTGCCGGCCGCGGTGGTCTCGCGGTTCTAGGCGCGCAGTCCGGAACCGTGCGACTGCTACGGTCGCAGGTTCGAATCCTGCCTCGGGCATGGATGTGTGTGATGTCCTTAGGTTAGTTAGGTTTAAGTAGTTCTAAGTTCTAGGGGACCGATGACCAAAGCAGTTGAGTCCCATAGTGCTCAGAGCCATTTGAACCATTTGATAAAGCGTTCACTATACCAGCTAGCGTTGGACATAAAGAACGACAACATTCATTAGGAAACATAAGTGCACAAAGGCTAAAAGAAAAGAGAGATGACATGATTGTAGTTTCAACTTTTTCGTTATTGAAGTCGTTTTCGAATCTCAGCAGCACTTAATCACGCATTTTCGTTTTGTTTTTTGGTAAAACCTCCTGATAATGAAAAATGCGCACAATATTCCTTTTCTTTGGCGTTCATCCTGCCATGGCACTGTCCGATAATCCTGGGCAATTAGCCTTGTATGATTTGGTAATTATATTAATTTCTGAGGCCGGATTTCTGTTCTGTTACAGAAGTTAGTTACACTACGGGAGCAATCTAGTGTGCTCTGTCAGAAATTTACAGATCTGTCATCTTTCCGACAGACAGGTGTAAAGGGTTTACAGACACCGACACGAAGACGACTTGCTGCCCCCCCCCTCCCCCCGCCCTCTCCGCAAATCATTCACCCACAGTTGGAAGTCTTGAAGATAACTGACTCAAAATGAATACAAGAGAAGATAATACTAGGGACTTTAAAAGTGATTTGTGAAGGGGAGAGGCTTGGTGGGTTTTCTTGGTAAGGAGAGGGGACAAACCGAAAAAAATCCTATTCTCAGCCGCGCGGAGTAGCCGTGCGGTCTTAGGCACCTTGCCACGGTTCGCGCGGCTGCCCCCGTCGGAGGTTCGAGTCATCCCTCGGGCACGTGTGCGTGTGTTGTCTTTAGCGTAAGTTAGTTTAAGTTAGATTAAGTAGTGTGTAAGCCTAGGGACCGATGACCTCAACTGTTCTCTCCCATAGGAACTTACCACAAATCTCCAAAAATTTTCCTATTCTCAAGTAGCATCTTTTCAAGAAGAAATAGTGCTAACAAATTGTGTAATATGTATGAATCATTCCTATAAGCCGTTACGAAACCATGTAGCAATATAATTAGTAGACCCGCGATGTAATCCACCGAGCTTGCTCTCTCGCAAAGCCGTCGGTAGGCGTCATTCATCGCAACACGCGCCACTGTTAGCGCCGCCTAACGAGACTGTGTGCTGGTTTTCGGTGCCTTGTATGCCAATTAATGCAGCATGTGTGAAACGCTTACTCGACTGACGAATCGGTTGCACTGATATACTACAGCAGAACCTTCCAAAAGTAACACCGTCAAGCTGATAATTTTCTCCACGTTGTGAATGGAAATTTCAATGTCGCGGTATTTGGGTTATCACGAAGATAATGAGAGGAATATGGGTAAAAATTTTACAGACATTACACTCATTAAGAAAGACCTGAATCATTGAAGCTCTAATTTGCTCAGCGAATGCGAAACATTCACACAAAACGTAGCAAAAATACATTATTTATGTCAAACTGATACCTTCAAACAAGAATAAAATTAATTTTCTAGTGAAAGAATAATAAATCGAAATACTACGACAGGCTGAACAGTTACAACAATACCGGTTGTAGCAGTCACTGAGTACACGCTGAGAGGTCCTTTCCTCAATGAATAACGTAGCATAAAATCTGAGAATACGTTCGTTTCATTATGGAAAAATACTATTATCGTATGTAAAAATTATCTGATATCTTGAGCCTATTACAGTATCGATAGTGTGGTCCTTTCTTTCCGCAAAAGCCTTATTGAAAGGCAGAAGTACAATTTCGCTTTAACCTCAAAAAATTATGTCGATGAAGTAAAACGTGAAATGTTAAGGATTTCATTTCCAGGATAAAAGCTATGTCCAGCAAGAAACTGGAATTTCTGAGGAGAAAATGTGTTCGTTATTTCTCCAAAGTTATTTCGTCTGAAATAATTAGCATGTACATATAACTGCTCTAAGACTCTCATATGAAAACTACACTCCTGGAAATTGAAATAAGAACACCGTGAATTCATTGTCCCAGGAAGGGGAAACTTTATTGACACATTCCTGGGGTCAGATACATCACATGATCACACTGACAGAACCACAGGCACATAGACACAGGCAACAGAGCATGCACAATGTCGGCACTAGTACAGTGTATATCCACCTTTCGCAGCAATGCAGGCTGCTATTCTCCCATGGAGACGATCGTAGAGATGCTGGATGTAGTCCTGTGGAACGGCTTGCCATGCCATTTCCACCTGGCGCCTCAGTTGGACCAGCGTTCGTGCTGGACGTGCAGACCGCGTGAGACGACGCTTCATCCAGTCCCAAACATGCTCAATGGGGGACAGATCCGGAGATCTTGCTGGCCAGGGTAGTTGACTTACACCTTCTAGAGCACGTTGGGTGGCACGGGATACATGCGGACGTGCATTGTCCTGTTGGAACAGCAAGTTCCCTTGCCGGTCTAGGAATGGTAGAACGATGGGTTCGATGACGGTTTGGATGTACCGTGCACTATTCAGTGTCCCCTCGACGATCACCAGTGGTGTACGGCCAGTGTAGGAGATCGCTCCCCACACCATGATGCCGGGTGTTGGCCCTGTGTGCCTCGGTCGTATGCAGTCCTGATTGTGGCGCTCACCTGCACGGCGCCAAACACGCATACGACCATCATTGGCACCAAGGCAGAAGCGACTCTCATCGCTGAAGACGACACGTCTCCATTCGTCCCTCCATTCACGCCTGTCGCGACACCACTGGAGGCGGGCTGCACGACGTTGGGGCATGAGCGGAAGACGGCCTAACGGTGTGCGGGACCGTAGCCCAGCTTCATGGAGACGGTTGCGAATGGTCCTCGCCGATACCCCAGGAGCAACAGTGTCCCTAATTTGCTGGGAAGTGGCGGTGCGGTCCCCTACGGCACTGCGTAGGATCCTACGGTCTTGGTGTGCATCCGTGCGTCGCTGCGGTCCGGTCCCAGGTCGACGGGCACGTGCACCTTCCGCCGACCACTGGCGACAACATCGATGTACTGTGGAGACCTCACGCCCCACGTGTTGAGCAATTCGGCGGTACGTCCACCCGGCCTCCCGCATGCCCACTATACGCCCTCGCTCAAAGTCCGTCAACTGCACATACGGTTCACGTCCACGCTGTCGCGGCATGCTACCAGTGTTAAAGACTGCGATGGAGCTCCGTATGCCACGGCAAACTGGCTGACACTGACGGCGGCGGTGCACAAATGCTGCGCAGCTAGCGCCATTCGACGGCCAACACCGCGGTTCCTGGTGTGTCCGCTGTGCCGTGCGTGTGATCATTGCTTGTACAGCCCTCTCGCAGTGTCCGGAGCAAGTATGGTGGGTCTGGCACACCGGTGTCAATGTGTTCTTTTTTCCGTTTCCAGGAGTGTATTTCTGTTATTAGTCAGCTTTCTTTTAGAGGCAGGATTTATATCTATGATCAGGCTTGTTTTATTTTTAAATAATGAAAGGACCACTTTTCCTTAAAATACCGGGCTAGGTGGCGTAGTGCTAAGATGCAAGGGTCGTATTCGGGAAGATAGTGGTTCAAATCCCCCTCCGGCCATCCTGATTTAGATTTCCGTTATTTCCCCAAACCGTTCCAGACAAATGCCAGGATGGTTCCATTGAAAGCGCACGGTTGATTTCCTTTCCCAATCCGAATGTCTGTTCCGTACCTAATGAAAAATGGTTCAAATGGCTCTGAGCACTATGGGACTTAACATCTATGGTCATCAGTCCCCTAGAACTTAGAACTACTTAAACCTAACTAACCTAAGGACTTCACACAACACCCAGCCATCACGAGGCAGAGAAAATCCCCGACCCCGCCGGGAATCGAACCCGGGAACCCGGGCGTGGGAAGCGAGAACGCTACCGCACGACCACGAGATGCGGGCCGTACCTAATGATCCCGTCGTCGATGGGTCATTAAAACTCTTGTCTTCCTTCGTTTCTTTCTTCACTCTTCATTAAAGTTATACGTCACACGTTATGTAAATAAAGTAAATTGCGTTAGCCGTAGGTTTAAAATTTATTTTGTACGTTCCACACTACGAAGTACTTCTCGGAGAAGGGCTCATGTATGAGGTACATATGCGAGACGACCAACCACGACCAGTGATACCTGCACGTTTTGTGCTTTTGCAACGAATATGCCACCACGTACACTGGACGACTCCCACTTTAGCCAGTGGAGTCGCAGTATGTGTGTTTTGATGTAGCGACTACCAGGCAATTGTTACCTTCCAAAATACACCTGTAAGACGCATACTTCTAATGAGTAAGTTTCTGTGAGCGGGGTGGTACATCACAACATGGACTCTTAAGACCTCGAGGTTTCTCAGCGCAGAGATGTTAGTATGCAGAGCTGCAGACATGATGCCCTTGAAGCCGACGACCAGGCATGTGGAGCATATAGACGGGCTCTCTGAGTTGACTTCAACAAATGCTCCCCATTTTTGTTAAAGTTTTGAAGGGATGTAAGTAGGTAATGAGACAATAGTTTCGACAATATAAGCTCTGTTTTACTACGTGGTATGTCATTTGAGTCTAAAAATACGTGCGCAGGAAACAACTCACTCATTAAGAAAGCATTAGAGCTCACATTACGCTCCGTAGTATGGGAAAGAGGCTCACAAACGAAAAAGATCACGCTCCATAATAGAGTGCGTAGTGTTGCCCTTTCTCAGTCTCTCATAACCGAGGAAGCTGGTGTCCTTCTCGTCATCAATTAAAACTTCTACGAATTAAAGTAGAATTCTTACAGTCACAGTTTCAGAAAACATAATAAATGTGTCCTTGCGTGATGTCTAGGTTCAGGAGGCACAACCCAGTTCCTACCCCTCTCTCGTCAACACTGCAGATGTCGGTTCTATCTAAGAAGATGGTGATCGACCACCCGCGGTTCGTTTCGTTGACAAATATTTTCAACAGCAAATAGAACACAAAATACAAAAAGCTTCATGCTGGTATTGTAGCTGTTAGTAACTGATCATACATGCAAGCAAGGGTCAATAGACACCTTCACACAGGTAATTCACATACCAATACGTAGTAGGCCAATAATATGTGTACCTCCCACCCAAGATTATACAGTACCTGGAATGTCTACAACTCTAGGGATTGTCAGCGATACCACACTAAGTTTGGGATGGTAAATTTTTGAGATTCCTTAGAGATACATGCATTCTTGCATACGGCAATGCTATTAACAGACATGAGACAGAACGGTTCGTACATGAACGATAACATGTTTATCGAAGACGGCAAAGGTTACAATTTTTTTTAAATCGACCTATATTTGGAGGCCGAACACATTCGAAAAGCCGGCCGGGGTGGCCGAGCGGTTCTAGGCGCTACAGTCTGGAACCGCAAGACCACTACGGTCGCAGGTTCGAATCCTGCCTCGGGCATGGATGTGTGTGATGTCCTTAGGTTAGTTAGGTTTAAGTAGTTCTAAGTTCTAGGCGACTGATGACCTCAGAAGTTTAGTCCCATAATGCTCAGAGCCATTTTTGAACATTCGAAAAATTTAGAGAATAACAAGGTACTCGGATATTAATGCTAGTTTTGTATATTTCAAACATGTTGCACGTCCGAACAAAATTCTTTAAGGATGAATTCTCCTCACCACTGCGGAGTGTGAGTTGATTCGTATCTTACTGAGAGGTTAGAGCCCGCATCTCGTGGTCATGCGGTAGCGTTCTCGCTTCCCACGCCCGGGTTCCCGGGTTCGATTCCCGGCGGGGTCAGGGATTTTCTCTGCCTCGAGATGGCTGGGTGTTGTGTGATGTCCTTAGGTTAGTTAGGTTTAAGTAGTTCTAAGTTCTAGGGGACTGATGACCATAGATGTTGAGTCCCATAGTGCTCAGAGCCATTTGAACCATTTGAGAGGTTAGAATTGTGCGTTGGCCAAGTACTCTAACCTCGGATCTTAATCTTACGCGGGCAACGCTCTTCCAGACACGTCAGTCCGGGCAGGACGCGCCTTCGCAGTTTCAATTCTGTTTTTATCTAACAGGGAGCCTCAAACCATCGAACGCTCCTCGGGAGTGAAAAAATCATTCTGAAAATAGCTCATAGGCTGTGTCTTAGCCACTCTCCGTAATAGCAGTACATTCATAAGCGCTGATCTAGTAAGATATGTAGGACAGCTTCTATGATGTTTGGAACATGGGAGAGAATTTGAAAATGCAATGCTTCGTGGAATAATGTAGGTAAAGAGGTAAAAATTGATTGAAATGACGTGTGGTTTTATTGAAAGCAAAAAAAGTGCACAAAATGACCAGCCAATCGTGCTGCATATGATACTAAAGCAATAATTAGCATAACAACTGATTTGTAGCAAAGGCGATGTTTTTTGATAGCAAATGCTCAACATGTCGGTCGTCATTCCTCAACAATTCCTGTAGTCGAGGGACATCATTCTGAATAGCACATCAGTAGATATGATGAGAAACTGCCGTCGGATGTTGTCTTTTAGCATCCGTAATGAGGTCGGACGATCGCGCTAGACTTGCGACTTCATGTAATCTCACAGCCAATAATCAGACGGATTGAGGTCTGCGGACCTGCGAGGCCAAACATGACGGAAGTGGCTGTTCAGCAAGCGATTCTCACCAAACGACTTGTGCAAGACATCTTTCATACATGTGGAACGCCATCCTGTATAAAAGTCGTATTTTCATGAAAATGTTTGTTAGCCAGGCAAGGGACGATGAGATTCCGTGACATATCGGAGTACCTCGCACTCGTCGCGCTGACAGCTAGAAAAGCAACACCCCACATTTCCCCGAAGAATATGGGTACGGTCGCGATTGATGTGGTAAATCCACACCACATCACTGTCTTTTCATGCATTGGAGTTTCCACGACAGCCGGCCGGAGTGGCCGTGCGGTTCCAGGCGCTACAGTCTGGAACCGAGCGACCGCCACGGTCGCAGGCTCGAATGCTGCCTCGGGCATGGATGTGTGTGATGTCCTTAGGTTAGTTAGGTTTAAGTAGTTCTAAGTTCTAGGCGACAGATGACCTCAGACGTTAAGTCGCATAGTGCTCAGAGCCATTTCCCACGACAATTATAGGATATTTGGTATCCAAAATTATGCAGTTGTGGATGTTGAAAGACCATCGGAGGGTAAAATGGGCTTCGTCGCCCCAACGTCATCTGTTGGCCGGTTTTTACACTCGTCTTTGGTTTCAATGAAACGCCTTGTTATTTCAGGCATGTGTGTCTACCTCTACCTACGTTATTCCGCGAATTATGTAAATTGAATGTGTAGGGGGAGAAAAGAAAAGGGAGATACTATTGATGTCAGCTGCAGCGGGATTTTATGCGGAATCAGCGGCGACTAGTGAAAATGTGGGTCGCATTGGAATTCGAACCCGGGATGTCCTATTTACTAGGCAGTCGCGTTAACCACTGCGGCACTCGGACAAAGTGTTTATCTAAACTATGCGGACACCCTCAGTTCGCCACTCGGCCGACCCACATTCCCGCCTATCGCCACCTATCCACAGTCCCCGTCCATGTCTTCCATACCCGCTACTTGGAAATTCCCGCAGGTGGTCGGACGTAGGGGACGTCTGGCTAAAATGACATACTATTTTGTTTTTAGGTCATTATTGCTTCACAGACCATGTTGTTAAACAAAATCTGTATCAGGCCCATGCCTCATTCACTTGTGGGTTTCGCTATCTTGGTGCCATGTTTTTAAGTGAATATAAACTGTACTATCTTGACATTCGTGTAAAACACGCATGATATATGGTTTTAGACCGATGTCACGGTAGAAAACACAGGAGTAAAAAGCGTATGAAATTCAAATAAACATTAGAGATTGGATATATTTAATAGATTTGTACTTAAGAACAAATAAAAGACTGTTCCTGAAACTTTTCTTTAACATTATCAATTAAAGACTCTCAGTTCAGTTGAACAAAAGTGAAGACCGAAAGTAGAATTACAAATGTTAATCCATGAAAGAACAAAATTATGTCCGTTTTTTGAAAAAAAAATAGTTCTCACCTATCCTATCTATTTGCAGACATTACAAATAAAGTTTATTGTTCTGTGGTTTACTCTTGCACATTGAGTGTGTGCCCACAGATTACACCGCTGACACCTTAACCTGTGTTCTCCGTGTTTTCAATGCGAGTATAGTTGCAAGCAGTACAAACAGTGACAATCTTCAGAAGACTCATTGTTGTCTCCGAAAAGGTCTTTCTCGTGCAGTATTTCTTTTCCAAAACTATTTATCCTCTTTGCTTTCATCGGCTATTAGGAATGCAAGTTGCCTCATCTCCTTCGTAACCATACAAAACACGCACGACTGCAATAGTTCCACATGATGGCCGGCCGAAGTGGCCGTGCGGTTAAAGGCGCTGCAGTCTGGAACCGCAAGACCGCTACAGTCGCAGGTTCGAATCCTGCCTCGGGCATGGATGTTTGTGATGTCCTTAGGTTAGTTAGGTTTAACTAGTTCTAAGTTCTAGGGGACTAATAACCTCAGCAGTTGAGTCCCATAGTGCTCAGAGCCATTTGAACCAATTTTAGTTCCACATGATGTGTCAATTCACGTTCCATTGCAGTGTTGAAAGTTGGCTGAAATTTACCCAGTCCTTTCTGAACACCACTGAGGATTTTGTTCGTATTCCTAGTTCGTCTTCTAAGAACAGCGTGGAAAACTCCGAATGCTAGCTATCCCATCTCGCCTCTGGTGACAGAATCTACAGCCTGCTGCATCTGCATAGCGTTCCAAGGCTGTCTTAACAATTTCTTTACTTCATTAACTGCCATCTGTATGCGGAAATTCACATACTTATAACTGGCCTACGTAAATTCTCTGCATTTGTGAATAATTGCACATTCATTAATTCATGTTCAATGTTTCGTTTAATTTATTATTCTATAGTGACCTTTTGCTATTACGTAAAATACATAGCTTAATTAATATCATAGATCACACAGAATAGAACTAGAGTCCACATCGGAGTAAAATGATATACTGTGTCGTTTTACCCTCGCATATTATGTCATTGTAGCCTGAAACGCCTTCTTTCATTCATTCGAGAGAGTTTCAACTACTACGTGCTCTAGCAGAATCTTCTACCTCTTAAACCATAGCTAAAAGTATGCTCTACAAGATAATTAATGTTTTTCTCAAACGTACAATTACCGACAATATTAATGAATGAATAAATGTGAATAAAAGTAAAAAGTTGGATGCTTACCTGTAAGTTTTTCTTTCATAGTACCAAGACAGAAGCTGGTCGCTCGTCGCCATATACATAGGAACAGGATTGTCAATCGACCTTTCTATACAGCTTATTGCAGGTGGCACCACTCAGCTGGTTTCGTCCACAGCCTTGCTACGTCATTTTACCCCGCTGTGTCATTATAGCCATCCGCACTGAAGGTGGTGGATCCATTTCCCATCGAGACAAATCAGTTATACGGGTATGAATGCGTGGTGTCTGTTCTATCGGACATGTCCGAGAGAACAGACAGCACGCATTCATATAATTCCGTGAATTTGTGCATTTTCAAATGTGAACGGGCTTTTGGGCCACTCTGCACTGACAGAAGTGAAGGTGTGGGATAGGTCGTGAGCTGAACCTCTTAAGGTCAGTAGATAACAACATTTCCTGTGAAAGGTCCGGTCCGGCACATAGTTTTAACCTGTCAGCGGTTTCGTAAAATTCTTAGCTAATTAACTGGAGAGAAAACGAATGAGTAAAAAATAACAACTGCAAGACGAGCCTGTCAAACGCTTTTCAGTATGACGCGAACTCAGCGAAATACAGTTAACGCGTTTACATTTTACCGGACGCTTTGAGTTGGACTGGATGCTGCTCCTCACGCTGCTCAAATTGTTTCAGTTACTTTCCTCTCATTAAGCAATAAACCGCGTGATATAAGTTCGTCGGTCGTTTGCCAGCCCTTGCAAAACGGTACCTCGCCGTATGAGGTGCACTAATATCCACGCGGACCGAATCCGCCGCTCTTGCAGAAAGTGGTAGCCGCGGTTGCAGCAATTTAAGCGGCCGCCACTTGAAATTGCGGGACGCTGCCCCTCTCCGATTGCAACCCCTCATTCCCTTTTTTTATTCTCAGCAAAGTACTGCTAGTTAAAATTTCGAGAACGGAAACTCGAGCGGAAATTAGTTACGAAGCAAAAAGCGTCGAGAGAAGGACGTCCGATAAATACAGCGCAAGGGAGCAGCAGCCTACGTGACCAAGCGTCGTTGTGCTTCTGTTTCTGACTAAATCATTCTCAGTTCGTCTAGGACTACACACAATGCAGATATTCCTTAGTGTTTATCAAAGGGGGAGTAACCCATTCGCAATCATATTCTGGGTGAGTCAACTAAGATAGGTCACCCCGAATATATTCAGAATCGACAAATATATCGAGGTGCAGTTTTTGTTAAGTTAAAGTTTTATTTCCTGACTTTCGCAAGTATTTTTTATCGTTTATAGCGGCCGCATTACGACACCGACTTTTTTTAATGAAACTATATTCCTGTCCTGTGGGTATTTGAAAGAAGCTTCTAACAGAACTTCAACGACGTAACATGTATCGGACTTGATCAAAAAGTTTCAAGATAACAGCACCCCAAACGGACTGTCTCGCCTTCAGAAGAAGAGGCTCGAGAACTGTCTGTCGTCTTATACCAAATGTAAGTAAACACGTAACTCAGATATGGTTAACTTGCTCGTAAAGCTACTCTTCTCCTGACGGCAGGACAGTGGTTTTCGGCGCTGTTATCGGGAGATTTTTTGTAATGTCCCATACACATTACGTCGTTGAAGTTTTCAGTGCCACAGAAAAAAAAATGTATAGTTACGTTAGAAATTTGGAAACAAAGACGGTATCGCAGTTCAGCGACTAAAATCGATAAAAATTAATTGCGAACGTTAGGAAATTCGCCATATTGTCTGCTATAGCTTGACGAAAACCGCACCTTGATATATTTATTCATTCTGAATATATGTATAGTGTGGCCTTTATTAGCTGCCTCACTCTGTATAATTTGCTTCAATGTAACAGTCTAACGAAAAATGTCACTACTGATCTTCGAAAAATTGTCTGACTACACTTACTTCACTAGACTGATTCAGTATGAAATATCGTTTTAAGAGAAGTGATATATCAGCAACGCACAATTCTTAAACTATGGAAACTTGGCGCTACGGGCTCCGACTGGCCAGATGCTCTGGACAACGCATGACCGCGAATGCTTTGCCTGCCGGAGATCGCGATGTATCCAAGGTGGGCCCGCACGCTCGGTAGTAGCGCGCCAGCCTTCCACTCTGGTGGCCTGTGGGCGAATCCGCCGAGGTCCCGACACATCCATTATATTTTCATCATAAGGCGTACCGGGAACAAACCCGTCAACAGCTCTAAGTTAGCGTACAGAAAGTCTTTTACAAATTGCGTTGGCCCTGAATGGACGATTTTTGTAGCTTGAACATAGTTTACTTGAAGCAGATACTCGAACTAGCGACCCTCTGACGCGAAATAAGCTCGGCAACGTCGAACGGTGTTTTTCCGAACTCTTTAAAAGATTCCTGGCATTGCCCTGATGTGACTGACGACATGTTGAATGCGATCCATTAATTCCTCTTTGTTTCTAGGTGGTTCACGACGGGTGGGTGAACTAGAGCCTTGAGGAATCCCCACAGGAAAAAGTCCGGTGGCGTGAGGTCTGGTGATCTCTGCCAATTACCCGGCCGTCAAAGAGTTCATTTAAATATCCGCGCACAGCACGACTGTTATGTGCGGGCGCCCCATCATGCTGCAACTACATGCGTAGCTGTATGTCCAGGGGGACATCTTCCAGCAGGCCGAGTAGTGTTTCTTGCAAAAAGTGAAGGTAATTTGCCCTGGTAAGTCGAGGAGGTAGTCGGACCGGCCCAATCAGATGGTCACCCGCAATGTTTGCCCAAATGTTGAGCGAAAATCGTTCCTGGTGTCCGTGGACGTACATGACGTGAAGATTCCCCCTTGCCCAGTAATGAACGTTTCGAGTTTCGTAAAGGCCATCCCGATGGAAGGTGCACTCATCGATAAACAACACAATGGGGTGGGGGGGTGAGGGGGGGGGGGAATCAGGCTCTCGTAAAACACGTCGCTGAAACTGTAAGTAGCCTGTTTATACGTTGACAGCGCTGTAGACTGCATTAATATCACTGACAGCGCTGTGCGCCCTCTGTAAGGGACTCTGTGGCTGGACGGACTCGCAGTTGGCAGTTAATAGTTAGCAGTGTTGGAGGATAGCAGTGAGCGAGCGGACAATTTGGACGTGTGTCCGTCATGGAGATTTAATACTGATTTGACATGGATTGTAAAATAATGATTGATGTATTTGCTAATGCTTCGATACTGGAATTATTGACTATTATATAATTTTCGGAACTGGATGTACATGATTAAGGTAAAATCTGCTAAATTCATTGTTTGCTCTGCAACAAAATCTTTCCTTTGCTAACCACATGCCTATTAGTAGTTAGAACTTACAGTAGTTAGAATCTTTTTTATTTAACTGGCTGTATTTGCAGCTTGCTGTAGTTCGTGTCATGAAGATTTTCTGTGAGGTAAGTGTGTTATGAAAAAGTGTAGGTTACCGTTAGGATTTCTTCTAATTCAGGGCCATTCTTTTGTGTTAATTATTTGCAGTCATATTGCGTTGCATTAATAGGATAAGTTTGAAATGTATTTGTCAGGGAAAATTCTGTACATCAGTGTAATGATAAAAACAAGCAAAGAGACAGTAGGCTCTATTTCACTCAGCAATTTGATCCCGTTGTAAAGACTAGAAGTTTCACTCAGTTGCATTCAGCAGTTTAAGTTAAAACATAGAAGTTTCAAAACCACCAGCAAAACCCTAGCCTGTGTTGATAGTCCGCCACAGGATTTAGGTCTTGGATAGGATGGAAAGTAAATGGATGCTGGCCGTCACCCTTCAAAACCTCCCAGACTAACCGATGAGTGACCCCCAAGTCTTGTCCAGCCGCTCGAGTACTTGTCGTAGGTGCTTCCTCGAAACGCTCGAGAACAGTCTCTTCAAATGCAGCATCCCATTGTGTTAGAGGTCTTCCAGCATCGATATCCCGCTAAAGAGCCTGTTTCGCTAAGTCGCCGGTGAATTGCTGTAAACATTTGCGGGTGTGGGTGGCGCCTTGCTGTGTGCCGTTCCTCATACAACCGTCGAGCTTCATGCGCATTACCGTCGGCTAGTCCATATCTCGTTCTTCTTCAAACGAATACTGTGCCGCCGATGACTAAATAACAGATGACGTGTGTGTGCCCCCACGCGAAGCTTACGTCTGAATGTCTCTGACGTGAGGTGGAGATAAACAGCAAGACCTATTCGACACGTGTGCGTATCGGGGAGGGGCAGTAACGGGGCGAGGGAAGTTTGTATGTGTGGACCGACAACCATAGAGCTGCCCGTCAACCGACGAACGGCGCAATTTGTCTCCACCCTGTATATAATAATAATAATAATAATAATAATAATAATAATAATAATACGTTATTACCTGTATGTATAATTAAATCTCTCATGCAACGAACGTCTTTGTCTGAGCACAGACATGAAACCATAACTAAAAATGAAAACTAAATAAATAAATATTTCGCCACAATATTCAGTTACTGTTACACAACAGTAACTGTTCTTAAACATTTTCATGTTGTACCCGTGGAAGGAACTTAATTGTCTAATGAAATCACGAAATTTATTTCAATATGTGGAATACACAAGTACAAGATTAGCTATTAATGAGCCATCAGATGTTCTACATTTCACCAAATTACAGTTTATCGAAGCCTATATTTATCCTGTGCACTCTCCTTGTCAACATTATTGGATTAAAAGATTTTCAGTTTTCTTGGTTCTTCCCGACATAATGCTGTGCTCTGAATATAGAATATTAACATTCGACATCGGTGCACAGTGGGAATTATGTTTATGTCTAGAGTTGTCCGAGACTAGCAAAAGTACTGTTAAGAAGTAGATACATTTTCATATCAGAGTGAAATACGATGTGTCGCTCAGAAAACAACAGTAAGCTTATCAGATACCGACTCTTTTATCAAATAATTATCGTATTGGCTTTGGCTACATTTCCACCCCAGATAACAATGCAAATATCCAAAACACGGGGACATTTTTATGTGCATGTTAAGTTACTGTGAAGTTCAAAGCAGTCCATACTGTCAGTATACACGTTATGACTAGGTTTTAAGTTGTCATGTCTGGTGTGAAAATGGACAATAAAATAAAAGTTCACCAGCGTACAGTGAGCTTTTTTAAATGCTCTTGCTGTGGCCACGATGGTCAAAATGAGCACTAAAATAGAAGGTTTGAGTCAATATCAGACATTTTTTAACAGGCTCTTTAATATTTTTAGTAGGCATGTTACATAGGACAACCAGAAGCGACGATCAGCTAAGGCTTACATGACACCATGTTCAACGTTCTCAGTTGCGACTTCAGTTTGATTCTTGCTGCGCGTGAATCCACTGTCTGATCAAAAGTATCCGGACATCACTATGTAACGTAAAATTGAACACTAGGTGTCACGAGATTTCAGTGAAGAAACAGTAACAGTAGAACCGTTGGGTCAGGAGAGTTCAGTGACCTATAATGTGGACTAGTCGCTGGATTCCACCAGAATAACAAGTCCAGACATTAAAGCCTTCTAAAGGTGTCCATATGGACTGTTAGTGATGTGACTGTGAAGGGGAAACGCGAAAGAACAACCACAGCCAAACGAAAACCAGGCAGAGCTCATGGACTAACGGACAGGGGCTGACTAGCAGTGCGAATGGCGCTTGTAAAACATCAGATGAAATTAGAGGAAGGAATCACACGTGATTCACAAAGCACCAGCAGTACAGCTAACAGAAGTATCGTGCGTGGAGAGTTAAAAATAATGAGGTATAATGCTCGAGCAGCTCTTCATAAACGCCGCACATTTCTGTGTCATAGCTAAGCGATGCTTGAAGTAGTGTAAAGAGAGACACTACTGGACAGTGGATGAATGGAAACGAGTGACAATTTAAACGACAGGAAGAAGATGCTATGATATGCAAATGATTAGCCCTTCAGAGCATTCACACAAGGTTGGCGCCGGTGGCGACAACTACAACGTGCTGACATGAAAAAAGTTTCCAACCGATTTCTCATACACAAACCGCAGTTGACCGGCGTTGCCTGGTGAAACGTTGTTGTGATGCCTCGTGTAAGGACGAGAAATGCGTATCATCACGTTTCCGACTTTGATAAAGGTCGGATTGTAGCCTATCGCGATTGCGGTTTATCGTATCGCGACATTGCTGCTCGCGTTGGTCGAGATCCAATGACTGTTGGCAGAAAATGGAATCGGTGGGTTCAGGAGGGTAATACGGAACGCCGTGCTGGATCCCAACGGCCTCGTATCACTAGCAGTCGAGATGACAGGCATCTTATCCGCATGGCTGTTACGGATCGTGCAGCCACGTCTCGATCCCTGAGTCAACAGATAGGGACGTTTGCAAGACAACAACCATATACACGTACAGTTCGACGACGTTTGCAGCAGCATGGACTATCAGCTCAGAGACCATGGTTGCGGTTACCCTTGACGCTGCATCACAGACAGGAGCGCCTGCGATGGTGTACTCAACGACGAACCTGGGTGCACGAATGGCAAAACGTCATTTTTCCGGATGAATCCAGGTTCTGTTTACAGCATCATGATGGTCGCATCCGTGTTTGGCGACTTCGTGGTGAACGTACATTGGAAGCGTGTATTCGTCATCGCCATACTGACGTATCACCCGGCGTGATGATATGGGGTGCCATTGGTTACACGTCTCGGTCACCTCTTGTTCGCATTGATGGCACTTTGAAAAGTGGACGTTACAATTCAGATGTGTTACGATCCGTGGCTCTACCCTTCATTCGATCCCTGCGAAACCCTACATTTCAGCAGGATAATGCACGACCGCATGTTGCAGGTCCTGTACGGGCCTTTCTGGATACAGAAAATGTTCGACTGCTGCCCTGGCCAGCACATTCTCCAGATCTCTCACCAATTGAAAACGTCTGGTCAATGGTGGCCGAGCAACTGACTTACCACAATACGCCAGTCACTACTCTTGATGAACTGTGGTATCGTGTTGAAGCTGCGTGGGCAGCTGTACCTGTACACTTCATCCAAGCTCTGTTTGACTCAATGCCCAGGCTTATCAACGCCGTTATTACGGCCAGAAGTGGTTGTTCTGGGTAATGTTTTCTCAGGATCTATGCACCCAAATTGCGTGAAAATGGAATCACATGTCAGTTCTAGTATAATATATTTGTCCAATTAATACCCGTTTATCATCTGCATTTCTTCTTGTTGTAGCAATTTTAATGGCCAGTAGTGTATAATGTCTAGTGCCAACTGTGAAGTATGGAGGCGGTGGTATCACGGTGTGGCGGAGTTCTTCGTAGTTAGAGTGTGGTCATATTATTGCGCTGAAGGAAACGCTAAATGTGGAAGGATACGAACGCTTTTTATTGCGTTTTGCACTGCGCACAGTACAAGTACCGTTCAGAGACGATGGCTGTATCAACATGACAATGCGCCTTGCCGTAAAGCAGCATCTGTGAGGCCACGCTTTGTGGCTTCCTCGGTCTAATACATTACTGGTTTGAAGCGTGTTCCAGTTTTCCACAGACAGCACTACTCTCAACAACTTGGGCAATCTCACACGTCAGTATTCGTGTATATTTACATTATACCACAGTCTATCCTACTCCAGTCGTTGATGATGAGTGGGAAAAAATAATGTTAGTATCCTCCCTAATTTTTCTAATTCTGCTCTCGTGATCATTATGCGAGATAAGAAATGGAAAAGTAATGCATTTCCTGTCTTGTTGGAAACAGAGCTCTCGGAATACGACAGTTGTGGTCTTCACGAGACATCTTTACTTTGGTGTCTCGCATTACAGTTTGTGGAACATTTTTGTGACATGCTCAGGCTATCTGTACGAATCCCTAACTGCTGTTCTTTTTATCGTCTGTATTTATATTGTTACGCATTTATGGTAAGAATCCCAGATGGTCATGACCGAGTGTGACTGTGAAGTTATTTGGACGCGTAAAACAGGTCTCGGTGTAATGAAGTTAATTGTTGGAGGTATTTACTGGTCACCTGATTCCTCCATGACAGTTTTAGATTCATTAAAAAACGTTTACGCTCAGTGTCAATATGCAATATTGGTTGGAGGCCACTTCAACCTACCAAGTATAGATTGGGACGTCTATAGATTCATTTCAGGAAGTACGGACAGGCAGTCTTGCGAAGCAATATGGAACACGTTTTTCGAAAACTGTCGTGAACAGCTACTTCGACAGCCACCCGTCATATAAATATTTTAGACGGTGTAGCTACAAGCAGGCCTGATCTTTCAGATGGTGTCAGTACAGAGACAGGGATTAGCGATCACGATGTCATCGTAGCGACGATGGTTACTAAAGTTAACAAATGAAATAATAAGACTAGGAGAGTATTTTTGCTAGCAAGCGCAGATAAGTAGTTGCTTGCATCCCACTTAGACAGCAAATTGGGATCACTTAGTTCCAGTATGCTGGTAGTGGAGAAATTATGGGCGATGTTTAAACGCATTGTTAATCGAGCTCTGGAAACGTATGTGCCGAGTATGTGGATTAAGAGTGGTAAAGCCGGCCGGTGTGGCCGAGCGGTTCTAGGCGCTTCAGTCCGGAGCCACGCGGCCGCTACAGTCGCAGGTTCGACTCCTGCCTCGGGCATGGATGTGTGTGATGTCCTTAGGTTAGTTAGGTTTAAGTAGTTCTAAGTTCTGGGGGACTAAAGACCTCAGAAGTTAAGTCCCACAGTGCTCAATGCCATTTGAACCTTTTTTCTTTTCTTTTTTTTTCTTTTTCTTTTAACAGTGGAAAACATGGCCATCATGGTTTAATAACAAAATTCAGAAAATACTGTGGAAGCAAAGACTGTGGCACTCTCGGTTCAAAAGAGGACACTCAAATGACAACAGGAAAAATTTAGTAGAGATTGGTGCGTGTGTTAAAAGTACTATCCGCGAAGCATACGATAAGTAACATCGTCGTACCATAGAAAACGCTCAAGCCTAGAACCCGTTCTAGTTCTACCTAAAATCGCTGAACAGTCGAAGGCTTCTATCCAGTCACTCGTTGACCATTTTGGGGTGGTGATAGAAAATAGCAAAAGGAGAGCAAAAAGTTTAAATTTCGCGTTTAAGAAATCGTCCACACAGGAGGATCGCACAAATATACCGCCGTTAGAACATCGCACAGACACCATTATGGAGGACCGAGCACTAAACATCTCTAGCGTAGATAAGCAACTGAAAGAGTTGGGAACAAATAAGTCACCAGGTGCGGATAGAATCCGAATTCGGTTTCACAAAGAATACTCAGCGGCAATGGCTTGCATTTATCGCGAATCCCTGGCCAAGCGCAAAGTCCCAAGCGACTGGGAAAAAGCATAGATGATTCCTGTACTTAGAAGATTAAAAGAACTGACCCTCGAAATTACAGACCAATATCCTGAACATGGGCCAGCCGCAGTATTCTTGAACGTATTCTCAGTTAGAATTAAATAACGTACCTTGACATGGAAAGCTTCTGTCCACAAATCAGCACGGTTTTAGAAAGCATCGTTGGTGCGAACCTCTGCTTGCCCATTTCTCACATGATATCCTGCGAACTATGGATGAAAATCAACAGGCAGATTCCATATTCCTAGATTTCTGAAAGGCGCTGTGCACGATACGCCACTACAGACTGTTGACAATGTTACGAGCATACGACATAGGTTCCTAGGTATGTGAGCGGCTCGAATAGTTCTTAAGAACTAGAACCTATTACGATGTCCTCTACGGCGAGTGTTCATGAAGCAAGACTATTGTGAGAGGGCCGCTATTATTGGCTTGGTTCAAATGGCTCTGAGCACTATGGGACTTAACATCTGTGGTCATCAGTCCCCTAGAACTTAGAACTACTTAAACCTAACTAACCTAAGGACATCTCACACATCCATGCCCTAGGCAGGATTCGAACCTGCGACCGTAGCAGTCACGCGGTTCCGGACTGAGCGCCTAGAACCGCTAGACCACCGCGGCCGGCGCCGCTATTATTATCGATGTACATAAATGATCTAACGAACAGGGCGAGCAGCAACCTGTGGCTGTTTGCTGTTTTGCTGTTTGGCGGACGGGAAAGTGTCCTGTAGATTAACTCTAGAAGGATACAAAATGACTTAGATAATATTTCTAGTTGGTTTTATAAAGGGCAGATAGCTATAAATATAGAAAAAAATGTGAGTTAATGCAGATGAGCAGGAAAAACAATCCCATAATATTCGAATACAGCATTAGCAGTGTGCCCCTTTACAGGTTCACATGGATAAAATATCTACGCGAAACGTTACAAAGAGGTATGGAATGGAATGGGACGAGCTTGAAAGGACTGCAGAGGGGAAGACAAATAGTCGACTTCGGTTTACTGGGAGAATTAGGATGATGATTATGATGATGTTTTGTTTGTGGGGCGCCCAACTGCGCGGTCGTCAGCACCCGTACAAAGTCCCAAGTTTTACACAGTCGCCGGCCGAAGTGGCCGTGCGGTTAAAGGCGCTGCAATCTGGAACCGCAAGACCGCTACGGTCGCAGGTTCGAATCCTGCCTCGGGCATGGATGTTTGTGATGTCCTTAGGTTAGTTAGGTTTAACTAGTTCTAAGTTCTAGGGGACTAATGACCTCAGCAGTTGAGTCCCATAGTGCTCAGAGCCATTTTTTACACAGTCCAAGTTTTTTACGCAATCCAATCTAGCAACTGTCACGAATGACAATGATGATTAAATGATGAGGACAACACAAACACCCAGTCCCCGGGAAGATAAATTTCCAACTCGGCCGGGAATCGAACCCGGAACCCCGTGATCCAGAGGCATCAACGCTAGCCACTAGACCACGAGCTGCGGACGGAGAATGAGGAAAACGTGGTTCATCTGTGAAGGAGACCGGATGTAGAACACAGGTGTGACTCATTCTGGAGGTGTGATCGAGTATTTGGGACCCCCGCCAGGTCGGGTTAAAGGAAGACATCGAAGGAATTCAGAGGCTTATTGCTAGATTTGTTACCGATACGTTCGATCAACACACAAGTATTACGGATATGCTTCGGGAACTAAAATGGGAATTGTTGTGGCGTAACAAGCTAGTCACGCCACACTGAGGAGGAAGCCGAAAGGCACGCGTACACACACACCGACTGGCGTCAAGTCTGGAACAGGATAAGTTATGACTGCTATAAAGAAAATACGTAGCTTTGGGAATATACTTAACTTTTAATCAATCCTTGTGATACATCTCTCTTGACTATACAAATGAGACTCGTAAGATACATGCACTGTGACAATTGGCGCCTTGCTAAGTCGTAGCCATTAACTTAGCTGAAGGCTATTCTAATTGTCTCTCGGCAAATGAGAGCAAAGGCTTCGTCCGTATAGTCGCTAGCAACGTCGTCGTACAACTGGGGCGAGTTCTCGTACGTCTCTCGAGACCTGCCGTGTGGTGGCGCTCGGTCTGCGATCACACAGTGGCGACACGCGGGTCCGACATGTACTAATGAACCGCGGCCGATTTAAGCTACCACCTAGCAAGTGTGGTGTCTGGCAGTGACACCACAGGAATCCCTGAAGGAAAGGACACGTTCGTTTCGAGGAACGCTATTGAGAAAATTGAAAGAATCCGCATTTGAAGGTGACTGCAGAACGAGCCTACTGCCGCCAACTTACATTTCACTTAAGGTTCACGAAGATAAGAGAAATGAGGATTCGCACGGAGGCATATGGAAGGTCGTTTTTCCCTTGCTCTACTTCGACTGGAGCAAGAAGGGAAATGATAAGTAGTGGTGCAACGTATCCTCCACTTCACATAGTACAGTGGCTAGCAGAGTATGTATGTAGATGAACAAGAGACATGTCGTGTGTCCACTACACTTCCTTAGGACGCTTCCAGTAAATAAGTCTGGTACCTGTTTTCCCCTCAGCTACATGTTTGTGACCGTCCCAACTAAAATCACTCCGAATAGACACTCATAGGTGCACGACGGTTCTGATTAATTTCAGTGACCAGTTGTCGCTGCCATATTCAAACGTCAGAGCATTTCGTTTACTCCCGAGCATTACATTACATTTTTTTATACTGACGGTCAACAGTCAATATATCCGTGCGTGGCGTAAAAATTTTTAAGAACACAACTGAGGTCATCGTTCTGCCGCAGGTGAGATCATCTGTGAATACTTATGAGCGACTAAAGAGTTTCACCACATGCATGTTGACTGATTAGTTTCTCAGTGAAAATAAATGTTTCAAAAGCGAAATAAATCAGTTCCCGATAGCACCCTTTTAGAGACTTATGACCGTATGACTTGCAGACCTGTTTAATTTTACATGTAAAACTGCTTTATTTTCTTCATTTTTTTAAGTTCTGTCCTTCGGTTTTAATTTCGTGACAGTGCTATACAACGAATTAACTGCCCGCCGGCTCGTGGATTGGAATTACTGTTCCTCGATTTAAGCATTTTTTGGCAGCCAGCGTTCTTATTCGGCAGATTCCACGTTTGCAGTTGCAGCAAGATTGCTGTACGGACTCTGTTGTTCTCGCAGTGGACACGAAACAACAAAAATTATTTGCTCTGTTTGGCGAGTTTTTAATCAATATTCAGTCGTACGAGCAGCGGGCGTTCCATCCACTAATCACTCAGCGCGCCCCTCTGCAAAGCGGAGGTGTCAACGGCTGTGGCAGATGTTTTGCCAACCAACACGATTTGTAGGCGTCCGCACCACATGCTGGCTGTTCTTTCTCTCATAGCATGAATATTCTCTTGCTTTTCAATTTTTAACGAAGATATTCGATTTAACGGTGAAAAACTAATTTTAAAAACTTTTATTAGGAGGGCTTAGATAACACTGCCTTCCATCACCTCCGTGGAATCACACTGTTGCAAATATGTGACATCGGGAAAGCACTTTGGAATTTAGTTAGTACCCTAAATAAAATAGAAGTGGAGCAATGTGCTAAGGAAAATTAAATTTATGTAGAAAATACTTCTACTAGTGGTGGTTGCACTCCCCCCCCCACCTGACCAATAAATGACGGTCGCCGAACTAATGTTACTCGACGATATTACTAAAAGAGTAACTGCTCACATTAATCGCATTATTCGAAATAATCTTCAGAGAAAGGATGCAATGAGTCAAAGGGTGTT
This sequence comes from Schistocerca nitens, assembly GCF_023898315.1. Classification (NCBI taxonomy): domain Eukaryota; kingdom Metazoa; phylum Arthropoda; class Insecta; order Orthoptera; family Acrididae; genus Schistocerca; species Schistocerca nitens. Next base: position 660,811,909 of record NC_064616.1, on the reverse strand, counting down.
TGTTCATACCTGTCTGTAGAGTCGAACAGCATCATGACCTTGGATCGATGACCAACAGCTGCAAGTCGCGCAAGGGTGGCAACACAAAATGTTTTAAAAATTGTTCAAATGGCTCTGAGCACTATGGGACTTAACATCTATGGTCATCAGTCCCCTACAACTTAGAACTACTTAAACCTAACTAACCTAAGGACATCACACAACACCCAGTCATCACGAGGCAGAGAAAATCCCTGACCCCGCCGGGAATCGAACCCGGGAACCCGCAAAAAACTCCTCCTGAACAGGCCATGAAGGCCCAACGATACTCCGTCGCATCATCCTCAGCTGATAGGCGTCACTGCATGCGGATATGGAGAGGCATGTGGTCAGCACACAGCTCTCCCGGTCGTATGGCAGTTTCCGAGACTGGAGCCGCTATTTCTCAATCAAGTAGCTCCTTCATTATTTAGTGTTCATGTTAGGAATAGGTTTGAGAACCGCTCAGCCAGAGGCTCCCGAGACCGCACGTCTGCTCCATAACACTTTCCATCTAGATGTGATCTCCTGTTCTACCAGGAAAAACATTGGCCTTCTGTCAACGATTGTCTTAAGAGAATCTCATCCAACACCTCCTTCCATTTTGCGAACACAATTAGCCTTGTAAGCTCACACCTCCCCCAGGGACGACCGATTACAACCACGCTCTCACTTCTTATCCCAACCACGCTCTCACTTCTTATCCCATGAAGCTGGCATTGTGAAAATGGCGCCCCGACATGCAGCCAAGCACTATGTGTCACCGACTGTGCACCAGGCTGTTTCTCTGGTATCTCCTTCAGTCACGTAACTGTCTACTTTAATGCCAGACGATCGATCATCTTACCTGTTGCAAGACTTCACTTGCCTGCTCATGTAATTGTCTTCGATACATAATGTCCTAAGAATTCCCTCACTGAAATCAACTAATCACCTAGAAGCCAGAACTAGCTTGGTATTTGCAAGTAATACTCTTAAGACACCTATCAAAACCGTTTACCAAGAATCATATGAAACAGAAGATACGATTGTAAAGTTAAAACTAATGACGGCGTACCGAAGGCAGTTCCGAATGTAGACAGAAGATTGACTGCAATCGAACCACTATTACTTCATCAGATGCTGAAGACGTAACAAAAAGAGAAATAAAGCTCTATTCCCTACGGTTAAGAACTAGGCTGTAGCCATAGAAATAAGGAATAAGGTACGTTTATTCCGTAGATATTATATAAATAGCAGAGGGAACATTAAGGAAGCCAATCGGAAGAAAGAGACTAATTCCCTTTTAAAATGAGTTACCGACGTTTTCTGGTCGAGAATGGTATGCATAACTGTCCACTGCAATTAATGTCGCAATACGCAGATGTATACCGAGGCAGAAATAAATGGTTGTAGACAGAAGACGTGGTGTATAACAGCCGAGAGCTGAAAAGTGGTAGCAAGACTAAGATCACTTTTGACCAATTTCCTGTGGCCTCGGAGCTTGCATGAGGTCGAAGAACGACATATTTTAACCACAAGTTTCTTGCTGCACTATTTATGTATGTGATGCAAGTTACACGACGAGCTCATTTCGGCGATTTGCCACTATCAGATGTACCAGCGAAGATGGTATAGTAGGTATAATATTGTTACTTACGTCTACGAGTCTACATGAAACGTAAGCATAAGGTGCCATAGAGTGGCACAGACGTAAGTAGCAATGTTATACTGGTGGTCTAGCGGTAAGGCGCTTGAGTGGAAAACAGGAGGTCGTGGGATCGAATTCCGGTCAAACCTTGGATACGATGAATGGTGTGCTCCGAAACACTTGTGTGTGCACCAGCATTGCGTTCTTTTGGAAGAAATTCCACAGATCACCATCTATCATACTTTAAAGGGCAGACAAGTCTCCTCACACCACGTTCTGTGAAGAGTCGTAGACATCCAACCATTTAGCGCCTAGCAGTAGTTTTACTGTCCTTCTTCCTCTTTCTGTGGATGCTCACGACAGTAGCACGTGCACATTCGACCAACTACGTCGTTTTCGAGATACTCGTTAACAGGTTCTGCATAATAATAGTATGTGAGTGTCAACGCCGCTTATCTCAATGGATTTCCCCATTTGTAGCTCATATCTTCGCTTAGGTGATCCACCGTCCGTGTCTACTCTGCTTAGAAACATTTTTTACCATGTCACGTGCCCTCAGCGCCACCAGGCGGCATCCAAAGTCGCCGTGGGCAGTGGCCAGAATGTTTTGGCTCATCAATGTATTTAATGTAATACTTTATGTTTCTGAGCAATAAACTGCTAAAGGCCAAAATATGTACGATAAATCTGTAGGAATACCAATGAAGATCTTGGAGTTTCAGGAGAGGACATTCGTGATGGGTATCGAGCTTTTTGTGTACAGCGCTAACCACTGTAATTTACTGGACATTTTTGTAATGTGTTCGTGGAGACGAATTAAGTCACAAAGAATCGGGATTACTCTTTGACTATTCTTTTTCTTTTCAGTTAGTATTACTTGTCAAGATATCCTTAGAGATAAAGAGAACTGAAGAATTTGACGAGCGAGAGATTGTCAAAACCTTTTCGCGCAATAACACATTATCATAATTACTCGAATTTATTATTTTGCCTTGTTAGAATTTAAATAGCTTGTATACAGAGAGTTACTCAAATATAACTCAGAATATATGTAACTATAGCACAGGCAACGGAGTTATAACAACATGTAGCACAACTGAAAATCAATCTGTAATCCCGGCCGCAACACGAACTAAAATCAACGTCATGCGGCAAGGTAGCAGGTAGCTACGTCGTAGTACATGCATGGAAAGAAATCATTGACCACTCCTTCTTGCATAGGTACTGCAAGCTCTTGTTAATGTTAAATTTACTAACGACGTGTATCAGAGAAAGAACCGTTCCGATAGGAAACGAAACAGGACGTACTTCCAGGATACTGAAGTTTGATAACTACCGAACAAGTGAAATACGTGTACCTGTTTCATCGGACGTGGAGGTGAGGGAGAAGCGAAAGTAATGTAAGCATTCCAGAGACGATTTTTAAAAAGCTCTGCGAGGTAACTATTTCTCCGGTACTGCGAACAGAAGAGGAAACTTCACAGCTCCCGCTACACGCAGCTGGACTTGAATGATAAATATAAGGAAAAGAATTATTATGCGTGTAAGATTACCCTTGATACAAATAAAACCCCGTTGCAATATGATGAACCATAGTCCAAAAGGATGGTGGTTTACAAACATAAAGCAACCATTCGTAGACGATGTATCAGTTCTGCCAAAGGGGTAGAGTGCGACATATGACAACACACAGCGTCAGTTAATGTTTAATTATTTTGTATGCAGATGACGGAATTGATTTCATTGTGTGTGCGTTGGTGGTATACGAAGCTGGTTGTCGCTTAGCTGACATTAACTTTCTGACTTAGATCTAAAAAATATAAATTAGAAAACGCAACTGTTTCGTTTTCAAAAATACGTGCTCCCTCGTGAGCATTCGGTACACAAGATTTTACTTGAAACTTATCTCCTAAGCCGGCCGCTGTGGCCGAGCGGTTATAGGCGCTTCAGTCCGGAACAGCGCTGCTGCTACGGTCGCAGGTTCGAATCCTGCCTCGGGCATGGATGTGTGTGATGTCCTCAGTTTAGTTAGGTTTAAGTAGTTCTAAGTTCTAGGGGACTGATGACCTCACATGTTAAGTCCCATAGTGCTCAGAGCCACTTATCTCCTAACACAGCTTCTTATTCGATCTAAAGTGTTAAATGGACGTAAGAAAACAGAGCATCGTAGGAAAGGGTGAGGAGATAATTAAACGACACATAATATGACGGACAAGTATTAAACGGTTTAGAGAGAGAGAGAGAGAGAGAGAGAGAGAGAGAGAGAGACAGAGAGAGATTGAATTGGCAGAGTGACATTAAATGGATACGGCTGCCGGGGATCATGATATTGCAAAAAGAAGCACTTAAACCATTACCACTAGTTATAAGTCGATACCAAGAAACAAAAAATTGTTTTTATTTTATATTCTCGTAGCAACTTGGCAGCCACTTAAGATACCACTTACTGTTGTAGAGCATTATAATGATCCGCTTATAAAATTATCAGAATGTACGCTATATATTCCTCTTTGTCGCTGATCTTCGAGATCTAAAAAAAACTTGTTTGATTATGGAGTGGAAATTAAAATGTGAAGCTAAAGCACGGCTAGACGTAGTTCGAAACCTCAAGGATTTGTTTTTGTACTGCTGTTTTACTTGTTATGTAACGATTGTACACCACTAATCATGTCTGAAAACATTTACCTTTTTGCAGAGCACTAGTGATATTGCAGTGGATGTGGAACGTAACATCAATTGTTTAGCACGTCGGTTAAAGTGTAGCATTATGTTCGTGGTACACGGAGAACAGATTTCGCAACAAAACAGTGTCTGCAGGTTCTCACAGAGGACTCTTGCAAGAGCGAATAGGATGGGCAAATAATCAGTGAAGTCGAGCACGTGAAATCCTTAGGACTGAGGCTGGATTCATCTCTGTTTTGGTTGTACCACTGTTAGGATCTGCTGCCCTCACTGTAAAGAATAATCTCCATGTCAATGATACTGAAACGTGACAGTTTGTTTAATTTCAGTATACTATCTCCTAAGGGATACGTAGGGGCAACCCTGTGCATTACGAAGAATATTCTTAGCCCAGAAAAAAGTTTTCAAAGCGATCTGTGGTGTGGTTCGGAAACTTCGTATAGGCTGTTTTTTTAAGCGTCTGGAATTTCTAATCCTTTCATCTCTTTATGTTTACACCTTCGAGGGATTTGTTGTTAATAACATGGACTCATTCAAAATTAACTGCGCATTCACTCAGTGAACACTTGAAAAAAATATTTGCACTTGGATAAAAGTCCTTTAACTGTGGCACAGGAAGGTGGATATTATTCTGTAGTTTCTGTTGTCGATAGGCTTCCTGCAGTACCGAAAAAAAGAGTGAAATTCCTAAATTTTAAAATCCAAGTTGAAGGGTTTCCTCATGGCACACTCGTTTTTTACGTACAGGAATTCGTCGATGTAGTTTTCAGAGCCCTTCGTAGTAATATTTAGCATTTTATACAGGGGAGAGGGGGTCAGAAACTGTTTGAAAAGCTTGTAAGGATGTTGCAGAGGAGATTGCGTCGAGAAATAATGGTTAAGAAGAGAGTTCTATACGTTGTTCCGTTTCCGAGTTAACTGGTATCGAAGTTAGCCTATCGGGAGGCCGTTCCACGCGGAAATTCAAGAGGCCTGCCCGAGACGGTATCTCCAAATGTGTTCTTTGTGTTTCCTAAAATCGAACAAGAGAGCAATGCAGAATTGGACGTGGAACGGTAGTAAGGATCGAACCCGAGCCAAAAGGCTGAGCAGTCGTCTACGCTATGAGACCAACTGACGCTAATTGTAGTCATATCTACGGGCTGCTTGATGTTGCACGCGGTGCGCCTCGACAGCTGCGCGTTCTAATAACCCTACCACAACAAAGGTCAAACTTTAATAACGATTGTGGTGTTGCTCACGCTGCTAAATACTGCATTTTCGGGCAACAACAGTCATATTATGTGGCAGGTGTCATTAGAGCACAGTTAATAGTCATTTCATGTAATAATGAAAAAACTAGAGACTCATCTTTTTATGTTTCCCACGCTGGTCTCGTCGTAAAATCATGGCTCAATTGTTGAAAATCTAGGTGGTTATGATTCCAAGCTCGGATGCAAAGAGGCCTAGGTTTTATTCTGCTATATTCAAAAGTTTTGTAGATGCGCTTCACAAACCATTCTTGAAGATTACACTTTTGCTGGACAATGGTGATGTAAAAAATTAATCAGCACTCCGAAATTAAGTTTCTCTTCCTTTTAATTGCTTTTATTGCAATATCACGTGACACACTAACATCACTTCACAATACAAAACATACTTGAAAACATCTTCCTCACGGTCACTGTTAAAGTTCACGTTATGCGTCTTTCCAACATGACGTCCAAGACTTGACTTTCTCAAGGTCCGACTCTCTAACAACTAACTAATAATCGCTTACGCCCCCAAAAAATCGGAGTTACAAGTACGTCAAAGATCATAGTGACAAAAGAAAGAATACACATAAGAATAATATCATTGAAATATAAACATATCTATGTATCACAAACAAAATAAAATCTGAATGTTGTCTCAGAAATATGTTACGTAGTTAACAGAAATACAGTAGAATATTACTGGTATCGAGAGGTTCAGGTGAGGTGCCGTAATGGTTACGTAATTCAAGTACCATTACAGCGGTTAGCATGGCGGATTGTTAGTCGAGGGGCCCCGAGTTCGATTCCCGACCTGGTCAGAGATTTTCTCCGCACGGGGCCTGGGTGTTGGGCAGTTCTTACGCTCGTGTCGCCATAACTGATATTCCATTATACAGATGGCTGTATTCGCATGTGCCGAAAGCTTTTAAATTAAAAGACAGTGCTTACTCTACTGCCTGATTGGTTAACTGAAGTTGTAACCAAATGTCACCACGTATCGAATTTTTTCTGAACAATGATTTCTCAGCACAATCTACCTTGCAACTCCCTTACTAGTTTTTTCAGACTGTTTCTCAGCAACCCATATAGTATACTAATACATTTCCGAGTTATTTAATTTTAGTTTATATTTTTAAATATTTAATCAGAATTCTGTGAACTAAGTTGTGACTCATTCCATGATGGTATTTTTGGCCTTGCGTGGTGTCACAGAACCTGAAAAAGTACGGAATACATAAATGACACTAAAATATTCGACGGCCATTTAGAAATACTAACATTACAGCTAAGCAAAACACATTAGGCCAGTATTGAGCCCCGTGACATGTTGCGCTGGCGTAACTAGGTCCGTCATGTATAGACTACTGGGGACCGGCCCCTCGTGCCGCGCTGTTAATCACGGCTCCCGCCACGTGACCGACGCTGGCGGCCACGCTGCACGCTGCCCGCTACGGGTGCCGGCGTTCAACACGATACGTTGAGTGCATGCGGGCTTCAGAGTCCGACTGCCATGGAACACAAAGTCTCGTCCTAGCACGCATCTGAATGTTCGAAAGAGAAAGAAGTAAGGAAGAGGTCGACGACGACGTCACTACAGTCGAAGCAAAATCTCGGAACGAGGAGAGAAATTGGCTGTTCCCTTTCTAAGGAACCGTCGCATCTTTTGTCTCAAGAGATTTAGAAAAACTATCGAAAATTTAAATCCAGATGGTCAAATGGTGATTTGAAGTTCCGTTCTCTCGAATACGAGTTCAATTTTTTTAAAACTACGCTCCTTCTCTCGAAGAAAGTTCGGAACCGCCCGATGAGATTCTTTCCAAAGGTCCCCCGAGTTTATTCCTCCAGAAATAGGCATATCGCGCAACCGTGAAGTCCTTTCGTGGCGTCACTGAGGACTGTGGTACATTGTAAGTCATCACCAGGGTTAAGATGCTAGACATTAAGGGGCATCGTATTCTGGAGGGACTAATGCGTTTCAGAGCAACCAAAGAACTATTAAAGTGTATTACTGCTACACTTTTTATTTAAAAGTAAGGCGATTTGCAGTGGTGGAGCAAGCAATATGTGACAAATTGGTTTATTTGAAAGTGATACTACTCGTTTGTTTCCCTAATCTTGTTCAAATGTTCACAAATCCTGCGTTTAACAACGGCGATGTGGAATATACGTATAATTACAGCCTCATTTTTGTCAGCAAAAATTAATTTCAAAAACATTACAAAAATTCTTATTTTAGTTGGAATTGGCATTACGCTACGCAAGGATCATTGTTCTGTCTAGCACCGGTAGGAATAATCAGTTAACGGGCTACAGAATTAATGGGACGATTCTAAAATCCAAACAATTACATATTACCGTAAAGTTCTGCTGTAAAATTTATTTATTTCTGTTTACGGCGGCAAGAAAAGAGTCTTGTGATGGTGAAAGAGGAATATGAAATCTACGAAAGGTTGCAGTGCAGATATGAGACTTTTGGAAGCGGTGAGAGTAATCACAGTGCTGAGAATAGTTCGAAATATACAACTGTTAACCGCGCTATTAGCTATTAAAAGCGACAGTTGAGGCGAAGTGGTGGATCTAGGTCTAGCGCTAAGTTAGAATTGCAACATATCGTTTTATCACATTCAGGAAACAACATCACAGGCGAGATGTCACCAGTAGTGTAGCAATGATATCCAGCCAGGATGTACGTTTTTATGGAATTAGGTCGTCAGTGGCAGACATTTTCAATCTTCAGCACGAAAGGTTGCGAGTGGAGCCCAGACATTGGAGATATCTCAGACGATTGTATAGCATACTGGTTTTGGAGGTAGCACCACCAGTATCGATACACAAACATCAGCTGGTTATAAATACTTCCATCACACGCGTTGAAATTTCAAGAATTGTTACTGCCTGAAATGTACATTGTCAAGTATTGGTTCTACATTTCGAAAAACTTCATTTAGTATCCTCTTTTGTTTGTATAATTTTGATCGTAAAGTTGGAACACTTTGTAGAGACTGAAGTCACTGTTTCAAGAATGAGAGACTTCTAGATTTGTATAAAGCCTCAAATGTACCACTGAAAACTACGTGCCAATGTAGAGTCAATGATGGCTTTATTCGGGAGGTGCAGGGACGCAGGCGTCTACTCCCGAGAAAATGTGCATGGTCAATCAGACGTTCATTAGGATTTCTGATAACGTGATAGTACATGGAGCTCATTTTTGTCAAGGAAAGTGGGATGAATGAGCAGAGACACCCAATAAGGGGCCATCCCGGTATTCAGCTTCAGATATCCGACGAAATTACTTTGCATGCATGCGTGCATGTGCTGATGAGGAAACATGGTTCCAAATCAATAGCCGTTTGTGGCAATTTACGGAAATCACTCTCCATATCATGGAATGCCTTTGTAATATTACCGCTGGATAAAGTCGTCAATTTGACTGAAGAGCCCATGCAGTATAAACAGTCTATCGTCTGGTAGCAGATTTCATCGAGAGTATAAATGAGAGACAGGACGTGCGAATTCTGAAGCATGGTATTTCAAAGATGTGAGCGTAAAGGTGTTGAACAAAACAACCCGAACAGCACCTGATATTGTGTAGGGCTACCTTTAGATTCCGAAATAGCCGGATTAATCTTGGGGTTTTATAAAAGCAAAAAACTGAGCAATGGAAATTCGTACTGTTGTCGAAAATAAATTGTTTAAATTCCTTTTGAGATAATGGAAAATACTAGGAAAAAGGAGAGGGCGGAGTGAGGGAGGCAACTGACCTTACTACCCAGTACAGGCTACAGTGGCTCCATAATATTCTGGCGTGGAGTCAACTGAAGATGTGTTATTTCAGCATATGCCGTTACAGAAGTTTTACCTTGCACCTGAGTTGGAAGAAAACAGTGAATTGTACTGTTCCTCAGGTGTTTTCCATTAATAGATATGTCCTGAGGAAGGAGACGGTGTAAAAGTACAGTCATAGGGTCACATTTCGCCTCCTTGAGCGGTGGTGACGGTTTTCTACCCCTTACACCACTGAAGACCCTTCTTTGCATTTGTATGGTTTACGCGTGGTTTGACAGCAGCATCTTTACTTCAAAGTTGTACATATATAGTTATTATCCAGTTTTTACGTCGACAATGTGTTATGCAGCCACGTGTTAAGCTCAGTATTAAGTGTTTCTTCCAGTTATATGTTTAGCAGTTTAAGTCTTCACATGAACTGTACATATAGTCATTTCTGTACTGTAACTGTGTCACGTCTATCGGTAATGTTACTTTCTGTACACTCTTAATGAGCACAGATACACTGACCACTCAGGGCACTTGTAGAGTTTTCTAGTACACTGGAAGGACAATACACAACGTCAGAGTGATACACGTTAGTCAGAAAATAAGATGTCTGAATGACAGTGTTTGCAGCCCTTGTAATGCTGCTCTAGCCGATGGCACGCCTTTTAGACGTGGGCGCTGCTGGAATGGCGGACGCCGGACAAGTGAGCGTTCTCGTGGGACGGTGGGATGACGGCAACACTTCCTACGTTCGAGCTTCCTACGCAGCCGGTGCGGGCAATGGTGTCAGGGACCTCGCTACGTTCTCGTGTCAGAGCTGTTTATGTGATCGCTATGGCCCAGCCAAGGGGCGGTAATAAAATGCGCGATAATGGAAGTGTCTCGTGTGCTGCGTGTTCTGTCAGAGGTTTACACGGCCGCTTCATTCTTATTGCTTGTGCATCTGCCTGTCTCCTGCCACGATAGCAAATTACAAGTAAATCATCATGTATGCAGCCATCTTCCACAGTTACCATTACTCTAACCTCTTCAGTTCCAAAGGTTTCTGTGACCTTAGTAATCTATACGTACTGCAAATTGAGAAGAACAACAGTAAACACCGAGCTGAAATGACACAGAAAGAAGCAAGCATAAATCAATGTATCCATTTCGAAGCAGTGTGAAGTTACAGCTATTACAGGACAGTTTTTCTGTATATATTGAGCAATTAGGCCTTGCTGACACTTCTTTAACAGCTGTTTCGTTTATTTGTAGAAGGAACAAACAACATATTAAAGCTTAAGTCAGGCTGCCCGGACAAAGACATACCAGTCAGCTTTCTAAAATGTTAAGTGTCTCGTAAAAGGTAAGCACTCTCTTTCGGTAAAGTGCTGTAAAGTCACGAAGGCGTGCTGGGAAGTAATGCCTCCGAATGTTTAAGTGAAAACTCTTAAACCTTTTGAAATAAAACAAACGTTATTAACATTCTACATCGTTATTCTTTAGGTTGACACATTTATTTCTCAACATAGCCATCCCTACGACGAACACATTTTTCGCAAAGAGACCAGTTTTGTTGATACCGTCACTGTAGAAGGTTTGATTTTGTTGACGGAGCTACAACCTTGCCCCTGCTTGCACCCCTTCATCACTATTGAAGTGAAATCGTCGAAGGTGTTCGTTAAGTTTCGGAACAGATGAAAACCTGATGGGGCCAATTCGTGACTGTATGGAGTACGATCCATAACAGTGAACGCAAAGCTCCGGATTGTTTCAGATGGCGCGGTCCTCGTGTGTGATAGGGCATTGTCGTTCTGAAGGAGAGCACGCTCCAAGTGTAGATGAACTCTTCGAATTCGAAACTCGATTACAACACGCTGTTTCTCACGCACCGACATAGTTAACGTCACGCTCCGGCATGCTACACGCTACAATTCGCAGCCATCTACTGGCGGAGGGCTGCAACTTGTGTTGGCATGGTGGAAAATTTCACCGAGCAATCTGCATGACAAATTATACGTCAACCGATATTGAGATCACAGTAAAAAATTAGAGAAATAAAGGTGTAAAATGTTAATAACGGTTGCTTTATTTAAACAGCTTAAAGAGTTTCCATGTTAAAAATTGGGAGGCATTACTCTTTCGTGCTTGAAGAGTTCGACAGTAGCAGGCCTGAAATGGCCATTGCTTCATCCTGTTATCCCTGGTATCAAAATTACTACGATTCTCAGAGATCAGTTGAAAAAAATACGAGATGAGTCTTCGGATGAGGTCATGTCCATGGAAAGCAAAGCTAGCTATCCTTTATGTCAGCAAGAAGCTAAAATTGAGAAGAAAGGTGTAACAAACCGACGTACCTTCTAGTTTCCTTTGTCGTGTAATACTAAAATGCTGAATATTTCTTCAGAGTAAGACCTAAGATAAATATAGGGCGTTTTAAACAGATTCATGCTATTTTATAAGGCATTTCTTCCATATGAAAGAAAATAGAACCTTGGGGTGAGATGGTTCAGATGACTCTAAGCACTATGGGGCTTAACAACTGAGGTCATCAGTCCCCTAGACTTAGAACTACTTAAACCTAACAAACCTAAGGACATCACACACATCCATGCCCGAGGCAGGAGTCAAACCTGCGACCGTAGTAGCAGCGCGGTTCCGGACTGAAGCGCTTAGAACCGCTCGGCCGCAGCGGCCGGCCCTTGGGGTAAATTTTATCTTCTTTATAGGACGACAAAGTTTTTATTTTAAAAAGGATCATTCGATTTTACTAGGATATATCTTTCACATTCTTGCACATACCACTTTGGGTTACTTTTTACAAGTTGGCCGTCGTCAGTTTTCGTGACTGGTGCCGCTACTTCTCAATCAAGAAGCTCATCAATTGGCCTCACCAGGGTTGAGCGCACCCCGCGTGCCGACAGCCCTTGGGGTAAATTTTATCTTATTTATAGGACGACAAAGTTTTTATTTTCAAAAGGATCATTCGATTTTACTTGGATATATCTTTCACATTCTTGCACATACCACTTTGGGTTACTTTTTACAAGTTGGCCGTCGTCAGTTTTCGTGACTGGTGCCGCTACTTCTCAATCAAGAAGCTCATCAATTGGCCTCACCAGGGTTGAGCGCACCCCGCGTGCCGACAGCACTCGTCAGACCCAGACGGTGACACATCCAATTGCTTGCCAAGCCCGACAGTGCTTAACTTCGATCATCTGACGAGAACTGGTGTTACCTCTTCGGTAAGGGCGTTGGCTTTTTTGCAAGTATATTGAGGATAAAATTTCAATTTATCTATCACAAATGTTCAATAAGCGCAAGAAGCGTCCAGATACTTCTGTGGGCATGTCTGGAGTTCCTGAGATCAGGTGACCATGAAGGACAGTGGCATAAGGGGCGATCGATGGGTTTCCGTTTGAGGCCGTTGCTGCAGCGTATATGCAACGTAGCGCGACTCCGATGTGGCATGTGATCACCGGTACCGACGTTTAGCCAAGAGATTAGTACGGCATTTGTGTCTTCCCTACGTGCGTGCGGTAAATGTGGAAATGTGAACTGTGGCGACGTTACTAACAAATGCGTCCAAACAGGACCAACTTGCTGTTCTTTTATTGGCTGACAAAGAACAAACAGTGGTAGACATCCATCGGAGAATGAAGAATGTGTATGGGGCAGCACGTCTGTCGAAAAAAGCCGTTGTAGAGCGCTGCGCCTATGGGTGCTGCTGCTACGTGTTAAGGCAGGGCCCATATCGCATATGTCAATTACGCCAATTCAAATGGGAGACACTCGAGCAGCCGTCCTATAGTCCTGATCTCTCCCACGTGATTATCATGTCTTCGGTCCCTTAAAAAATGCCTTAAGGGAGCGACAGCAGGCAGGATTAGCAGACAGTTACGCACTTCCTCACGCAGCAGTGCACGGTGTTTGACCATACAGCAATTTTCAACCTGGTGCGTCGGTGAGATGATTGCCTCAATGTTCACGGCGATTTTTCCTGATTGACCTACCGATTCTGTACAGCACGGCCTTCGAACGGAAGCTTTTTGATGGCCTCTTACACAATTCGAGATCCACATGCCTCATACAGTCGATCCATCGCTGAGACAGTGACTGTAAGGAAAATCGCGCCGCCAAGTTGTAGCTGAAGTACAGTTCTTGAAACGGAGAACGGAAAATGCTTTTTCTTTGCTGTGTTATCGCAATTTCGACTCGACGCACCGGGGCAATGAATGAATGAGCAAGCTAGCTGCACCTCTACCCTCAACAAACATTGGTAACTTTCTAGTGGAAATGTACCCCAAGTTTCTTTCTTCATTCATATAGAAGATAGTCTTGAGCAATCGGATGGGTGTTTTTGAATCACCCTGTATCATGTCAACCATCTAATTCTTACATACCTTAAAAGATTTATCCTGTCTTTCGATGCGCTTGAGTTTCCTCTGACTGCCACAAAGGAAGTGAGTCAGACGTCAAATAAATCACCAGGACAGAGTATCAACAGAGATTTACAATATTTACGGGGGTCGCCACATGCATCTTCGAATACGGAACTGGATCTGGAAAAAAAGGACTCTTGAGGTTTTATGTTCGGTCGACGTCGAGCTCATTGCAGGCGGAAAATTACACAGAAAGGACTCGACTATGTCCTTTTCAAAAATATCCATCCTAGTATTGGCTAAAATATTAAAGAAAACTACTGAAAACATACATATAGATCTGCGGGTGAGGATTAGACTCCATTTACTACCAAATACGTGTCTATTGCCTTAACCGCTTCGCCAGTTTGGCGTTTGGCGTTGATTTTCAACTTTCCCGTCCGATAAATCCTACGCGAACTCACAAAAGATTGCAAATGTAACAAAGGTTGATCAAAATGAAGACAGCTGAGACACGCAAACTACCCCACCCATCATGTGTGCTTTCTAAAAAGCTCGAAAGACGCTGACTCCAAATCTTCAGAGAAACCCCAGTAAACGGAAAACGCGAAGGGTGAAGTTGTTACCCAAAAATTGAGCTATCGATTTCAGTGTTGAACATAACATAGCTGCAGATTAGCTGAGTAAAAATAAATTTATTAGCCTGTTCACAAGACTGCCACTAACCAGTTAAAGTGAAGTATTGCACCAACGCCATTGCCATTTTCCGGGAGGGCATTATCAAAACGACGATTCAAATGGTTCAAATGGCTCTGAGCACTATGGGACTCAATTGCTGAGGTCATTAGTCCCCTAGAACTCAGAACTAGTTAAACCTAACTAACCTAAGGACATCACAAACATCCATGCCCGAGGCAGGATTCGAACCTGCGACCGTAGCTGTCTTGCGGTTCCAGACTGCAGTGCCTTTAACCGCACGGCCACTTCGGCCGGCAAAACGACGATTACAAAGTATCAAGCCTTTTGAAGAAATACAAAAATTCTGCAGCTCTTTGGAATCCGGAGTTTCTACGCTATTAATACATATACTTAATAATGTCTGCATTATATCTTTTTGTTACACACAATTTTTATCGAAGTATTAATTTTTTATCGAACCACGTAGCAAATTATGTAACAGACTTTCCGTGGAATATACGCCAACAGAGACCGTAATGTCTATCTAGTAGGGACTTCAGAAGGTAAGTTATACATGTCGCCTCTTGCTAAGACTATTGCGCAGCAAGAGTAGCACATTGTCAGGAAAGAGTTAATGTTACGGTTTTCCTGCGACACGGTTGTACTGCTGTACTTGTAACAGGTACACTACAGAGTGCGATTGAAACGGTACGGCAACTAGAAACTTATGCTATAGTTGAAGTACACGGTACAGTAGGATTCTTGTGGGCGAAACTTCTAAATTGCACAGCTACTAGCCGTGGAATTCTCGCGGTATATGGACCAAATGTGATGTTGCGTCAAGACGCGATCTTCAAACCAGCTTACGCAGTCAATTACGTGACGCTTGTATAGTAACGTCGCAGTGGAGTTACTCACATAGCGACATATGTGACTAAGAAAGGTTGTTCTTAATACTAGAAAAAAATACTAGCAGCAGAGACTGAATACTATCTCTGAGCAACTACTCTGAAAGAGAAACAACTGTGTCCGAGAAAGGCCCGGTGAAATCTATAATGGACACTACATACTTTACTGCGTTTTGTTACGAGGTTCTACTGTGAGACGTATTTCTATTCTCGAGAATAAAGAATAAAGAAATAACTAGCGATCCAGAAGTACACTGCCGTCAAAGCGTCGTGTGTCATGTTGAACGTGAATTACGACAGCTGGTGCATACTCAACAAGAGTACCGTGCTGGCCGCCGCAGATAATGCCGGGCCCCATTTCCGGATGCGTCGCGGTATACCGTTTCATTTTCAATTTGTTGGTTCATTCATGCATATACCATTCGATATGATTTCTCATACGGCTCATCATAGGTGGAGCATATATACTACAACTCTACTTCGTTCAGGGAAGAATACTTAATTCCTTCCCGCCAGAATCAATCGCTTCAATCGCTTGTTATGATTAGTAGAAAACAAATAAATCTTACTGGAACCGAAAAACGCATGTGAAATTAATTTTCATCCCCATCCAATAAATGTCTGAAGCAACACAGAAAAACAGCAACAGAGCTAAATATTCGTTACAAAAAGTGTGCAACAAAAACGTGCTACATATTCGAAAGTTTAGTTGTACCTGGGATCCAGCGCATTGATGAACGTCCCTTGCTTCCAGGTTAAACTTTTCTGTTTGTTTGTTTGGATAAGTAAAAGTAATTTCATAACCGTCTTTGATTTTTGACGAAAATGTGAAAATCACAGACTGGGAAAATAGTTATTGCATTTTCTAACCTGTTCATGATGTATCCGATTTGGGTAGTGTGACTATTCAGAGCTTGTACAGCGTATTCCTACGATACTGATTTAGGTGAGTATGTCGTGAAAGCCGGCCGGAGTGGCCGAGTTGTTGTAGGCACTACAGTATGGAACCGCGCGACCGCTACGGTCGCAGGTTCGAATCCTGCCTCGGGCATGGATGTGTGTGATGTCCTTAGGTTAGTTAGGTTTAAGTAGCTCTAAGTTCTAGGGGACTGATGACCTTAGAAGTTAAGTCCCATAGTGCTCAGAGCCATTTATGTCGTGAAAGGAAAGTAGAAGGAGAAACCTCATGACCTCTACAGTCCCCTTTCCTCGAAATTGGTTTTTTGGTCTCAAAGTTTCTCATTACGGACAGTGCCTTAGGTTCTCCTTTCGTGGGACACTGTATATAAGTTTATGAAGCCGCCGAAGACAATTGTCCACAGTATGACTTAAAACCTCTGCCTCAACTTCGTAAATTTCCCCCATTAAAATGACTTACTCCACTGGAGCTCATAGAACAGATCCACGCCTCGAAGGAAAGAAGGAAGATTAAATTTTAACATCAAGTCGACCAGGAGGTCATTAGAGACGCAACATAAACTCGGAATAGGGAAAGGTGGGGAAGGAAATCAGCCGTGTCCTTTCAAACTTTCAAAGGAACCATCTCGGCATTTGCCTTAAGCAATTTGGGGCAATCACTCCATGCCTCGAATGTGACATCTTACAGGAAAGCGACTCATTACTTGATAAAGGCGATAAACAAATAAAGCCACTGGACCAATTTCAACCAAAGTTGGAACGCATATCCCTTACTGTCAGGCAACAATCGCTGTAGAGGTAAGAACCACCTACCAATCGTAGTTCAGGTAATATGACGTCATAAACAATGCGATGCGTAAAAAACTGTCACATCTTGCACGACGTTTAAGTTTATTACTTCCTTTCTACTAACTTTATTCGCAACACATTTCGGCGGCAGTATCCACATACTTCTGCACAGCTGCAGCATCTCATGAACTACGTAAAGTACAGCATGCATCTCTGATTGCTAGTTATTTAAGATTATGTCTTGCAGGATCTTGTTAGTTTACAGTCGTTTCGAAGTAACTACACCACAACCACTTCAGTGGGAAACAGGAAAATAAAATTAAATAAAAGAACGCTGGGGTATCTAGAATTTAAGACCTAGAGCTGAGACTTCAAGATATTAATTCTGACAACATTTACAGCAAGAAGTGGAAACGAGCCATACACCTATAACTATATGTGGAACGACATCTTTCATTACTCTCGACCAGCCTACAATTTTGAAATACTGTAGAAAGTATTACACCAAAATCAGTTGGTACTGCGAGTGCCAAGTATTTAATCGGCCTTCCTGGGGAAGACATTGCGAGGTGCAATGTCTGACACGCATACTACCTATGGGATTCGCTGAAATGGAATACCATAATGTCTGCACAGTCACTTAACTACACCATCTGTTTCGTCAGGTTTTCTTACGTGGCCCACGCACGAACACTACTTCACACGAATTGCCACAGTTACAGTATGAACTCCATGTGACAATAACATTGGGCATGTTGGTTCAAATGGCTCTGACAAGGGAACCTCCCCATCACACCCCCCTCAGATTTAGTTATAAGTTGGCACAGTGGATAGGCCTTGAAAAACTGAACACAGATCAATCGAGAAAACAGGAAGAAGTTGTGTGGAACTATGAAAAAAATAAGCAAAATATACAAACTGAGTAGTCCATGGGTAATATAGGTAACATCAAATACTGCTTAAGCTCAGGAGCGCCGTGGGCCTGTGGTTAGCGTGAGCAGCTGCGGAACGAGAGATCCTTGGTTCAAATCTTCCCTCGAGTAAAAAATTTTAATTTTTTATTTTCAGTTTATGTGACAAACTCAAATGTTTTCATCAGTTTTTTGGGAGTGATTATCACATCCACAAGAAAACCTAAATCGGGCAAGGTAGAAGAATCATTTTACCCATTCGCCAAGTGTACAAGTTAGGTGGGTCGACAACATATTCCTGTCATGTGATGCACATGCCGTCACCAGTGTCGTATAGAATATATCAGACGTGTTTTCCTGTGGAGGAATCGGTTGACCTATGCCCCACTGGAGAGGCACGTCCTTTCGTCTACTAATCGCACGGTTTTGCGGTGCGATCGCAAGACACAGACAATAAACATATTACAGTGAACAGAGACGTCAGTGAACGAACGGACAGATCATAACTTTGCGAAAATAAAGAAAGTAAACTTTCCACTCGAGGGAAGACTTGAACCAAGGACCTCACGTTCCGCAGCTGCTCACGCTAACCACGGGACCACGGCGCTCTTGAGTTCACACTATCCTTGACGTTGCCTATCTTGCGCATGGACTACTCAGTTTGTATATTTTGCTCATTTTTTTCATAGTTCCACACAACTTCTTGTTTTCTCGATTGATCTGTGTTCAGTTTTTCAAGGTCTATCCTCTGTGTCAACTTATAACTAAATCTGAGGGGGGTTCGATGGGGAGGTTCCCTTGTGAGCACTATGCGACTTAACTTCTGAGGTCATCAGTCGCCTAGAACTTAGAACTAATTAAACCTAACTAAGGACATCACACACATCCATGCCCGAGGCAGGATTCGAACCTGCGACCGTAGCGGTCGCTCGGTTCCAGACTGCAGCGCCTAGAACCGCACGGCCACTCCGGCCGGCTTGGGCATGTTGTTTCAAGATGAGCGAGTCCCTGCATATTTTGCCACTCGTATGATACACATAAATGTAATATTTCCTTTTCGCTGACACTAGCTATATTTATTGGTCACCGAGGTCAGTGGACCTTACTGCGTCACATTTTATTGGTGACGATGTAATTCAAATCAGTCAATCGATTTAGGAGAAGCGTTACTCTCAAAAATATAATAAATTCTCACAAAGGTTGCACGTACTACTACTAAGGGAGATGAAAGGGTGTCGAAGCCGGACATGTGACATGTCAAGTTTAATTTAAAAGTCCTTGAAAAACAAAGCATTGATTCAGTGTAGGTTAGTGTATATTCGTGCTACAGCTTCCACTAGACTTCGTCGGGGTGACTTGCAGCTCATTAATTAGGCAAGGATATTGTATCGGGACTTCCTGGCACGTTAAAATTGTGTGAGGGAGCGGGAGTCGTACCTGGGACCTTTGCCTTTTGCGGGCCAGTGCACTACTGACTGAACCATCCAGGCACGACTCACGACTCACCCTCACCCTCACAGCTTTACTTCCAC